>NW_019154107.1:5002246-5136143 GCF_002288905.1 Enhydra lutris kenyoni | reverse complement strand
TTTGTGCTCCGTTGCTCCGCCGCTTGCCGGGAGCCGCCCCTCCCCCCGCGGTCTATCTTCCCGTCGCTTTGGATTCACTTCTCCGCCAGTCCTACCTTTCAGAAAGTGGTTGCTTTTCTGTTTCTAGAGTTGCTGTTCTTCTTCTCTTCGATCTCCCGTTGGATTTGTAGGTGTTTGCAATCTTTAGATAAGCTATCTAGCTGATCTCCCGCTACCTGAAGTAGTCTCAGCCTGCTACTTCTCCGCCATCTTGACTCCTCCCTCAGTGTTTTCCTTTCTTTTGGATGAAAACCCAAAAGCGAAATTGCTGGTAGTTCTGTTTTTAGTATTGAAGACCTCCTTACCGAAGGCCATACTGGCTGTACCAATGTATATTCCCACCATTTGTGCATAGGGGCTCCTTTTTCTCCACATCCTAGCCAGCATTTGTTATTTCTTGTCTTTTTGAGGATAGCTATTCTAACTGATGGGAGGTGATACCTCATTGTGGTTTTGATTTGCATTTCTCTGATGAGTGATGTTGAGCACCTCTTCATGAATCTGTTGGCTGTTTGTGTTTCATCTTTGGAAAAATTTCTAGTCTGTCCTTGCCCATATTTTTAATGAGATTAATTTTTGCTATTCAGTTGTATAAGTTGTTTGTATATTTTGGATATTAATCTCTTGTCAGATACAAGACTTAGAAGTATTTTCTCCCAGTCAGCAGGTTACTTTTTCATTTTGATGTTGTGCACAAACATTTTAGTTTGATACAGCCCTATTTGGTATTTTTGCTTTTGTCACTTATGCTTTTGGTGTCAAATTTAAAAAAGTAATCACCAAGACCTATGTGAAGGAACTTGTCACCTATGTTTTCTTCAAGGAATTTTATGGTTTCAGGCCTTATATTCAGGTCTTTAGTCCCTTTTGAGTTCATTTTTGTGAATGGTGTAAGATCATGGTCCAGTTACATTCGTTTGCATGTGGCTTTCCGGTTTTCTCAACAGTTTTTATTGAAGAAACTGCCCTTTCTGCATTGTCTATTCTTGACTCCTTTGTCATAAGCAAATTAAACCCACCATATGTGTGTGGGTTTATTTCTGGGATCTCTATTCTCTTTCCTTGATCTGTATGTCTGTCTTTATGTTAATACCATACTATTTTAATTATTACAGTTTTGTAATAAAGTTGGAGAGCAGGAATTATGATGCCTCCAACTTTGTTTTTCTTTTTCAAGATTACTTTGACTATTAAATGTCTTCTGTGGTTTCATACAAATTTTGGGATTGTTATAATTCTGTACAAAATGCTATTGGAGTTTTGATAGAGATAGCCTTTAATTTGCAGATGACTTCAGGTAGTATGAATGTCTTAACAGTACTCTTGTGGTAAATGAGCATGGAATATCTGTTTGTGTCCTCTTCAATTTCTTTCATCAGTGTAGAGATCTTTCACCTATTTCGTCAAATTTATCCCTAAGATACTGTATTCTTTTTGATGCAGTTATAAATGGGATTGTTAATATCTTTCAGTGTAGAGATCTTTCACCTGTTTGGTTAAATTTATTCCTAGACACTGAGTTCTGTTTGATGCAGTTATAAATGGAATTGTTAGTATCTTTCCAATAGTTTTTTGATAGTGTATAGAAATGGAATAAAATTTTGTATATTGATTTTGTATTCTGTAACTCTACTAAATTTGTTGTTTTCTTTCTTTTTTTGGTGGAATCTTGATGGTTTCCTCTATGTAACATCAGATTAGCTGCCAGTAGTGTCAGGTCTTTTCTGATTTGGGTGATTTTAATGGGTTTTTAAACGAGGGGTGAGACAAAGTTTCCACTATCTTTTAAAAAATATTACATCTTTACAGGTAGTTTCTCACATTACCAGAAGAGGCTGCATGGCATATATTTATTTACCTTGAAATTAAAGTGGAATTAAAGCAATTTTTATTTGAGGGGTTCTTAGAATTTTTGATATTGCTTGAGAGCCCAAGGCATCACAAAAACAGGAATTAAAGTCTGGGATGTTCGTGCTGCCACTTCCTGGTCCCTATTCAAGTGAAGCAAACAGAGCTGGTCCAGCTGATACACACAGATGGTTATATTATTCTCTGGAGAAAAGGGTTTCAGCGCCTAGGTGTCTGATAGAAAAATCTCTTCATTTAACATGGCTTTATTTGTAATTACATTATTATTCTAGTAGTTTTGTGTTAAGTCAAAAAATAACTCCTTGTGCAATTATGAATCAGATTCATGAAAAGACTGCAGAAATGGATGCATCTCTAACTTGTTTTATGTCACTGTGATCTAGCATAGCTTGAGAGATTAAAAAATGCGTCTGTACCATACACACACACACACACACAATTTGTATAATGTTCAAGGTAGACAATATAGTGCTGCATTGTTCAATATGGTAGCCAATAGCAGTATGTGGCTACTTAAACTTAAAATTATTTAAAAATTAAAAGAAAATTTTTGCCTTCTCTGGGGAGGCTGGGTGACTCAGTTGATTGGGCGTCAGACTCCTGATTTGAGCTCAGGTCATGATCTCAGGGTCATGGGACTGAACCCTGTGGCAAGCTCCTTTCTCAGTCTGCTTGTCCCTCTCCCTCCCTCTCTGCCTCTTCCTCTGCTTGTGCATACACACACGTACGTGTGTGTGTATGAGTATGTATGTATGTGCTCTCTCCTTTCCTCTCTCTAAAATCTTAATTTTTTTTTTTTTTTTACTTTCTCAGTCATACTAGCAGTATTTTCAGTATTCAGAAGCCACATAGGGCCAATGGCTACTGGACGGAATAGTGCAGAATCACAACATTCTTGCCATTGTGGAAAGTTCTATTATCTAATGCTTGTATAGAGAAAGATGGGAATATTTTTCTCCCATTAAACAAGATATGAATTATTCTAGGAAAATATCAAGAGCTGTTGGTATTTTTTTTGTCCCTAGGGAAATAAAAAATATTACTTTTACTTCAAAATTAATGAGTCATAAAACTTTATTAAATATCTACAAATATTATAAAATCTGAAAATAGTTTCCTATTATGATAGTGTAAAAAGGGAAACAATTTGGGGACTGTATGAGGGAGAAAAGCAAACTATCATCTAGATACCCATGTACATGCACACAATGGGACAGAAGGGGAAGGAAAACAATCCCTAAACATGGAAGCTCTGAAACAGGGGTGAAGAAAGGCGGAGGGCAGGGGGAGGGGAAAGAGAAATAGGAATCAGAAGGAAAAGATTTCTTTTTCAATGATTTCAACCACTCTAAGGTGAGTGATCCCTGGAGATCACAGGTCAGATCTCTATGTTGCTGAGAGTTTGCACCCTTTCATCTTTTGCCTTCTGACTTGTTCATGATCCCTCCTTCCAGCATTTAAAATATTTTCAAGTGGGCTCCTTGGTGCAGATGTTTCCATCCTGGACTATGGTGTCCTACTTGAGTGGTGGTTCCCATCCTGTGGTTCCCAGGGCCTAGGCAACATTGAGAACTTGTTAGAGATTAAAATTTCCTGACTCCATCCACCCACTCACTGAATCACAAGCTCTGAGTGTGGGCCCTAATGCTGTTTATTTTGTTGATTCAAGTATGATTAACATTCATTATCATATTAGTTTCAAGTGTATGATATGACTTAACTCTGTACCTTTCTCAGTGTTCATCAGAATACATGTACTTTTCATTCCCTTTATTTTACCCATCACCCCACCCACCTCCTGTCTGCCAACCACTAGTTTGTTTAAATGTAAAGTCTTTTTTTCATTTGTCTTTTTTGTTGTTTGTGCATTTGTTTCTTAAATTCCACATATGAGTGAAATTTTATAATATCTATCTCTGACTGCTCATTATATCCTTTAGGTCCATCCATCTCATTGTAAATGGCAAGATCTCATTCTTAGGACTGAGTACGATTTTGTGTATATATACCACATCTTTATCCATTCCTTTGCAAACTTTGGCTACTGTAACTAATGCAACAGTAAACATAAGGGTGAATATATCTTTTTGAATTAGTGTTTTCATTTTCTTTGGGTAAATACTGTGTAGTGGAATTATTGAATCATGATAATTCTAATTTTTTGAGGAACCTCCATACTATTCTTCACAGTGGCTGTACCAGTTAGCATTCCCACTGATAATGCATGAGGGTTCCTTTTTCCTCCACATCCTCACCAACACTTGTTTCTTGAGTTTTTTATTTTAGCCATTCTGACAGGTGAGGGATGATAGCACATTGTGGTTTTAATTTGCATTTCCCTGATGATGAGTGACCTGTTTTTTAGAGGAGTTTTATGGTTTCATGTCTCACAGTGAGGTTCTTAATCCATTTTGAATTCATTTTTGTGGATGGTGTAAGAAAGTGGTCCAGTTTCCTTGTTTTGCATGTAGCTGTCTGGTTTTCCCAGCACCATTTGTTGAAGAGACTGACATTGCCTTGTGTATTTTTGCCTCCATTTGACATAGATTAACTGAACATATAAGTGTGGGTTATTTCTGAGCTCTGTATTCCATTCTGTTAATCTGTGTGTCTGTTCTTGTGCCGTACTATACCATTTTTATGACTAGAGCATTTGTAGTGTATCTAGAAATCTAAGACTGTGGTACCTACAGCTTTGTTCTTAAGATTGCCTTGGCTATTGAGGTTGTTGTGGTTGTATATGAATTTAAGATTATTCCTATTCTGTGAAAAATTTTTTTGGAATTTTGATAGGGATGGCATTAAATGTGTAGATTGCTTTGGGTAGTATGGACGTTTTAACAATATTATTGGATTCTGTGAGCATGGAATATCTTTGCATTTACTTGTATCAGCCTCGCTTTTATCAGTGTTACATAGTTTTCAGAGTATAGATATTTTACCTCCTTGGTAAAGTTTATTCCTAGGTATTTTATTCTCTTTGGTGCAATTGTGAATGGGATTGTTTTCTTAATTTATTTTGCTGCTACTTCATTATTAGTGTGTAGAAATGCAATGGGTTTCTGTATGTTGATTTCGTATCCTGTAACCTTACTGAATTCATTCATCAGTTCTAGTAGTTGTTTGGTGGAGTCTTCAGAGTGTTCTATATAGAGTATCATGTAATCTGAGAAGAGTGACAGTTACACTTTTTACTAATTTGGTTGCATCTTATTTCTTGTTGGATTGTTATAGCTGGGATTACCAGTATTATGTTGAATAAAGTGGTGAAAGTGGACATTCTTGTCTTGTTCCTGACCTTAGAGGAAAAGATTATAGTAATTCACCATTAAGGATGATGTTAGCTGTAGGTTTTTCATAGATGGCTTTTATTATTTTGAGGTATGTTCCCTCTAAACCTACTTTGTTGAGTTTCTGTCATGAATGGATGTTGAACATGGTCAAATGCTTTTTCTGCATCTATTGAGATGATCCTGTGGTTTTTATCCTTTCTCTTATTGATGTGATGTATCATGTTGATTCATTTGTGAATACTGGGCCACCCTTGTAACCCAAGAATAAATCCTACCTTATCATTGTGAATGATTTTTTAAAAACATTTTTATTTATTTATTTGACAGAGAGAGGGAGAGAGAAAGAGAGAGAGACCATGAGGGCACAAGCAGGCAGAGCAGTAGGTAGAGGGAGAGGGAGAAACAGGCTCCACACTGAGCAGTGAGCTTGATGCCGGGTTCAGTGCCAGCACCCCAGAATCATGACCTGAGCCGAAGATGGATGCCAAACCGACTGAGCTACCCAGGCGCCCCTATTGTGAATGATTTTTAAAATGTATTATTGGATTCTGTTTGCTCATATTTTGTGGAGGATTTTTGCATCCAATTTCATCAGATACTGGCCTGTAGTTCTTATGTAGTGTATTTATCTGGTTTTCGTATCAAGGTAATGATGCTCGCATACATTAAATTTGGAAGCTTTTCTTCCTCCTATATCTTTTATAATAGTTTGAGAACAGGTATAACTCTGCCTTAAATGTTTGGTAGAATTTGCTTATGAAGCCATCTGGTCCTGGACTTCGGTTTGTTGGGAGTTTTTTGATTACTGATTGAATTGTGTTTCTTGGAATTTGCTTATTCAGATTTTCTTTTTCTTCTGGATGCAGTCTTGGGAGGTTATAGGTTTCTAGGAATGCATCCATTTATTCTAGATTTTCCAATTTGTTAGCATATAATTTTTCATAATCTCTTGTAATCCTTTATACTTCTCTGGTATTAGATGTTCATTTCTGATTTCTTTTTTTTTTTTTTTTTTGATTGGTCTGGCTAAAGACTTATCAATTCTCTTGATCATTTATTTATTTAATATGAAATCTCTGGTATTATTTATTTATTCATTTATTTTGCTATGTTAGTCATCATACAGACATCATTAGTTTTTGATATAGTGTTCCATGAATCATTTTTTTTGCATTTAACACCCAGTGCTCCATGCAATACATATTCTCCTTAATACCCATGACCAGGCTAACCCATTCCCCCACCCCCTCCCCTCTAAAACCCTCAGTTTGTTTCTCAGAATCCATAGTCTCTCATGGTTCATCTAGCTCCTCTGATTCCCCCCCTTCCTTTTTCCCTTCTTTCTCCTAGTGTCCTCCATGCTATTCCTTATGTTGGACAAATACGTGAAACTGTATGATAATTAACTTTCTCTGTGTGACTTATTTCACTTAGCATAATCTCCTCCAGTCCCATCCATGTTGATTCAAAAGCTGGGTATTCGTCCTGATGGCTGAGTAATATTCCATTGTATATATGGACCACCTTTTCTTTATCCATTCATCTGTTGAAGGGCATCTTGACTCTTTCCACAGTTTGACTATTGTGGACCTTGTTGCTATGAACTTTCGGGAGCATATGGCCCTTCTTTTCACTGCATCTGTATCTTTGGGATAAATACCCAATAGTGCAATTGCTGGGTCATAGGGGACCTCTATTTTTAGTTTTTTGAGGAACCTCCACATTGTTTGCCAAAGTGGTTGTACCAACTTGCATTCCCACCAATAGTATGAGGGTTCCCCTTTCTCCACTGTCTCTCCAACATTTGTTGTTTCTTGCCTTGTCAATTTTTGCCATTCTAATTGGTATAAGGTGGTATCTTGATGTGGTTTTGATTTGAATTTCCCTGATGGCCAATGATGATGAATATTTTTTCATGTGTCTGTTAGTCATTTGTATATCTTCTTTGGAGAAGTGTGTGTTCATGTCTTCTGCCCATTTTTTGACATGATTATTTGTTTTTTGGGAGTTGAGTTTGAGAAGTTCTATATAGATCTTGGATACCAGCCTTTGATTTGTAGTGTCATTTGCAAATACCTTCTCCCATTCTATGGGTTGCTTCTTTGTTTTGTTGACTGTTTCCTTTGCTGTGCAGAAGCTTTTTATCTTGATGAAGTCCCAAAAGTTCATTTTTGCTTTTGTTTCCCTTGCCTTTGGAGACATGTCTTGAAAGAAGTAGCTGTGGCTGATGTCAAAGAGGTTACTGCCTGTGTTCTCCTCTACGATTTTGATGGATTCCTATCTCACATTGAGGTCTTCATCCATTTTGAGTTTATCTTTGTGTATGGTGAAATAGAATGCTCGAGTTTCATTCTTCTGTGTATAGCTGTCCAATTTTCCCAGCACCGTTTATTGAAGAGACTCTCTTTTTTCCACCAGATATATTTTTCTGCTTTGCCAAAGATTATTTGACCATAGAGTTGAGGATCCATATCTGGGCTGTCTATTCTGTTCCTTTGGTCTATGTGTCCGTTTTTGTGCCAGTACCGTGTTGTCTTGGTGATCACAGCTTTGTAGTAAAGCAAGTCAGGCAACGGGATGTCCCCAGCTTTGTTTTTCTTTTTCAAAATTTCCTTGGTGATCCGGGGTCTTTTCTGGTTCTATACAAATTTTAGGATTGTTTGTTCCAGCACTTTGAAAAATGCCGTTGGTATTTTGATCAGGATGGCACTGAAAGTATAGATTGCTCTAGGTAGCATAGACATTTTAACAATGTTTATTCTTTTGATCCATGAACATGGAATGCTTTTCCATCTTTTTGTGTCTTCTTCAATTTCTTTCATGAGTGTTCTGTAGTTCCTAGAATATATAGATCCTTTACGTCTTTGGTTAGGTTTATTCCAAGGTATCTTATGGTTTTTGGTGTTATTGTAAATGGAATCGATTCTCTAATTTCTCTTTCTAAAGTTAAATTGTTAGTGTGTAAGAAAGCAACTGATTTCTGTGCATTGATTTTGTATCCTGCCACATTACTGAATTGTTGTATGAGTTCTAGTAATTTGGGGGTGGAGTCTTTTGGGTTTTCCACATAAAGTATCGTGTTAACTGCAAAGAGAGTTTTACTATCTTTTTGCCAATTTGGATACATTTTATTTCTTTTTGTTGTCTGATCGCTGTTGCTAAGACTTCTAGTACTATGTTGAACAACAGTGGCAAGAGTGGACATCCTTATCAGGTTCCAGATCTTAAGGCAAAGGCTCTCAGTTTTTCCCCATTGAGAATGATTTTCACTGTAGGTTTTTCATAGATGGATTTTATGAAATTGAGGAATGTTTCCTCTATCCCTATGCTCTGAAGAGTTTTAATCAGGAAATGTTCCTATATTTTGTCAAATGCATTTTCTGCATCAGTTGAGAGGGCCATGTGGTTCTTGTATCTCCTCTTATTAATGTTTTCTATCATGTTGATTGATGTGTGAATGTTGAACCACCCTTGCATCCCAGGGATAAATCCCACATGGTCATGGTAGATAATCCTTTTAATGTACTGTTGGTTCCAATTAGCTAAGATCTTGTTGAGAATTTTAGCATCCATATCCATCAGGGATATTGGTCTGAAATTCTCTCTTTTGAAGGGGTCTTTACCTGGTTTTGGGATCAAGGTAATGCTGGCTTCGTAGAAAGAGTCTGGAAGTTTTACTTCTGTTTGTTTTTTTGAAACAGCTTTAGGAGAATAGGTATTATTTCTTCTTTGAATGTTTGGTAGAATTCCCCAGGGAATCCATCAGGTCTTGGACTCTTGTTTTTGGGAGGTTTTCAATCACTGCTTCAATCTCATTACTGGTTATTGGTCTATTCAGGTTGCCAATTTCTTCCTGTTTCAGTCTTAGTGGTTTATAGGTTTCCAGGAATGCATCCATTTCTTCTAGGTTGCTTAACTTACTGGCATATAGCTGTTGATAATAATTTCTGATGATCGTGTCTATTTCCTTGGTGTTAGTTGTGATCACTCCCCAATCATTCATAATTTGATTAATTTGGGTCCTTTTCTTTTGGATAAGTCTGGTCAGTGGTTTATTGATCTCATTAATTCTTTCAAAGAACCAGCTTCTAGTTTCATTGATGTGTTCTACTGTATTTCTTGTTTATAATTCATTGATCTTTGCGCTAATCCTAATTATTTCCCCTCTCATGCATGGGTTAGGCTTAATTTGTTGTTGATGTTCCAGTTCTTTAAGGTGTAAAGATAGTTCGTGTTTTTGGGATTTTTCTCTTTTTTGAGTGAGGCTTGGATGGCTTTGTATTTCACCCTTAGGACAGCCTTTGCCATATCCCATAGGTTTTGGACTCAAGTGTTTTCATTCTCATTGGTTTCCATGAATTGTTTAAGTTCTTCTTTGATTTCCTGGTTGATCCAAACATTTTTGAGCAGGATGGTCTTTAGCTTCCAAGTGTTTGAATTTCTTGCAAATGTTTTCTTGTGATTGAGTTCCAGTTTCAAAGCGCTGTGGTCTGAGAATATGCAGGGAATAATCTCAATCTTTTTGTATCGGTTGAGCTTTGATTTGTGACCCAGAATGTGGTCTATTCTGGAGAAAGTTCCATGTGCTCTTGGGAAGAATGAGGACTCTGTTGTTTTAGGGTGGAATGTTCTCTATATATCTATGAGGTCCATCTGGTCCAGTGTGTCATTCCAAGCCTCTGTTTCTTTGTTGATTTTCTGTCTGGGTCATCTATCCATTGATTTAAGTGGGGTGTTAAAGTCTTCTACTCTTACTATATTATATCAATTTATTCCTTTATATCTATTAATAGATTTTCTTTATATATTTAGGGACTCCTGTCTTGGGTGCAAAGATAGTCTAGCCCTCAGTTTTAAGAAATCTTCTAGGGGATTCTCATTCACTTTCATGATCTAGTGTGTGAACCAGTGTTGCAGAGTTATGAATGAGAATGGGAGGGTCTATAAACATCTTTAATTTTTTCTAGAGAAAGGATTCTTATCCTCATCAAGATCTCAAATCTGTAATCCTGCCACCCACAAGAAGCTAAAAACATTCTCTTATGTTCATACTATGGTAAATAGAACCCTGTGCCAAAGTAAAATACGTTCTTTGTTACTTTATGCAGCTTTAGTTGCGTTCATTGAACAGCCCATTACCTGAGAGGTCAGATTAAATCACGCTGAGAACCAGCTCAAGTTGAGGTCTGACCTATTTTCCTCCTCTTTTAGGAATTTAACCTGATTGCCATTCTCCGAAAAGTGATTTGAAAGCCCGGTGATTAGGATGTTTTAAAGTCAAAATATGCAGGCCCCTGATGTAGAGACTAGGGCAGCCTTCAAAAAAGGAGAGATCTTTTGCCTCCAGACCCTACCTCAAGGACACAAAGAGGCATTTGAAGGATATGAGAAACCCAGCCTTTCCCACCTGGCATATTGTATTATTTGCCTTGGGTGGATGGGGATTTTCTAGGTGTAATTAGTTAACATCTATTAAGCAAGGCCATTTATTAAGTTCTGCACCCCATGGGACCTTAGTACACTGTAACTGATGATGACAGCAGAGGCAGCATCCTTTCCAATTGGTGTAGTGTCAAGATAGCCTGGTTTCTATTGTCTCCATGGTGGTCTGAAGCTTATGGGAGTTTTTATGCTTGAGGATATAATGCCGAATAGTGATTTCTCTGAGTTTTCAATTTGGAAAGCAATTGGGTATACTCCGGTGGTTCAAGCATCTGTTGTAATGGTGACTTATCCAGTTCAACATTAATCTCAGCCCTGTGGGACTCCAAATTTTCAAAGGAGTATTTAATTAGTATATATGGTATTGGAACTGGCTAAATGTAAGTACTACATTCTGCATGTGACCAAGTATAGGGAGATTTTGCCAAGCAGCAGAAATTACATGATAATCCTTTTTTTTTTTTGCAATTAATCTGAACTGTAATATATAACATGCATCTACAACCATTCCCATAGGTAATATTTACTCATTATTCAGTGTGACAAGTATTGTGCTCAGTACTGTACATTGTTGTATTAAATTTTCATACCAACCCCCTCCATTAGGTACATTATTACTCACAGTTTATTGATGATGACATGGAGTTTAGAGAAATTGAGTAACTTCGCCACTGGCTCACTGATACTGTCAGTATCAGCCAAAAAGTGTAATAAACAACCCAGTATGTCTGTTGCTTGTTCATATCCAGTCCCATACATGTTAGTGGGGGTGGGAGGAATGAAGCAAATGAAGTTCTTTTTCATGTAACTATCCTGGGTTCCTTTGCTCTTGGGTCTCCATCCTCCTGTGGGTCTTGGAATGTTTTGATGGACCAGGCTTAGAATGGCACATATCACTATTTTAGAACTCATTCACAGGCCACAGTGAACTATATTGGAAGCTGGGGAATATAGTCCAGAGGTGGGACTCAGGAAGAAGAGGAAATCAAGGATGCTGTTGAGCACTAGCAGCTTGTAAGCAGCAAAGCTAGGGCCCAAACTCAGTTGTCTAACTTGAAAGCCCTCTTCATCATGGAGGTAAAACTGACATTTTGCTTTGCCTCCTTCATAAATAAGCATGTGCGACAAACCATAAGTGACTCTTAATCTCACAAAACAAACTGAGGGTTGATGTGGGGAGGGGGCTTGGGAGAGGGGGGTTGGGGTTATGGACATTGGGGAGGGTATGTGCTATGGTGAGTGCTGTGAAATGTGTAAACCTGGTGATTCACAGACCTGTACCCCTGGGGATAAAAATATATGTTTATAAAAAATAAAATTAAAAAAAAAATAAGCATGTGCATCATATTTTGCAGATGGGGGAAAACAATTTTGTACCCTATAATAAAGCAAACTAAAAAGATCACCTGTCCAGTTCTGATTCCCTCAGTGAGCGACGTCTTGGAACATTTCTTGTAAGAGTGGACTCATCTAATTGGAAAAAAAAAAAAGTTATTTCGGACTTTAGCAGTGTCGATGTCTGAAGAAATGGCATAAACTTTGTTGATTTGATAATCACATGGGAAAAATGCTCTTTTTCTACATGAACAGACTAATGGCAATCTTAATTTTTTGTTGTCTTAAACATATATTCACACTCACACACATCCTCATACCATTCCTTCTGAAACGGGACTACCTTGTACTTTATTGCAAGTGAACTATTTTCTAAGTGCTTTTATTTTTCAGGCTTTTATTTGACATCACATAAGTTCTCTCTTGATAAAAAGAATGTATTTTATTTCATGCAATCATTCTATTTCTAAAAAGTTGAACATATAACAAATTATTTCCAAGTTAAAGCAGCTTGTCATACAGTAGAGGAGCTTGCTGTTTAAAGAAAACCTCTCCTTCACATTTTCCTATCATATTCTGAGTAAACAGCACCAACACTTTCATCAAGTGAATAGTTCATATATAATTTGGACATTATTATTAATAGCAGGGGTTTCAAGTTCAAGTGCTTTCATGGAGGAACTAAGGGTAATTGGAAAATATACACCCCACCTAAGATGTGCAAAGTCAGCATTATTAAATCGCTGCTCCCATGAGGAGAAAATGTGCATATGGGCTGAATTGATCCAGTACACTTAAATTTAATGTAGCATGATGTAATTTTCATACACTTTTTAAGAACAAAATATATATTTCATAAGACATAATAACCTAAGTTATCAATACAATGATCAAATTAACATTGAAAATACAGTGGTGGATTTGTTACCCTTTCATAATCAGTATCTAGTTTATGTTGATGATCTGTGTTTTCTTCTTGAAAAAGTATCCTCTTTTCCTAGCACTAAACTTTCTTGAAAGAAATATTTAAAGCATATGAAGCATAGGGCCCAGGACAAGCCCATCATCTTAATCCTTGCTTTTTCTTGGGAATGAGTCCATTCTTTTAATACTTATATGCATGTTGGGTAGAGAAGTCAGTCTTCTATGATAAGAGTATAGTTAAATTATAAGTAATTGTCAATATCAAACACTTTTTTGACTTAAAAATCCAGCAGTTTTGGGTTGCCTGGGTGGCTCAGTCGTTAAGCATCTGCCTTAGGTCCAGGTCATGATCCCAGAGTCCTGGGATCAAGCCCCGCATGGGCCTCTGAGCTCTGCAGGAATCCTGGTTCTCCCTCTCCCACTCCCCCTGCTTGTGTTCCTCTCTCACTGTCTCTCTCTGTCAAATAAATAAATAAAATATTTAAAAACAAAACAAAACAACAAAAAACCCCCAGCAGTTTTATGAGGTTCATAAAATGAAGATTCCAGCATTCACACAGAATTTTGAAAATATATGTTCTTTTCTCTGTCTAGGAATTATTGGCTTGAGATTCATTTGCCTAACTTTAAGAAAGATAAAGTAGCATTTCAGCCAATGAATACGCAAGATGGGAAGAAAGGGTGTAATGTTATTTTCATTTTTACTCTGCAGTTTTGTCATTTGCAGAGCCAACATGATCATAGTTAAGAACCAGATCTCTGAGACCTGGAAGTAAATTTATTTGTAATTTATTTGGCAGCTATTGTTGACTCTGTATCAATGGTAGAAGCTGGTCTCGTTTCGCCTTTAAATGGGAAAGTTTAGAAGACACATTTATTGTTTTGCCACAAAGGTACAGAAACTTGCCTCCTAGGGGCAGAACATTCTTTGAGACTTGGGGGGCAGAAACTACTCTCCATTACATGTGCCAACCATCACATCAATACATTGCTCATTAATCGAGGGAGAGGTAGAAATACTGGTGTCACACAGCCAGTCAACAGGGGACTGTGTACAGTGTAGAGAATGGAAAAGTAAACAAAAGAGAAGCTGAAGGGCTGATACATTCTGTTATGTGCTAAGGAATTCAGTGGATAGGGAAAAAAAAGAGCTATTACTAATTGGAATAGGGAGCTTTTAACAGTGTCCACTTTAACACATGTGTGATTTTGAGTTCTGGGGAACTCATAAATATCACTTGGGAAACTCCTGGCTGCCATCACTGAGCTTTGTAGAAAAGACTTAAATTTGAGTAGGTTGTAGAACAACAGCTCACATCTCTAGAAAAAATTAGAGCATAGTGCACATATACCATGACTTGAGAGGTCTAAGTCAGTATCAGTAAGGCCTACTTGATCTTTTGGTAAAATGAATAGAGAGATAAAACCTGTGAACTCTAGAGTTATGAATTTAATGACTCCTAGAAGCCCAGGTTGTGAACAAGGGCTATGAGTATGTTCCTGTTCATAGGTTCTTTATGGGGAGAATTACTGATGATAAACCACAGACTTTCTGCTGGATATTTTCATTCTTGGTTAAGCAATGCAGAACTGTCCTCACAAAAAATTGACCAGATCCAAATGGCTTCCAGGACCAAAAAGAAGTGGTTTACGCAGGGAATTTCTTAGTCTGTCCCCCTCCCCCGAGGTTTGTGCCTTCTAGAAAAGTGCCAGAAAATATGTAAATGGAAGAGCATTGGAGTTTTCCATGTATTACTCCCTCAAGCCCTTCACCCCCAAATGACATTGGCTCAGGAATAGCAGGAGCAAGTGTAGGTCACTTATGAGGCAGCCAGTTATCTTCAGAGCGCATGCTACTGGTAGGCAGTGGCCACTTTGTACTTTCATGCCTTCAGACAGATGGGAAAAAAAGGGAACCAGCTCAGTGAACAGAGATGAGCGTTACAATCCTGTCCCATGAAGAAGCCATGAAGAGGAAATTATACCATCATCTGCAGATACCTGGGCTATCAGAATGAGTGTGGTAGACGGACTGGAACCTCGAAAGCCCAGGAACAAATTACTGGGATAAACTCCTTTTGGGGCAAGAACTATGCAAAAACAACGAAGAGCTAATCACCATGCTGTGCTTAGAGTACCGCAAGCTACCGCACTCCAAGCTAAGGCCCTCACTTTGATGTATATAAAGGCTCATGTATTCTTCCTTACTTGCCAGGTCATGAACAGTTAGGATAAAGAGGATATGTTGTTGTAGGGCACTGAATTCAGAGTCACAAAGTCCTAATACTGAAAAGTGAATAGGTGCATGCCTAGAATGGGTCCTGCGTGCCAGTAGTCATGACCCAATGAAAAGCATCACTATGACAATATATTGAATTGAGAGGGACATAATTGGCAGGTAAATCACACAGATCCTATCTGGTTAGCCTAGAGTCTAACCACAGTAGATCTCTTATCTAGATGAGAAGCTCCAGCTCATACATAACTATGGAAGCTGTGAATCTCAGTGTCAACTATGCTCCTATTCTCTTGGCATTTCTTTTATCCAACAATAATCTCTGTACTTCTGTCTGCCCTGCCCTTTGACCCAGGGAGGCTAACCTCTTTGAACTGTACCTCCTAGCCTTCCTTGTTGTCTGCTTTCTGCCAACAGAGGCTCCCAAAGGACTTTGAAGGCTGGGAAAAGAAAGTGGTCTGACCTAGCTTGCTTGCTTATGTGAAATCTGTGAAGAGTGCTCTTGCACATCTAGGCCTTATGTATAGGAAAACTGCTCATTTGTTAAGAGAGGTGCAGGCAGTATTGCTCCAAATGCTTTTTTCCTAATGGCATCCGTGGCATACTGTGATATTACCACAGTAACACTCTGAAGCAGAATGCACTTGGAAACCCTGTGGCTTTTCATATCGACAATAGCACACATATACTATCCTTTAGGGTTTTAATATTTGCTTGGGTATAGTTAACAAGTATCAAGACTAGTGGTGCATGGTTTGCAGCTGAGATAATTCTAACATTCATTCATTAATTCAGTAAGGATTTATGGAGGTCCTTCTACAGGCAAGACATTGCACTAAGTCGGGGAGAAAGACAAGGATAAGACAAATCCTGCTTCCTCAAAAAGGACAGTTCATTAAGATAGAGATGGGGTACTGGGCATGGGCAGGGGACACAGTCTGCAAACCCTACACTATATACAGTACTAGTGTGTGTTATAGGATTGGAATAGAAGTAAAAAATGCAGAAAGAAAGTTTAAAGGATGGTGGGCATGAGAAGGAGGGGTATATAACCAAATAGGAGAGAGCAGGAATTAAAAATGATTAGTGAGTTACAGTTGACCTGGGTCTTGAAAGGGAGGTAGGAGTCTAAAAAGGTATAGATTGGTGCGGAAGACGGAGTGTTCAACGCATTTGAAGATGCGGAAAGGGGCAGTTAGGAAGGGCAAATGGAAGCACTGTGTCTGCTGTGATGGAAAGGTAAGAACTTTCATGAGGTCTTGAAATTTAACTCAAGTACAAAAATGGTACAAACATCCAATTATCTCCACCACGTAAACCTATCTTGACAGACTAGAAGAGAATCCAAATGTTGACAATAGTTATTTTTATATAGAAGATTTTTATTGTGTGTTTTATATTTTCTTACTTTCTAATCTGATTTGAACTTCAGTTTGATAGGACTATTAAGTAGAATAATGAGAAGAGAGGCATTAGGGAAGAGTTTAAATTCAACTTTGACCAATTCCGTCTGACTTATACATTTTAATGGGAGATGTGTCATTGTTGATATTGTTTTGTGAAGAGGAGTTAACTAAGATGGCATTGTACTAAGCCTACACTGAGTCACCTATTAAAGTACTCACAGGAGCTTCTAAACTATAGGCTCCAAATGAGTTTGTGATGGCATTTTGCATCCCTTTTGTGAAACTCCCCCATCTTCTAAGCCCACCTTTTCTTCAGCCATTGCTGTGGCAACCGGCTTTCAGAACAAGTGACCCTACCCCAGCTGGTCTTGGCTGCCTGGATCTTGTTGCTTGGCATTTGGCGGCGTTGCGCTTAAATCTGTACCATTCAGGAGTACTAGGGAGTTAATCCCTGGGCTAGCCCTTGACAAATGAGGGATGGGAGCAAGGGGGTGAATGCCCCTCTCTTCCCTTTCCCAGGCAGACAGTTCTGAAAAATGTTCTGCTCTACTTCTTAGTGGATCCCAGTGGGTTTAAGCTCAGTCACCCATCACAGAGATCAGCTGGATAACTAATCCTTGTATTGGCTCTTTTTCCTTCCCTGTTTTATTCTTCTCAATCTCTCTTTCCTGCTGCTTGGGATCATGTCCCCATGTCTCTATGCAAAATAACTTGTCTCCAAGTCTGCTTTCTGAGGGCACTGGGGAGGGACACTCAGTCAAAGACAAATAATGTGTAACTGAACTTACTTTGTAACTATGACATTTTGTTCATGAAATGTATCCTTCCACGAATACAAGGTCTTTTGTTAGGGTACTAGAAAAGACACCAGATGCCAAACCCAGTATATATGGTTTATAGGATTAGTAGCTGAAGGGATATTCTGTTTTAAAGACTGGTGAGTCCTGAATTTGTCTGCACCCTGGGATCATTTGAGGAGATTCACAAGTTACTGATACTATCCCCCAGAGATTGTGAATTAATTGACTTGGAGTGCGACCCAAATGGCACAATTTTGAAATATTACCTAGGGAATTCTAGGAGATGACAAATTTAGGAACCAGTGATCTAGATCAAATTTTGCAGACTATAGCTTATGGTCCAAATCTGGCCCACTGGCTGCCTGGTTGTGCACAGCCCATGAATTAAGAATGATTTTTACAATTCTAAATGGTTAGAAAACAAAGAAGAATATTATTTAATGAGAGCCCTCTGTAATCAGTGACCATTTAAGATTGTAGCTCCTATGCCAACCATAGGAGTATGCCAAGCATACTCTCAAATATTGTGTGATCACTGTATTTGATAGGGCATGAGCATGTCATGGTCAGGCATTGACTGTTGAAAAGATTAGTGTAAAAAAGAAAACCCACCCATACATATTTGCTTCAATCTACACTTTGTTTTAGCAAAAACATAACTGAATGTAAGAACAGTATCTTTTACAAAGCTAAAGGAGAGCAAGGAATTGTCCAGTGTGTTTCTTTCTAGGTAGTCTTGTATGTATATGTGTAGTTTAGTTTTAGCAGGATTGGAAAGCATAGTTCTCTAAGACAAATGCCTTCACATGGTTTTTTCTAGCATCTCCTAGAGGTGATAGAGTTGGGAGGGGAGTAGATGGGTAGTCTTTAGGAAGTTAAGTTAGGGTAGTTTATATTGATTACTTCATCTCATTTGTGTGAATGAAGAAATTACAGGTACAAGTACACAACATGTTTGGCCTTCAACTACATAGGGAATGAAGTCACCAGATCTGGATGACCGAGGCTAACAACAGGGTTGTGAGTAGTGAAATAAACTGAAGTCCACTCAGTTAGTAATGTGGACTGAATGAATCACATAATTATTTAAAATCCACGGGCTACCATTGCACACTAGTAGATTAGTTCAGACCCTCCTTATTCCATGGCACCCTTCTATTTATTTATATCCCATCTTAAAAGAAATCTGAAGAACTAAAGATACAATCTCACTACAACCAATGATAATTATATGTTTCAAGTCCATACCTTTAGGGCCAGTTGGATAAAAGTCCTTGTGCTCATGTTGAGATGGAAACACTGAAGTGCACGTAGATTTAAGGATTTTGTCACAGAAGTGTTGTCAAAGCAAAGAGTGAAAATAGATGTCTTTCCTTTGTACAAGTAGGTACACAACTCTCCTCTCGGATGTTTCAATATTTTAATTGCAAAGTTCTCGGGAGCCTTAGAAATAAAGCATATTGAATCCAAGTTGATCAGTTTTTGTGCAATAGAACGAGCACATGACATTTGTCTATAAATATGTGACTGGCAATCATTGATACAATAAAACTTGTAGGTTCAAATATGGTGTTTAAAAACTTAATTAAATGTGATCTCTGAATATCATGTACAAATTATTCCCTCAGGGAAGCCATGATATCTGACTTAGATAACATAGCCTGCTTGAGGAAGCTGCCTTAATTTTAGAGAAGAGTTTTTAGCTAAATACAATCTTGTGCTAAAAGTTAGATTTCCTTTTCTTTTCTGGAAAGGATGAATGTTTCAAAGTGGTATGTAAACAAAACAAAACAAAACAACAATAAAGAAAAGAGAAAAATATCCTACTCCTCCCAAGATGTGAAATGGTCACCCCAGTTGACCCATAACATTCTGAATGATAAGGGGGGGTGGTACTATGAGGAAATAGCCTCTCCTTTTTAAAACAGAATCCAGAAATCCAGAATGCAAAGGCTTAGCTCTGGAAAGTAGATCTCCTCAGTATGGGTGTAGGAGGGATGAAGGGATGGCTAACTCAGTGGCATAATTTGATCATCTGAATTTTACCTTCTTCTGAGGTTCTTTGGCTTGGCTTCCTGTTCACCCTATCCCACTGATGCTAGGTGTGCATGGTGGTTTTCTCTTCAGTGCCTTGGCCCAAGTAATGATTGGCTGGAATGTGCACATACATTTTATACTAGAGAACAACAAGGACATACCACAGATAAAAGGAATATGAAGAGTCTGACTTACAGAAAGCTCTGATCCTGTCAAAGTCCACCTTCTCTCATAGGCTTTCTGACCCCATTCAATCCTACATAGGGCCCAAGGACCTAGCCCCCTACTCTTTCATTTCTTGGCTGTTTGTCTTTCTACTTCTGCAACATGTTCCTTCTGTTACTGAGGATGTGTGTTAGTTATTGATGATGGATGCTGTGGTGCTTAACACAGATCCTTCCTTCCAGATTGAGGCCATCATGCCCAGCTGATTGGAGTGTTGGTTGTGGGTGATTGTCATCTTCCTCTTAAAGCATTATTCTTGGCTAAAGAGCTCTGCCTTATCCCAGGTTAGGTGCTTTCCATAGGGATGGCCTTCATTCAATGACTTAAAGGCTGATATAGGGGTATAAAGGTGTGGTCCCCTTACCTTGATTTTACCTAATTCTGAATATCCATTTCCACTCCAGTATGCCCCCATGGGATTGGCTAAGGTCTCTATTGCAACTGTATTACAGCTCAACTTCACTCTCTGCCCAGTCTGGCTTCCTTGACACCCTTACCGGTAGTGTTTCTGAAAGGACTTCCCAGTGAAAACATCACACAAATCTTGATCTCAGGTCTATTTCCACAGGACCCTAACCTGGGACGTATAAAAATGTCTTTTTCTTCCAAATACTACTCACCCTTCAGATGGGAACCAGTTCATAATTTCCTTTTTATAGACTGGGAAACTGAAATGGAGAGAGACTGCCAAGGTCACAGAATGAGTAAACAGCGCAAACAGTTGTGTCTCAAACCAAGTCCCATGTTCTTACACAACATGACATATTGCCTGTGCACTTTTATCAGAAACTTGTTATATTTTTCAAATGTGTAGCACATACCCAGCAGCCAGATTTGATTCCATCTTTGCCATCTTTGTTTCAAATCTTTTTTAAGGAAATAGAACATTACAGATACAGCTGAATCTTTTTCTTTCAACTCTTTACCCTCCATCCTTTCCTGATTTCTTAAAAAAGGAATCTGAGTCAATTAGCAAAAAAAGTTGTATAAATAAATTTAAATGATATACTCACTGATGAAGATATTATTGCTGAGTTGGCTGGAAGCAAAAATATGTAAGTATACTTTAAATTTGAATAAATTCATTTCCCTTAAATAGATTTTGTATATTCAGCGCAACACGGTGTTTTGCCAAGTGCTTCTCCTATAGCCTAGAGTTTCATAAATAGGTTTATTTTGAGGGAAATTAATCCCCATGTGTTTCTAATTAATATATACTTTGCTGTCCATCAGAATGTTGTGTTGCCTGGGTAATTGATATCTGAAAAAGCTTTTTCAGCTTTTATCCTTAAGTTGAAGTTGTGGAATTTGTTAGCAAGAAATAAAATTGAACACTAAATACTTCATTTGAATTATGAACATAAATTTTAGAGTGCCAAGTCATTCTTAAGTTGAGAAGACACGTTCTTTTACTCATTACTCATTCATGTCTTTGTCTTGTCTTTTCATTTTTTTCTTCCTTGCAATTATACTATTAAGAGTTTGCATATGGGGTATAGCTCAGAGCCTTAGTGGCTTTAGGTTGAGGTAGTTGATATTGCTTTTGACTGCAATAATATGATTGCCAGAGACACCAAAAATTTCACCATAAAAGCTCATTTATACTAAGAAAGGCAGGTGGAGTTTGATGGTAATAAGCAGAAACTGAATTCACCTTTGTGTTTTATGTCCCATGTGACCAGGTCAGGAACTGAGAAAGGGTCAAGGGGCTGTACAAACCGGACTGTGTGCTGGAGTGACATCTGCAGGAATGCTGTCCTGGAATAATGTCTCCTTGCCCACTACCCCTAAATATTGATGCTCTCCATCTTATCCAGTACTTGGACAGTGGAGCCAAAAATTGCAATAGGGCATTGATCATGGAGAGTGACAGGGAAGGGACTTGTACAGGAAGTGGAAGACATGCTTTAATAGGCATAGTTTGAAGTCATTGCCTCCTGATATGTATTCCCAGACCAGTAAATAGGAGTTCAAATGCCAGGATGTGTGATTTAACAGTAGTCGGAACATGTGACTCAGGGACACTTATAGAGATGTTGGTGGGATTGGGGTTTTGTGGTGATGATGGTGCTGAAAATGAATAGCTCCATGTTCAGTTACACACCAAACCAAAACTTTAGCTACCTGCTGTGGGCCAGGCTATTAGGAACCCTTGAGCCCACAGAGCTTAAAGGAATACAGCAAATATAATAGTGTGAGGTGAGTGCAGGCTGCTGTGGGAATCCATGAGAGGGACACTTAATCTAACCTTTGGTTTTGGAAGTTTTCCCAGGGGCGGTACCTTATAAGTGGAATCTCAAAGGATGAGCAAGAGTGATCTAGGAGAAGATGATGGAATAGGAGTGGGGAGAGGTTTTTTAAGGGGAGAGTAAAGCATGGGTAAGAGGGGAGAACCTGGTCATTGGGACGATTTTTCAAGTACAGTAGTCTACCATTGTACTCAGATGAAACTTATTTTTTAAAGGAGAATATAAATAATACAGCGAAGAGAGGAGCCAAATGACTGGAGTCTGGAACAAAAAAATTAATTTAGAATTATCAGTAATTTATAAAAAGCACAAACAAAATTCGTTGTTACAGTTAGGTGCACATAATTAAAACTTCACATATCAGTTGGAGACATATCCTCACAGAGTGTCTCCTGTTCACTATTCCTGGTAAAAGATTTCCTGCTTTGTATTACCTAATATCACAGAACCTGGTCTGTGATACTGGTCTCTCAAACCAGTGTATAAATATAGATATACATAAATATAAATATATAAATATATATACATACATATATACACACTATATATGTATATATAATGTATATATATGCATAATGTGTGTGTGTGTGTATATATATATATATATATAAATTTTTATCTTTCAAACTCAATACATTATTAACAAAAGGATGTGCAGGGAAAAGTCTTGAGTTGCATTCTAGATTCACCTGGCATGGTGGTGTTCAATCCTGGCTGGACATCAGAATCATTTAATATGGATGCCTGTGACCCCACATAGATTCAGAGTCTATCGGTTGGGGGTGCATTCTGGGCATTGGGATTCTTAAGAGCTTGCCAGGGTAATTCTAACGTGCAGCCAAAGTTGGGTACCAAAAAATTGGTGGGACGCCTGAATCGTGTGTAAAAGTTTGGAAAAATGTACCAAAATGTCAAGAAATGAGATTGGCTTTGTGTTGCCTGTGCCAAGAGGGGTATCAGTGTTAGTGCAAAGAAGCTCTACGTTAACAACTCTATGAATGGGTGATCATGAAACAGAAATCTAAACATTGTGTCTCTTCACTGTGTGTGTGCATGTGTGTATGCATTTTATTGTGTTTTAAGTACGCTTTAAGAAATTGGTTTGGGGGTTTTAGATTGAAATGTGACATGACAATTTTTTCCATTTAAAATAATGAGAAGCCCCTAGAATGGATAATGAGATAAATACTCAGGAGTGATTTGCTTATGTTAAAAGGTAGATGACTATTTTTTTAATATCAGAAATATTGCATTTAATTTCTCAGCCTGTTGCACACTGTCCGTGAGGTAGTTGAGGTATGCAGGGTACTCTTCAACTCTAGGGTAGTCAGGGGACTGGAAGAGGGTGCACCTGCCCAATGGAGAGCAAGGTTACATGCTACTCTTGGTCCATACTGTGTGTGTGGCAAGTGCTGGGAGCAGCAGGCCTCATCCACTTACTTGTACAATGAAGAATGTGACCTAAAGTAGCTCTGATTTTCCAAGTGTGGAGGACTTCCATGAGCCATCTAGGGTTGGGTAATGGGATGAAGACCGTTCTGTCTGTCTCCCATTTGTTTGTGAGATGATCCTTTGGGAGGCAAGATGGGTCAGGGAGGAAGCCAATAAAAACCGCATCATTGACCAGGGTCCTACTATGGGTAACTTGAACTCACTTCCTCTGGGATGTCTCCGGGGAACCATGTGGACCAGCTTTGAGAATCGTCCTACTGAGGGGAGAGGAAGATGGTGTATTTGCTCACCACCTCCCATCCGTCACTGGTGCTGGCCAACTCCTGAGGGAGTCTCTGGCTGCCCCACACACAGACCAGTGGTGCCGCCGAGGGCAGCTGATTCTGCCTACTCAGAGAGATGGAGGAAGCCACAGCTTGTGTGAGACCCTCTGAGGGGCCCACAGGGAGGCTGAGGAGAGGAAAACATGTGCTACCAGCATCTGCTCTGCTTCACTCCCTACCACGTCATTGACAAGGGCCTGTTTTGCTTACTTTATACTTTGGTTCACTGCATATATTTTAATTTAAGCAAGTGTTGCAGGGCTTTTCACCAAATTGAAAAAAATCACCCTTCCCCCACGAATTCTGATTTGGCAAATTCTGATAGGAAGTTGGTAAACTATGTCACAAATTCTGTCTGTTTTCTGAGGCCACCATTAGTTGTAAAAAAAAAAAATACTTATTTTTGAAAGAAATGAATCAGCTTGATTTTAGTTGGTTGGAAAATGTTAACAATAATCATGATTAATTTGCAACTGTTAAACATGTATAAGGCCTGGACTTTTTTTTCTATCACAGATTTTTAAGTCAATAAATATAATTACAGAGACTAATAGTTCAGGTTTTGATTCCTCTATTATACTAAATGATCATGACATGACAGATTATGGTAAAATTGTCAAATCAATGAATTATAAAACTGTACATGGAAATTATTAACTGAGATGCTCTTCTAGGTTCTGTTTGATCACAAAGCATGGGGATCAACAGAAATTTTTGGTTTGGAGAGTTGGCAAAGGATTTCTGCATGGAGAAAAAATTGGGAAGGAATTTCCTATGTGTTTTTCCCTTTCCTTCTGTCTTACACCCACATTTTTCCCTTGCCTCATTAATAATGTTAACAAATGCTTTGCAATTGACAGTAAATAATGAACTTGAGTCAGATCCCACCATGGTTGAGGAGAGGAGAAAGGCTAAGGAAAAAAAATGGGATGAACTCATAATAGCTGGATTTCTCAGCTTTTCTGTCTGTTGCTTTCTAATGTATTTCATAGCATTTTGTTGGGAGTTGCCATTTGGAATATGGGAAGAAATAGCAAGGATGGACAAGGCCTAAAATAAACAGCTCTGCTACGGAAAACAACAACATGCTAGCATGCTGTCCTATTGCTTTTACATGAGTGGTTACCCCCCCCACCTGTTTCAAAACCAGAGCATACATGTTAAAGGGACCTGTAAAAGCACAGTATTTTTTTGTTTTATTTATTTATTTATTTTAATATTCTCATTTATTTTATTTTGTTTTTTTTTATTTTCAGCATAACAGTATTCATTGTTTTTGCACCACACAGTATATTAATCGCATGTTCAAAATACCAAATAGCCTCCACTTACCTGCAGTTGTTATCCAACCAAAAAGGCCAAAAATAATAAAAGAGACAAATTGCAGGATTGATTTTTGTTGTTGTTGTTGTCGTTATTGTTATAAGGAGAAGATTTTATTACTATTGGACAGTTCTTTTCATAAATGTTTTAAGAATAGGATCCAGAAAGTGATTGAATCAAACACTTAAGACAAAGATTCCCTGAATATAATAAATTATGGCTGTTTGGAAATTTATTTTGACCACTATTTGTATGAAGAGTTATCCAGATGGTTCCCTAGTTTTCAATTTTGCTAAAGAAAATTGAGGTAATTAGGTCAACAAAGTCATTACTCCACGATCAAGCTATCTTTAAGAAGACACCTGCTACAATATAGTACTGTGGCTAGAACTATATGGTTAGTGTATTTATTAATATTTAAGAAATGAAGCAAGGTTTAAAACATTGTTACCACAATTATTTTGAAATTTGGATCTTCTCTTTATTAGTAAGTGAAGGTGATTCTTTTTTTTTTTTAAAGATTTTATTTATTTATTTGACAGACAGAGATCACAAGCAGGCAGAGAGGCAGGCAGAGAGAGAGGAGGAAGCAGGCTCCTTGCTGAGCAGAGAGCCCGATGTGGGGCTTGATCCCAGGACCCTGAGATCATGACCTAAGCCGAAGGCAGTGGCTTAACCCACTGAGCCACCCAGGCGCCCCAGTGAAGGTGATTCTTAATGTGATCCTATTGGCTTTTCCTTGAGGCTAGTCTTTGTGTCCATGTATTTATCCAGGGATGGAATCGTCATGGTCCCAGGGCACCAATACAAAAACAATTGGAGGGGAAATAATTCTTCAGCTTCCCTTGGTTAAGATCCGTCTCATAGGTCCTTTTTGTAAGTACTTTCTGTTGGGCCAATTTAAGTCAGCCTTTTTAAAGCAATGCTGAGAGAACATAGGGGTAAAAGAGTAGCATGATAGAAACCAAATACTAAAAACATCTGTATGTCTGTTATTTGTATAGTAGTAAATGTGTTTTGTTTGGAGTTGTTAATGTTTTATTTATTTTTTTAAGACTTTATTTATTTATTTGACAGAGATCACAAGTAGGCAGAGAGAGAGGAAGGGATGCAGGCTCCCCACTGAGCAGAGAGCCCGATGCGGGGCTTGATCCCAGGACCCTGGGATCACGACCTGAGCCGAAGGCAGAGGCTTTAACCCACTGAGCCACCCAGGTGTCCCTAATGTTTTATTTTTATTTTTAATTTTTTTTTTGAGCACACGTGAGAGAAAGCATGAGTTGAGGGGGCGCAGAGGGAGGGAGGGAGAGAGAGAATCTCAAGCAGGCTCCATTCTTTTTTTTTTAATTTATTTTTTATTTTTATTTTTTATAAACATGTAATATATTTTTATCCCCAGGGGTACAGGTCTGTGAATCGCCAGGTTTACACACTTCACAGCACTCACCCCAGCACATACCCTCCCCAATGTCCATAACCCCACCCCCCTCTCCCAACCCCCTCCCCCCAGCAAACCTCAGTTTGTTTTGTGAGACTATGAGTCACTTATGATTTGTCTCCCTCCCAATCCCATCTTGTTTCTTTTATTCTTCTCCTACCCCCTTAACCCCTCATGTTGCATCTCCACTCCCTCATATCAGGGAGATCATATGATAGTTGTCTTTCTCTGATTGACTTACTTCGCTAAGCATGATACCCTCTAGTTCCATCCACGTCGTCGCAAATGGCAAGATTTCATTTCTTTTGATGGCTGCATAGTATTCCATTGTGTATATATACCACATGTTCTTTATCCACTCATCTGTTGATGGACATCTGGGTTCTTTCCATAGTTTGGCTATTGTAGACATTGCTGTCAAGAAGGCTCCATTCTTGCACATAGCCTAATGCAGGGCCCGATCTCAGGACTCTGAGATCATGATATGAGCCGAAATCAAGAGTCAGATGCTTAACCGAGCCACTTAGGAATCCTGAGTTGTTATTGTTTTAAATGGCCAGCTTGGGTTTTATGAGCTTTTGCAGAGCTGGGTTTTCAGGTAAGATTATCTGGGGTCTGGGGATGAGGTGACAGTGTGAATGTTCATAGACTGAGAGCCATCAGCAGAGTCTGTAGAGGACTGGGCTTGAATGGGGTTCAGGCGGGTCCACCTGAGTTTTTTGCCATGTGGCCACTGTAAGCTCTCAGACTGAATCCCTTGACACCAGACTTTAGCAGAGGTATTTTCTCTTCATTGTCACTTTGTGTTTTTGGTGCTCAGTGGGTTGGTCAGGATTGATAAAGCCTCTGCTCTTCCTATGGCTGTGTTAGTAGGGAACAGATCACTGGATACAACCATGGCATTTTCAGAGTCACGGGGCCCTTCCTGTGCCTGTTCCCCAGATGGAAGATGGTTATGGGATGAACGAGGAAGAGGCTGGAAACTAAGCCCTCTGGCCATGATGGCTGCTAACAGAGAGGTTTGTCTGATAGAGTAAAAGAGACCCAATTAAGTTTGAATTTCACATAAACACCAGATCATGGTTTCAAATACTGCATGGGACATACCTATGCAAAAAAGTACATTTATCTGAAGTTGATTTGTCCAGGTGTCCTGTCCTTTGTTAACTTGGCAGTCCTACCCTGAGGAGATCTCTGTAGGAGTCTGTGGTCAACAAAGAGATGCTATGGTCCTGAGATAACCAATAGCTGGCCGAGGATGAGAGAGATGGCCCTGCTGAAGCAGAAGGAGCAGTGACACCATAGATACCACTGCAGTGGATGAAGATTGTCCATGTGGATGGAGTTTCAGAACCAGATTGATTTTGATTGAGAAAAGGAAAGGAATGTGGAATTCTTGCACATAGGTATCATGGAGCAGATTCTCACTGACTCATTTTCTTACTAGATAAAATAAAAACAATTAACATTCCCTACTTGATAGACCTGTCTCAAGAACTAAATGAGATAATGTAGTTGAAACCATGAACACAATGCCTAGCCCTTAATAGTTATTAAGGGCTCAAATATGTCTGTCATCATCATGATCATCATGATGACGATCATCATCAGAATGAAGGCAGGCTAAAGATGAATTTCAGAATACCCTCTGAGTTATCCCTAGAATGGTTACTTTAAAATATAGTCGTTCGATCAAGCAGTTTCTTTCCATAGCTTAGGTTTGCTCTGAATCTCAACTCTTAGCCTTTCTAATCTTTGCCCAGTGCCTTGATAGATCAGAAATTTGCATACTTGGCCGCAAGGAGTCATGCAGCTTTGGCTCCAGTGTTAGACAAATGGAAGCCCCTCCAGTGTTTCCTTTCAAAATATGGTGGTATCTGCCAAGAATCCAAAAGGAAAAAACATTTCAGTGCAAGGTTTTTAAAAATACTATTATCCTGAAATAAAAGCATGCCTACTGCCTGTAGCAGAACTCTGGTGAATACAGTTGAGGGTTGATTTATTGTTAAAATCAACAACCACAGGGAATTTGCTTTATGATGGTGTCTCAAAGATGAATTTGTAAGACAGTTTAAAATATTGAGAGTTAGAATCATAGACATTTTTGTGAGATAATGAAATGAACCATCTGAATATAGTTTTGGAAAAACTTCTTAATTTGATTGCTTTTTTTTTTTTGGTAGAGAGGGAGAAGGGGGTGCTGTGGGAGGGGCAGAAAGGATATTAAGCAGGCTCCATGCCCAGTGTGGAGCCTGACGCAGGGCTCTATCTCATGACCCTGAGACCATGACCTGAGCCAAAATCAAGAGTCAGATGCCTAACCGAGCCACCCAGGTGCCCCCAAACTTGCTAATTTCTAACCAAACTTCCTCAGTCTCTGTATTACTGAAAATCTCACCTTTGCTAACAAACAGGAAGTAAATGAAGTTCTAAAAACCATTTCTTTTTGAAGTAGTTTTAAATTTACAGAAGAATTGTAAACTTAGAATGGTACAGTGAGTTCCCATATACCATTCACCCAGCTTGGCAGGTTGCTTTTAACATTTAGTTGTTTTTCTTCCTACAGTTTCCCTGGGTACTCGCTGATCACAATAAATTAGGCACACTCATGTCCAAGAGACTTTCTTTAGAAGGAAACTCTCAAGAATGTCAACAAGCATGTTTCCTCTAAACACTAGGAACATTTTCCTCTTTTCTTTCCTGTAGAGAACTGGAAGAAAAAAATAGCAGTGTTTACTGTTAGACCTGACCAAAATCCAAGTGGTGCCCTTTGCCAGTAAAGAACAAGGAAAAACCTTCAATGCAGTGACAATGGAGGCATTGAAAATAGGAATTTTCTTTTTAAGATGCTTAAATATATTTAATGAGGAGTGATTTTTAAAAAAACACAAAGCAGATTGGTAATTATCAACTGACAAGTTAGCCAAACCAGTGATAAAAATGACTGAACTGCCTTTTAATGTTGTTATCCCCTGCTGTGGGTAAGCCCAGCAGTCTGGGTCATAATCACCAAACAGCATTTCCCTAGCTTCATCCCCTCCTCACGCAGATGGCTCTCAGATTCAGCTCAAAAGAATTCTGAGAGGTTCAGGACACCTTAGGTGTGTACTGAGTGTAAACCCATTGACTTTTCTGTCCCACCTCCCATTTTCTTCTTCCTCTCTTTTATATGGTGACCACTGGAAATGTCAAAAGCTATCGTTGACAAGGCTCACCGAAGGCTTTCCAGCTCTGCTGCCCACAAAGAGGTCACGCCCTCCTGGTTCCTGTTGGTGTCTGCCTCAAGGGTGGTGATAATAGTTGTCAAGGTGCTGTCATTTGCATTAAGGGCATTAGCCCTGGTTGCTGCTGTGATTAATGGCATCAAAACAGGCTGACATCCTGCCCTGCAGATCTTTTAGTATTTCCCTCTTTCTATAAACAGTCTTCACTTCAACATGGAATGTGAGGATAGGGGTGCAGGGCCAGGGAAGATAATTTGGATTGACAAACAGTACTCAAGTCTCTCTTCTGTGTTTCTGAAACTCCTTAGCTCTTCTTAAGACATGTTCCTGGCTGTATTTCCCCCAAAGTGCTCCCTGTGTGTCCAAACTTGAATGAAATTAGGTCATAGTTTCAAAGAAGCAGTTTTGTTGTTTATCTCGTATAGTTTGTCTAAATACATATTTTTCTCTATAGATTAAGTGTCTCAAACACAAATGACTATAGGGGCTACTTAACTAATTTGAATTAATGAAATGGATCAGATACAGACTGTGGCAAATGGGAGAGAATATGTCCCATCTAAAGGGGCCAGTAGTTGCTCTTCAGCTCTAGTTAATGGCTGCTAAGCTTGATTGCTAGGGAAATGTTGCCAGTTTTTCTGATTTTTCAAACGAAGCTAGTAATCTAGACATTTATATTAAATCTTCCAATTTTTGAATGCCATAAACTAATCTACCATTTTTAATGAACACTGTGCAAGTTAAACAAAGCTTATTTGCTACGCTGGGCCCACAAGTCTCTTATCGCCTGCTTTAGTGCCTAAATATTTTGTGTCAGCAAGAATGGAAGAACAAGAGGAAGATAACATCTTTAGATAAATGCTTTGGGCATCAGCATCATTAATTCCTTAAGCTCACTGATACAAAGGGCATTATAGTGACAATACAAACAAACTTTTCATCTTTATTAGGAAATAGGAATAATAGTTTTAAGGAAGTTTAAGTGTTAGGCACTTGAAATACACAGAACTATTCTTAGAGCAATCCAGTCATACTTAAATTTTATACCCAGTTGAAATTGATGGAGAAGGAAATTAAAGCTCAGAGAATTTAAATAATTTGGCCAAGTGAAAACCACACACATCTAGGAAGTCACAGAGCTGGAATTTGAGCCAGAGACCATTCATTTGTACCGTGTCATGCTGCCCATGACACTAGGTGCATAAGTGCAGGTTAGGAAAGAACCTCTCTTTTCAGTAATGGTAAGTTACCAGAACTTAGTACTAACTCACATGGAGATGTATGTATGTTAGAAGAGAACTGTCTAACCATGAACACTGTGAGAATGTTCTACCTCGGAGAGTTCTTCTTTCCTCTAGAGGACTTCTCCTTCTTGGACTCTGCCACCTACCCTCTTCTCCTTCTTTTCCTCTTCCATCAGTTTTTTATACTAAGGATCCAGTTCTTGGAATCATTTATTTTGTAAGGAAACCTTGTTCCACTTATACCAACATGTCACTCTTACCTTCTTCCTGGAAGAGTTTAAATGTAACTTTGGTATTTGGTCATTCTAGAATCTAATGGGCTCAAAGGGCTCTTGAGACACTTCAAGAACTTGCTGTTCACTTTATTTTACCATTCAGAATGTACAAAGATTGCTGAGAACCAAGAACAAAGAATAAATTTTTATTTCTTTTCAAATTATGAAGAATCAATATAAGCAGGTATATCTTTGTTAAGAACTCTCATTTTCATTGAAAAGTTGCTGTTTCAACCCTTGAAAAATGTTAAAATTGTTCTCAAGTAATGGATGGCAAAATCTAGGTATTGGGGATTTTGAAGGCGTGTTTCTAAGTGTTGCTTTCAAGTGCAAGTGACCTTTTACTTCTCTTGACGAAGGGGAAAGTATGAATTATGGACTCACCAAAAGGACAGGGAAATGGGCAGGTTGACTTCTCAGCTGCCGTTCAGCTCTGACACACATTTCCTCTTTCCAGATCTTGCCTGCCTGCCTTTCCCTTGTGAATTTAAAAATGTTGGATTTTGCAAATCTTGTTTTATTATGCTAGTTCCTAAATTATTTCTTGTACAATTTTATGTGGGCTTATTGTTGAACAAGTTAAAAGATTCTTAGAACCTTCTGTAAAGGTGATCTGGGACAGTATACAGATAAAAAAATGTTGAAAACTTTAAGGAAGGGATAAAGATAACAGAAACTACAGGATGCCAGCATTTCACAGAATTGTGAATTATCTTCATGCTTGGGCATACTAGGACACCCTGAAATGGCCACAGTACATATTCACATTGCGATTATCCACGTTACTCAATGTAGGGTCCTCTGGACCAGCAGCATTGGCATGCCACCCAGGAGCTTGTTAGAAATGCAGTCTTAAGCCCCACCCTAGAAGTACTGAATCAGAACCCACATTTGACAAGATCCCCACATGACTCATGTACACATTAAAATTTGAAAAGTTCTGTTTCTGTTTCTCCCAGATTTTTTTAGTTCTGCCCACAGAGCCTAAGGGATAGTCAGAACTTCATGAATATTTATTGACTGATGAATTAGTTTTCAGTGTTTGAAGATCTCCTTTATTTTTTTTTAATTTTATTTTATTTATTCAGTGTTACAAGATTAGTTGACCATAGAGTTGAGGGTCCATTTCTGGGCTCTCTATTCTGTTCCATTGATCTATGTGTCTGTTTTTGTGCCAGTACCATGCTGTCTTGATGATGACAGCTTTGTAATAGAGCTTCAAGTCTAGAATTGTGATGCCACCAACTTTGGTTTTCTTTTTCAACATTCCTCTGGCTATTTGGGGTCTCTTCTGGTTCCAGGTACATTTTAGGATTATTTGTTCCATTTCTGTGAAAAAAAATTGATGGGATTTTTTTTTGATACGGATTATGTTAAATGTGTAGATTGCTTTAGGTAATAAAGACATTTTCACAATATATGTTCTTCCAATCCATGAGCATGGAGCGTTTTTCCATTGCTTTGTGTCTTCCTCAATTGCTTTCATGAGTACTTCATAGTTTTCTGAGCACAGATTCTTTGCCTCTTTGGTTAGGTTTATTCCTAGGTATCTTATGGTTTGGGGTGCAATTGTAAATGGGATTGACACCTTAATTTCTCTTTCTTCTGTCTTGCTGTCGGTGTATAGAAATGCAACTGATTTCTGTGCATTGATTTTATATCCTGACACCTCTTTTACTGAATTCCTGTATGAGTTCTAGCACTTTTGGAGTGGAGTCTTTTGGGTTTTCCACATAAAGTATCATATCATCTGCAAGGAGTGAGAGTTTGACTTCTTCTTTGCTGATTCGGATGCCTTTTATTTCTTTTTGTTGTCTGATTGCTGAGGCTAGGACTTCTAGTACGATGTTGAACAGCAGTGGAGATAGTGGACATCCCTGCTGTGTGCCTGACCTTAGAGGAAAAGCTCTCAGTTTTTCTCCATTGAGAATGATGTTCACTGTGGGTTTTTCATAGATGGCTTTGATGATATTGAGGTATATACCCTCTAATCCTACACTGTGAAGAGTTTTGATTAAGAAAGGATGCTGTACTTTATCAAATGCTTTTTCAGCATCTATTGGAAGTATCATATGTTTCTTGTTCTTTTATTAATGTATTGTATCACATTGATTGATTTGCAGATGTTAAACTAACCTTGCAGCCCAGGAATAAATCCTACTTGGTCATGATGAATAATCCTTTTAAGGTATTATTGGATCCTGTTGGATAGTATCTTGGTGCAAATATTGGGATCCATGTTCATGAGGGATATTGGTCTGTAATTCTTTTTGATGGGGTCTTTCATTTTGGGATCAAGGTAGTGCTGGCCTCATAGAATGAGTTTGGAAGTTTGCCTTCTATTTCTAGTTTTTTTGAACAGCTTCAGAAGATAGGTATTAGTATTTCTTCTAGATTGTCAAATTTGGTGGTGTATATTTGCTCATATGTTCTTATAATTGTTTGTATTTCTTTGGTGTTGATTGTGATCTCTCCTCTTTCATTCATGATTTTATTAATTTGGGTCCTTTCTCTTTTCTTTTTGATAAGTCTGGCCAAGGGTTTATCAATCCTATTAATTCTTTCAAAGAACCAGCTCCTAGTTTTGTTGATTTGTTCTACTGTTCTTTTGGTTTCTATTTCTTTGATTTTTGCTCTGATCCTTATTATTCCTCTTCTCCTGCTGGGTTTAGGCTTTCTTTGCTGTTCTTTCTCCATTCTCCAGTTCCTTTAGGTGTAGGGTCAAGTTGTATGCTTGAGACTTTTCTTGTTTCTTGAGAAAGTCTTGTATTGCTACTTTCCTCTCAGGACTGCCTTTGCTGTGTCCCAAAGATTTTGAACAGTTGTATTTTCATTTCCATTTGTTTCCATGAATTTTTAAAAATCTTTAATTTCCTGGTTGACCTATTCATCCTTTAGTAGGATGCACTTTAGCCTCCATGTATTTGAGTTCTTTCCAACTTTTCCTCCTGTGGTTGAAGTCTAGTTTCAAAGCATTGTGGTCTGAAAATATGCAGGGAATGATCCCAATCTTTCGGTACTCGTTGAGACCTGATTTGTGACCCAGGATGTGATTGGTTCTGCAGAATGTTCCATGTGCACTAGAGAAGATGTGTATTCTGTTGCTGTGGGGTGGAATGTTCTGAATATATCTGTGATGCCCATCTGGTCCAGAGTGTCAATTAAGGCCTTTATTTCCTTGTTGATCTTTTGCTTAGATGATCTGTGCATTTCAGTAAGGGGGGTGTTAAAGTCCCCTACTATTATTGTATTATTGTTGATGTGTTCCTTTGATTTTGTTATTAATTAGTTTTTATAATTGGCTGCTCCCATGTTAGGGGCATAGATAGATATTTAAAATTCTTAGATCTTCTTGTTGGACAGACCCGTTAAGTATGATATAGTGTGACTGGGTATTTACCCCAAAGATACAGATGCAGTGAAAAGAAGGGCCATCTATACCCCAATGTTTATAGCAGCAATGGCCATGGTTGCCAAACTGTGGAAAGAACCAAGATGCCCTTCAATGGACGAATGGATAAGGAAGATGTGGTCCATATACACTATGGAGTATTATGCCTCCATCAGAAAGGATGAATACCCAAGTTTTGTAGCAACATGGACGGGACTGGAAGAGATTATGCTGAGTGAAATAAGTCAAGCAGAGAGAGCCAATTATCATATGGTTTCACTTATTTGTGGAGCATAACAAATTACATGGAGGACATGGGGAGATGGAGAGGAGAAGGGAGTTGAGGGAAATTGGAAGGGGAGGAGAACCATGAGAGACTATGGACACTGAAAAACAACCTGAGGGTTTTGAAGGGGTGGGGGGTGGGAGGTTGGGGGAACCAGGTGGTGGGTATTGGGGAGGGCACGTATTGCATGGAGCACTGGGTGTGGTGCAAAAACAATGAATTCTGTTACGTTGAAAAGAAATTAAAAAAAATAGTGAAGTGTAAAAAAAAAGTATGATATAGTGTCTTTCCTTGTCTTTTATTATAGTCTTTGGATTAAAATCTAATTTGTCTGATATAAGGATTGCTACCCCAGCTTTTCCTTTGATGTCCATTAGCATGGTAAATTGTTTTCCACCCCATCATTTTAAATGTGGACTTGTCTTTGGATCTAAAGTGAGTGTCTTGTAGATAGCATATTGATGGGTCTTGGTTTTTTCATCCATTATGACACCCTGTGTCTTTTGATTGGGATATTTACCCCATTTACATTCAGGATAACTATTGAAAGGCATAAATTTAGTGGCATTGTATTGCCTATAAGGTGACTGTTACTGTGCGTGGTCTCTGTTTCTGTCTGGTCTGTTACTTTTAGGCTCTCTCTTTGCTTAGAGGACCCCTTTCAGTATTTCCTGTAGGGCTGGTTTGGTGTTTGCAAATTCTTTTTGTTTCTGTTTGTCCTGGAAGCTTTTTATCTCTTCTTCTATTTTCAATGACAACCTAGCTGGATATAGTGTTGTTGGCTGCATATTTTTCTTATTTAGTGCTCTGAATATATCATGCCAGTCCTTACTGGCCTGCCAGGTCTTTGCCAATCTAATATTTCTACTGTTGTATGTTACAGATTTCTTGTCACAAGCTGCTTTCAGGATTTTCTCTTTACCACTAAGACTTGTAAGTTTTACTATTAGATGATGGGGTGTGGACCTATTTTTATTGATTTTGAAGGGGGTTCACTGTGCCTCCTGGATTTTGATGCTTATTCCCTTTGCCGTGTTAGGGAAATTCTCTGCTATAACTTGTTCCAATATACCTTCTGCCGTTCTCTCTTTCTTCTCCTTCTGGGATCCCAATGATTCTAATGTTTCATCTTATGGCATCACTTATCTCTTGAATTCTCCCCTCTTGGTCCAGTAGTTGTTTGTCCCTCTTTTTCTCAGCTTCTTTATTCACCATCATTTGGTCATCTATATCACTAATTTTCTCTTCTGCCTTATTTATCCTAGCAGTAAGAGCCTCCATTTTTTTTATTGCACTTCATTAATAGCTTTTTTTTTTTTCAACTTGGTTAGATTTTTGTTCTTTTATTTCTCCAGAAAGGGATTATTTTTCCCCAGAAAGGGATTTTCTAATATCTTACATGCTTTTTTTTTTTTTTTTTAGCCCAGCTAGGACCTTGATAATTGTCATTCTGAACTCTAGTTCTGGCATATTACTAATTTTAGTGTTGATTAGGTCCCTAGCTGTCGGTGCTGCCTCTTGTTCTTTTTTTTTGTGTTAAGTTTTTCTGCCTTGTTGTTTTATCCAGATAAGAATAGATGAATGAGAGAACAAAATACTAAAATGGTAGCAACAACCCCAGAAAAATATACACTAATGAAATCAGAAGAGACCCAAAACCAGCGGGAGAAGAAAGAGGAAAGTAGAAAAAATATATATTTGACTGGTGTATAGAACAGAGCCACACATTTGATTTTGGGAGTATTTTGGTTTGTTCTTCCAAAATGTTAAAGAAAAACTCATATATATACAAAAATAAGGGTAAACATGATGAACAGATGGAATATGACTATAAATATGAAAATTAAAAAAAGATTTTAAAAAAGAAATTGATAAGAAGTTGGTTGAAAAATAAAAGAGGAAGAATGTGATCAGGTTGGAGACTAGAACAAAGCCATGTGCTAGATTTAGGGTATATTTTGATCTATTAGAATAAATTATATCCCACAATTAAAAAACAAACCTACATGTTTACAAAAAATAAGGTTAAATACAATGAAGTGATAAAATATGACTATAACAATGAAAAAAAAAAAAAAAAAAAAAAAAAAAGTATTAAAAAAATAAAAAAGATAAAAACGTTAAAATTGGAAAAAAGAAAAATGTAAAGAAATAGAATACGAGAAAAGTAAAATTTAAAAAAATTTAACTTATCAAAACTAAAGGATCATGGGGAAAAAGCCATGAATTCCATGCATTGCTTTCCACTAGCTCTGGAGTTCCGCTGTTCTCCTTGGTCAGTAAACTTGGTCTTGGCTTGATGTTCTTGCTGATCTTCTCAGGGAGGGTCCTGTTGCTGTGATTCTCAAATGTCTTTGCCAGAGGTGGAATTGCACCACCCTTGCCAGGGGCCAGGCTAAGCAATCTGCTCGGGTTCCCTCTCGGTAGCTTTTGTTCCGTGAACACTTTCCGTACAGGTTTGGAGGATGGGAATGAAGATGGCAGCCTCCCAATCTCTGGCCCCATAGGAGCTGAGAGCTCAGAGTCCCACTCCTCAGTGTGACCTCAGAGAAAAGCAGTCAATCCCTCCCGTCTTCCTGGTCTCTGGCTGTACTCTGTGCTCACCTGGCCTGTGACTGAGCATTTCTATCTCTGGTGCACGGCCCCAATTGGAGTCTCCAAACCCAGCAGATTACTGCTGCGTGCTCCTACAGCACCACTCCTGGAGGAGGAAGGAGGGTGTCTCCGCCGATCTGCCACTTGTAGGATCCTTGCTCAAAGAATCGTGGTCCAATCATGCCTTGGATCATGGTTTAAAGTAATCCTGAGCTGAGATCTCACTCCTTGGCTCAGTTCACCTCTCCGATACCTGGCAGCTCTGCCTCACTCAGGCACCCCCAGTCTTTCTGTGACCCCAAGGGTCCTGAGACTACACTGTCCTCCTGAGGGCTCCACCTCCCGCTTAGCCTCTGGAGCAACATCCCTCAGTGGAGCAGACTTCTAAAAGTTCAGATTTTGTTCTCTGCTCTCTCACTTGCTGGGAGATGGATTCACCTCTCTGCACATCCTACCTTCTAGAATGTGGTTGATTTTCTGTTCCTAGAATTGCCGCTCTTCTTCTCTTCTATCTCCTGTTGATTTTGTAGGTGTTCAGAATGGTTTGATAACTATCTAGCTTAACTTCTGGGACCTGATGATATTTCAATCTCCTACTCCTCTGCCATCTTGCACCTCCCCCCAGGATAAGCAAAATATTAAAACCAATCATGAGTATAAGCTTGAGTCTCTGTCATTAGTACCCAATAAGCTGGGACCTGGTAGTACTTGGACTGAGCTTGTGTGTGCAGACAATTTTGCAATATTGGTATTTGTAGTAAGCAGATAGGTTCTGTATTTTTTCCTAACATACTCATAGAGGCTACCAGTAGAAAGATTTCATGGAGGGAATGAAGATGGATTCTGATGAGTCTTGGGAGAAACTACCTCTTTAAAAAACGTTTTAGTTGATAACTATTAAAAGTATGGTGTTTCTGGGGCGCCTGGGTGGCTCAGCGGGTTAAAGCCTCTGCCTTCGGCTCAGGTCATGATCCCAGGGTCCTGGGATCGAGCCCCACATCAGGCTCTCTGCTCAGCAGGGAGCCTGCTTCCCTTCCTCTCTCTGCCTGCCTCTCTGCCTGCCTGTGATCTCTGTCTGTCAAATAAATAAATAAATAAATCTTTAAAAAAAAGTATGGTGTTTCATCCTCCTGTTTTGGTTATTTTGTTCTGTTGGGAGAGATATTGTTAAACAATTTATCATTTTAAAGCTCTTACTCCTAAAAAGAACAGTTGTAAACTGTATCCTTTCTTTCCAGGAGGGGACTTACTGTATCTGCTGGGTATGTTTCCTTGCTGCCTTTTGGCATTCTTTTGGGCAATCAAAAGTCATCTGGTTTAGGTTAGGAAACAATTCTGTTGATGAATTTCTCTCTCCTCTTCCCTCCATGGCCCATCCATCTTGATGAGTACAGCCTTTCACTCAGATGCAGGCTTTCAATGGGGAGGATTACATCATTTCAGATGATGTCAGTGTTTGCATGTGGCTACTTTGGTTGAACTCACATTATGAACACATTAGAGATCTGCTTGATCAAATTGAAGAAAATTTCCATATTGTCCTCTTACTCATTCTTAATTCCTTGGGAGATTATAAGCAAGCCTGAGATCTGTACTTAGTAGCTACAGTTGCTGCAAGGGGCTTCATGATTCCCTCAGTATGTCACACTTCATGAGAGTTGGAGAAAATATGGAAAAGACTATTGACAAGTGAAAATGTGATGACAGTGATAGATTGGGGTCTGCTGGCTGATGGTATCATTGTATACCTGTGGTATTTGCCTAGAGGCTGTCCTGTTGTGATGTCCTATCCTGACATGCTACCATGTGAATGAAGATTTTCTGCTCTTAATTGAGTATAGTGGTAGGATAAGAGAAAATGGCTATAGCAAAGAATAAAATACAGTGCCAGTACATTCCTCTTCTACCTCATACAGGGACCTTTCATGACGTCGCTCCTCTGTTTCCCAAAACATGGTCCTCACAGGGTGCCTGGGTGGCTCTGTTGGTTAACCATCCGACTCTTGTTTTCTGCTGAGGTCAGGATCTTGTGGGTCATGAGATTGAACCCATCAGGCCCTGTGCTCAGTACAGAGTCTGCCTGAGATTCTCTGTCTCTGCCCATCCCCACATTTGAATGATCTTCTCTTTCTTTCTTTCTTTCTCTCTCTCTCTCTCTCTCTCAAATAATTAAAAAAAATGATCCTCACATATATGGTTGAAGCTCAGTTCTGGAATCTCTATGTTACTGCTTGTAGGAGGGAGGAAAGAAGAGACAAAACAGTGAAAAATTGTGACATAACTACTCTTACTACAAGGGAGACTGGGAAATGTGGACTTCTTTGTGGAATTGTGTGCGTGTACACGTGTGTGTGTGTGCAGTATAGAACATGACCCCATTTTAGGCCCCTTGAAAGTCAAGAGAACCACAGGTATTCATATACTGAGTCCTGACAAATTGCTATTTGAGGACTGTTCCTGGTGGGGTGGTAATTCCTTGGTACTTAGGACTTACCTCTTGTATGTGCAGCGTGGACTTCGGAGGCCAGAAAAAGCCCTCAGGCAAAGAAAGTTAGATGTCTGCAGATAGAAGTCTGCTTTCAGGAACTAATATGGATGAGATCCTGACAATATCTGATGTAAAATTATTCATAAATTGTTGGCATACCTTTATACCGTATTTTATAGCTTTATCAACTTCCAGCCATTCATGCACCAAACCTTGAACACCAAAGAAACGTATGTATTCTACTCTTAAACAGCTTAGACCAATGAAAGTTCATGGTTTTAAAATAAAGGAGAACAATTTTATAACCAAAATTATAATTTTTAAAAGCTGGGTGTGGTTGCACATGCGTTATGTAACTTAGGAAGCGTGCAAAATAATTGGGGGTGAGTGGTTGAGTGCTGACAGATGTAATTGTGTTATTTAGTAGGAATTTTCAAAGGATTGGGCAGTAAAAACTAATATTTGTTTTTAACATTTGTTGGTTATTTTGTAAACTTTATTAAGAAACTAATTGCTGACTCATTAGCTTCAAATAATAATGTAGTTTGGTAAAGCTAAAATGTCATTTAAAATTTATTTTAGAGAGTGCATGAGCATGCACCCACATGGTGGGGGGTTAGGGAGGGTCAGAGGGAGAGGGAGATAGAATCTCCAGTAGACTTCCCACTGAGCAAGGAGCACCAAGGCAGAGCTTGATCCTACAACCCTGAGATCATGACCTGAGCTGAAATCAAGAGTCAGATGCTTAACTGACTGAGCCACCCAGGCTACCTGTAAGACAGTTTTAAGCTTAGAGATTTATATTAAAAATTTTTGGTGTGACCAGTTAATCCTTAAATTCTAAGAATCATAGATAATAACAGTATTTGCTCAATACCATGATTTGTATGGCCTAGTTTAAAAACTAAAATTTGCCTTGATAAATTCACCCAAGCAATGCTGTTATTAATAGCTGCTGTGTGAATGTAGCCATAAACAGTCATTGCATGGAGGCAGGAAAAAAAAGATTAAAATGTAAGGTGTTTCTATTTGAGCTCATATTCTGAAAAAAGAGAAACATAAATCCATTATTAAATTCTGAGGTCAAGATGGGGAATTTTTTTCTTGCTGTAGGATTGGAGGAAATGAACATCCTACCATCATTCCTTATTCATAAATAGCTAAAAGAAGTTAGAAAGTTTATGCACTTTCCCCACTTCAGTTCAAATTAAGAGTTCCGCCAACAGTCTAGCTGGGGGAAAAAAGCTGTTTGAAAAGTGAATTTAATTCTAGTTTCAAATAGATTGACATGCAAACCTAGCTTATTCATAGATTCCTGAAATGTACTCAACAGAACCTTTAAATAGAGCTCTTATAATAAACGAAGGAATTTCACCAGAGTGATACAAGGCATCTTTTAGACTAAGGCGACCTCAATACTCCCCAAGTTATGGTGTGAAATTTTGAAAGACCTTTATAGAAGGAGACACTGGAATCTGACCTGGGACTGTCACCTAGTCTCCAAGCAGAGATGCTGCTGCTAATACTTTGCAGTTCTAATTTCCACATCACTCTTCCCCTCTTTTCCAATCAGCCATTCAGAGAGGAAGCAGTCATGGTAAAAGGTTTGGAAACGGGTCATTTCCAGTTTACAAAGAATCGATATTCTAGACTTTAGGCGTCTGTGAAGTTGAAATGCTAGGATTCTGAATTTCCTCTGAGTCAATCTAATTCTAGCCAAAGACTCTGGCCTCTTAGGGAATTTGGTGGGTCCCAAATAACCATTTAGGAACAGAGACAACCAGGATTAGTCTATTGGCTTTATAAAAACTGTGTAAAATACACATAACTTAAAAATTAACATCTTGATTATATTAAAGTATACAATTCAGTGGTATTTAGTATTTTAAAGTTGTACAACCATCTTCTCTATGTGGTACTAGTGCATTTTTATTACCCCAAAAGGTGACCCTGTATCTCTTAAGCGGTCACTCCCCAACTCTCCCCACCTAACCCTTAGCAAACACCAAAGTGCTTTCTGTCTCTAAGGATTTGTGTATTCTAGACAATCCATACAAATGGAACTATGCAGTCTGTGACCTTTTGTGCCTGCCTCTGTCACTTGAGCATAATGTTTTTGAGATTTATCCATTTTATAGCATGCATCAATACTTCATCCATTTTTATAGCTGAATAATACCCCACTGGGCGTATATATCACATATTGTTGATCCATTCATCCACCGATGGATGTTCAGGTTGTTTGCACCTTTTATTTGTTGTGAATAGTGCTGCTACTTGTACATTCATGTACAAGTGTTTATTTAAGTACCTGTTTACAATTTGGGGGGCATATAGCTTGGAGTGCAATTGTTGGCTTGTATGGTACTCTGTGTTCACATTTTTTAGGAATCATGTCTGTTGCTTTTAACTCACAGCAATGATGCAACACCTTTATTAATGGTGCCTTGCCTGGCAGTACCTTACAGTGTTTATAATTACTGTTTGTTTGTGGTAGTGGGAGTATTAAATGAAGGCGGCCTGAGTCCCACCACGCAAACATTTGGTTTAATATTCACTCTAGGTTTTACATGTGACAACATCACAGTGAGAAAGATGAAAAAAATCTCTAATTTTGAGAATTGTTCCATTGTGTACCAGGGACTAAATTTGACTGTTAACAACATAGGCTTGAAAGAACAGGTTTTTATCCTTAGAAGCAAACTTTCCTAACCCCAGAATAATGATACTTTGAGCCTGATGATTCTCTGTTTTGGGCACTAAAGAATGTTTAACCTTGTCCTTGACAGTTACTCGCTAGATGCCAGTAAAACCACCCCCTCAATGTGGCTGCCAAAACATTGGTAAGTGTTAACAGATACAGTTAAATGTCCCTGGGGGTTGGGGGGCGGGTGGCGATGTAAGTGAAGTCCAAGGCTGCTTTGGAGGCTCTACAATGTCACCAATACCTCGTTACCTTCCGTTTTCTTACTTTGTCATCTTTAATGCACCGCTCCCATTAAGGTCACCTTACAGTGGAAACATGGCTGCTACAGCTCTGGCTGTATATTCCAGGCAAGAAAAGGGAACTGAGTCAGGCCCTCACTAGGAAATTTTACAACAGTCCTGCTAAAAGATTTCTGTCTCCATCTTAGTGACCACCTTTATCCACAGTGGAAGCTTAGGCAAACATTTTCTTGCTAGGCCTATTTCCATACCCCACAGAATAGTTATTCTCTTGCCAAAGAAAAGGGGAAGAATGTATATTGCATTTCCAACTAACAATGTCAATCACAAAATGGCAGACTGATTTCTGATTGTTGAGATCTTGGGAGAAGATTGCATCCTGGTGAGGAGTGGTGGTTTCTCCTGATTGTCACAGTATCATCCTGGAAAGAGGTATATCCTAGCATAGGAAAGAAGGTAGGTTATTGTTCTGGTATATAAAGGACTTTAAATTGGCTTAGACTCCATGACATGAAAAGGGAAGGTACAATTTTAGTGCTGTAAATCCAGTTCCATTGGACATAGGAATGAGACCCAGGTTGGCCGATCTTCTCCCTCCATTTGTAATTGAGGATAATGGTCCCATCATTAATATCCCTGAACCTGAGATTCAGGGGAGTTGATAGCAATCGGCAACATTTGTAGCTGTATGAGGCAGAGCGGTATTGTTAAAAAGATCATCAGAACCCCATATAGCCTAACGGCCATAGGACCAGAAGGCCAGAAGCAAAGGGAAGGCTATATCTGAGTATCATGTTCCACAATACACAGACGGCAGGGACACTTGAGGCAAAGTCAGAAGAAGTAGGTCTGTGGCAAGTAGGGATTATCCTATTTGGAATATAAAAAGAGAAATAAAATGTTGTCACTGGTCAGTCAGTCTTGTATTATGAATTGAGTTGTGTCTGCTGAAAATAATTTTGCAGTTGCAAACTGTGGTATCTGTGAATGTGAGGTTATTTAAAAATAGGGTCTTTTGCAGAGTTAATCAAGTGAAGATGAGGCCATACTTGATTAACGTGGGCCTTAATCCATCCAGTAGGATATGGCTCCTAAAAAGTAGAGCAAACAAAGACCCCAAGACACAGGAGAGAATGGCCTGTGAAGCAAGTGGGGCATGTGAAGCAAGTGGCAAAGATTGGAATGGTTAATCTCTAAAGCAAGGAATGCTAAGGATTATGGGCAACTATCGGAAGCTAAGACAGAGGCATGTAATTGACTAATGCTCAGAGCCTCTGAAGGGAACGTACAGTGCCAACACTTTGTTTTCAGACTTCTAGACTCCGGAACTGCGAGAATAAATTTATTGTTTTAAGCCACCCCGTTTGTGGTACTTTGTTACAGCAGCTCTAGGAAACTAACATAGCTGGGACATATGTTGGACATAGAGAAAATAACAACTTGCATTTACTTGGAATCTGTCTACTCACATTTGTCTTTTATATACTGTTTAATGTGAATCATTGTGATGGCTAGTACAGATCCCAGCTCATTGGTTTCTCCCTAAAATAACCTAAATTACTTCAGTTGTGGGGGCTCCTAGCTAATGCTTTTAAATAACAGTGTTTAATAAGCTCCTACCTCTGGGATTTTCCATGAGGTGATGAACACGAGAGCACTTTATCAATGGTAAAATACCATACTATTAGTCACAGTTGTGTTGTCAGTATTGTTCTATAATTGTGCACCTGAAAAATAAGTGGTCAGAGGAATGTCAACAAATGTAATTAGATTTTTAGCCTGTGTGATTCCAGGGACAAAGCAAATAATGGTGAGAAATGAACATCTAAATATACCTCTCAAGAAAGAGTCAGGCTTTAAAATTGCATCTTGTTATAAAATTCACCCGTTAAATAAAATGATCAGAAAAGCATCTGGAACATGAAAATACCAAACAGAGCACGCTGCAGCTTTGCTTTTCTGTGATGTTGAAAGAGTCAAAGCCTGGCATTCTTTGTGCTTGACGAAACATTTCAGAGCCACCTTAGGCTACCAGCAATGCATGACCTGCCCTTTTCTGTATTGGAGAAGCCCCAAGAAGATGGTGCTTCCATCTGTCTCAGAAATAGTCTCATAAGCAAAAGCATGTTAAAGGCAAAAGACTCATAATCTAAGCCTTGGGAGAATGTTTCTATTAACTGTGTTACAAAATAAAAAAAAAAAATAGGAAATGAAGGATAAGCTCTAAGTTCCCAAACTTAGGCTCAGACATATTTATGCCTTGAGCTATAAAGGCTCTAGTGGCAACAGCTCTAATGATATGGTCTAACGAGTTGGAAAAATGATGGCTTGGTGGTTGTATTGCTGAACCCTACGGCTGACAGCCCAGGCAGAGCCCTAGCCAGTGGAGTATTCCAGAAAGATCTATAAAACAGGCAGAACAGAGTCATGATGGAAGAGCTTCTTTAATGACAAAAAAAAAAGATGTTTTATTTTCCATGGTTCAGTTACTTCCTAGGGGATACCTAAATTTATCTTAACCTTTCTGGAGTCCTGTTAAAAAGGGGGGAGAGCTGGCCTGCAAATTAATTAGAAAATTCTCCTAAGAGGGTAGAGCACACATGTCAGAGACTATGCAAAGAGCTTTACATACATGATTTCAATTAACTCATGAACATCACATGATAGATTTTTTTGGCTTTATTGTGAAATACTTGACCAAAAGAATTGCAGATTTGTATATGCTGTGAAATCATGACCACAACCAAGCTTATTAACACATCCATCACCTCACATAGTTACTGTTTTATTTTGTGTGTGTGTGTGTGTGTGTGTGTGTAGTGAGAACACTAAAGCTCTAGTTTTTTAGCAAAATCGGAATATATCATACAGTGTTATTAACTATAGTCACCATGCCGTGCATTAGATCCCCAGAACTTACTCATCTTCTAGCTAGAAGTTTGTGCCCTTTAACCAGCATCTCCCCATTTCCCCCACCCTCTGTTTCTCTTTTACTGATGAGAAAATAAAGGCATAACTCTTTTGAGTAAAACAAATCTATCCTCTGTTTGATTAGTTTTAGAGAGTTCACCACCTCACTTAGCAGCCTGTATAGACAGGCCCAAAGAAATTTGAGTTTTCCTTAGGTCATTTAGATGTAAGATACCCCACAACCAATGGTTTTCTATTATCCCTTTCATATCCCTTGAAGAATATAATCGTTCTTCAAGTGTTGAGAGACTTTACTCATGTCTATCCTAAATACTCTGTTTTCTATGTTAAGTGTCATGTTACGCTTCAACTATTCCTCAAGTAAAAAGATTTTACCATCTCACCATCCTCGCCCTACTCAACTCTGTATGACTTCTTAACTGATCAGATCCCCCCCCCCTTAAAATCTAGTTCCTTTAATATTGTGTAAGTCTCTGTATTGGGATGATTCTCTCCCTTGTTCTGAATGCGAGATATTTGTCAGGGTAATTTTGAACGTTAGCTATTCAGGAAGTGAAGTCACTTTTTTGAGGGATACGGAGTTTAAATGACAGTCAACTGAGATCTTTGTGTATTTTGTATATAAGTTTCTATATTAGGTCTGCTGAAATTTTGACTTTGTTCCCCTTAAATTTTACAACGTTAGTTTCAGCCCTGTCTCCTGGTTAATTGACATCTTTATCTTTCTGTTGTCAAAAATAGAATATTCTCAGCTATATGTAATCTTCAGTGTTGTCTTTAACTTTATAATAGATACTGATGAGAATTAAATAGAACATGACTAAGAGAGTGATGTGGTCTAGATCTAGGAATGTCCCTACAGCATGTCAAGTCGTGAATCTAGAATCTTCCTATAAAACAGAGGTTCTGTCCCATCTACTAGATTATTATATAGTATACAATTTTTCATTTACTCAAAAGAATTCAATTCCAATTGAGAAAATATTTATGGGTTAGAACAGGGATTGGCAAACAACTGCCAATTTGAGCTAGTGTCCTGTTTTTGAAAATAAAGTAGGGTTGGAATATAGCCATGCTTGTTTGTTTGCATACTGTCTGTGGCTGCTTCTGTGAGTTACAAGAACAGAGCTGAGGAGTATGGCCCATAAAGACTAATATACTTATTATTTGGCCCTTTACAGGAAACGTTTGACCTCAGAAATAGAAGGACTTCATACCTGCAGTTCCATTCTTTCTGTATAATCAGTTTTCCTAATATTATCAATAGCATGGTCTAGTATCTTCCGTCTTCAAAAAACCAACTCCAAGCCATCTCAATTGTTCCCCATTTTTAAAATTCTCCTTTATCAACCCCCTCCAAACCCAGAAAACAAAACAAAACTTGGGTTATCTCTACTTTCTCTTTTTTCCTTCCCCACCTCATTCTCACTTGAACACATTCCATTGTGGTATTCAGCCCTAACTACTCTTCTGCAGTAACTTGGTTCAAATTCCCTGAGGGATGTTCACATGGCCAGCCCTGGAATTAAACATTCTCATTTCTCATCTAACTTTACCTGTCATTTATGTTCGGATGCAGTGGAGTTTCTCTTTCTTAAATCACTTTCTCCTTGGCCTGCAGGACATGGCTCTCTCTCACTTGCCTTTGTGTTCTTTTCATCTTCCTACTTTTAAACATTGGAGTGCCCTAGGGCTCCATCCTTAGATCTCTTCTTTTCTCCATCTTAACGCACTCCCTGGGTGCTCTGACTGCGTTTCACATTTCTCTTTAGATGACGACTCCCGCATTATGTCTTTAGACTGCATCTAGACTGAAGTCCATTGCCAACCAGACATCTGCATCTGGATGAGTAATAAGCATCTCAGACTTAACAGGTAGTAAAACAAATTTCTGATATCCCTTACCCAATCCAGCTCCTCTTATAATCCTCCTTATTGTAAATGTCATCCCCATGTGTTCATTGTTCATATCAAGTTTATGAGATTGATTGCTCTGGCTCTCAAACTCCCTATCAATCCATGAGCAAGTCGAGTCAGTTCTAACTTTTCCAAATAAACCCTCAGATTACACTATTTCTGATCTTCTCTACTGCTGTTGCACTGATCTATACTACCATGATCTGACATTTGAATTATTTCAGAAGTCTTCCATCTAGTTTATTTGCTTCTACCCTTGGTCTGTCTTGTATCCCAGCCCCATAATCTTTCCTAAACATGGAAGTCGCATTGATAATACCAAAATGTAAGTCAGGTCTTGTTTATTCTTTGCTCAGAACCCTCTAATAGCTTTCTCTTTGATTCAGAGTAAGGTCACAAACCCTTCTGAAGCCTGCAAGTCCATACCTGATGTAACCCCCTTTCCCTTCTGTGTTCATCTCTCAGCGCTCTGCTTTGGTCTTTGCTCTGTATCCATGCTGCCCTCCTTGCCAGTTTATGGACACCAAGCATGTTCTAGCAGTTGCCTGTGCTGTTCTCTCTGCCTGAAACTCTTTATTCCTGGGTAGTCATATGGCTTCTGTCCTCACCTTACTCAGATTTTTGCAGCAGAAAGGCCTCCCATAGCACTTGTCCAGGACTCTTTATTCTCAGAGCCTGTTTTATTTCCATAGCACTTTTTTCTACCTGACGTATTATTGGACATAAATAAGCCAAAATATTCTAAACAATGTAAATATCAAATAGTTTGAAGTAAAAAGCCTTAAGTGAAGAATTTCCTCACATGAAGATAAAATGTGCAGTTCACCAGGGATATATAACAAGTCTAAATATTGTGCAATTAACAACATGGTCTCAATATAGCAAAAGTGGGTAGAAATACAATGAAAATTTCACAAATGGACAAATACGAGTCTGAGTAAATGGTAGATCAGAGAGACAAAAATTGCTTACAATGGAGAATTTTTAACATCACACTAGAAGGTCTTGCTCTAATGGCCATATGTAAAAAATCTTGCACTGAACAATTGTAGAATATAACCCTGCAGAATACAACTAAAATATGATCACCCACTGAGCCATAAAGCAAGGCTGACCACAGTGCCCTTAAGTGGAGGATTAATAAAAGGATAGTAATTTTTAAAAACCTTCCTTATATTTCAAAAACATAAATACTCTTCTAAGTCATGAATGCATTAAAAATAATTAGGTACAAAATTTATAAATACTTCAAAATTATAAATAACAAAAGTTGAATACATTAAAATATATGGAATGTAGCTGAACAGATACTAAGAAGGAAATTTATAACCTTAAATCCTTATATTAGAAAAGGAAGAAAGGCTGAGAATCAATGAGCTTAGCATCTAAGGACAATAGAAGATTTTGAAAAGAATAATCTTACGGGAAGTAGAATGAAGGAATTAACACATGGATAATTGCATAATATAATGAAAGAGAAAACAACACATTAGGGATGAACAAAAACAAAGTTCTTAGAACAGACTAATAGATACAAAACTTGAACAAAAATTGACCCAAAAAAGAAAAACCTATAAATCATATTGGAAATAAAAAAACAATTGTAATACTGATTAAGTTTATTTGAACTATTTTATGCCAATAAGCTTGTTCATTTTCTGTAATATACAACTTAAATCTTACCAAACTGAGGGAGAAATTAAAAACCAGAATAGACTTGTCACTATTAAAGAGTAGATAGAAGTAGATATGAATAGGGTGGTTTCGCAAGTATAAATGCTTTCTTAATGACAGTTCTAATGGCTCTTCCTGAATTCCATTTGCATAGAGGTGATAACAACAAAAAGTGGCTTTCTTGGGGTGTACAAAATGTCCAGTTTTGAAATGAAGCTGGAGTTGGGAATCTAGGCTTTTTTCCTTTCCGTGGTGGCCTCGATTATTCCGTGCAGTTTTTGTCACATTTCCTTACATCATATAATCCTTAAGTTTTTTGGAAAGTGAAACCAAAATATGTAACATTTGATTTTTGTACTGTTCATTAATATACATTCCAAAAGAACTCTACGGGTGTGTGTGTGTGTGTGTGCATGCACGTGTGCACATGTGTGCGTGTGCTTCTCTGTGAAGCAAACACTTTTAACATGCTAAATTGAGTTCTATCCATTACCTAGTTTTGTTTTGCTTATTTTTTTTAAAAGATTTTATTTATTTGAGAGAGCACATGTGAGAGCATGAGGTGGGGAGCCGTGTAGTGGGAGATGAAGAGGGACATGCAGACTCCCTGCCGAGCAGGGAGAATGACACTGGGCTCGATCCCAGGAACCTGATATCATGACCCGAGCTGAAGGCAGATGCCTAACCAACTGAAATACCCAGGTGCCCCTCCATTACCTAATTTTATATCCTATTCTCTTTCTTGGAAAAAAATAACACAGTTATACTCCTAAAGTTCAGAGTTTTAAAATGGAGCAGAAAACCTGACAATTGGTATTTCTGTTGTTTGATCTAAGTAATTTCTCCTCCTAACATATAAAAGGACCAAAAATCGTGTGATTGGAAGTTGATGTGTGGTTTTTATATAAATAGTTTATAGAAAAATTGAACATAAAAGAATTAGGGTTACATTCTAATAATAATCCCATGAAACCTACAATGAAAAACAGTGGAATTATAATACAGAAAATCTAGGAGAAAAAATCCATTTCATTGCTCATTCAAAATTTTCAGTTCGGTATTCACAGTTACTGGATGTTGCTGAGGAGAAAGTATTAAGACCCCTCCCTTCTCCTCAACAGACATGTTGCCATCCAATTGCTGATGTGTGTTGGCAAATGCGGTCTGAGCCTGAGGTTTAGTGGTCACTCCTACTTGACTGTGAAGAGATCCAGATCTGTAGAGCAGTTTCACAGGCCACTGGGAAGGACCTATAGGCCTGTTTCAGGCACCATAACCAGCAGGACAGTGAATGCCAGTGGTGGCCCCCTCTCTTACCCATGAACACTTTAGTGTCTTTTGTAAAGAATTAGGGAGCAGGGGGCACCTGGGTGACTCAGTGGTTAAGCATCTGACTCATGATTTCAGCTCAGGTCATGATCTCAGGGTCATGAGATGGAGCCCCAAATGGAGCTTTATGATCAGTGGGAGTCTGCTTGAGATTCTCTCCCTCCCTCTCCCTCTGCCCCTCCCCTCCACTCATAGTCACCTGTATACACTGTCTCTTTAAAATAAATAAATCTTAAAAAAAAGTTAGGAAACAGAATCAAGACTGCTTGTTTTCCTTGAGAGGAAGTTGGTGAGAGTAAGAGCACAGACCAGCCACCTTTAATCTTCTTATTCCTGTTGCCAGAAAATGTGCAACAAATGTGAGGCTTTTTTTTTTTCTTTTTTTTAGAGAGTGAGAGAGAGAGAGAGCGCGCACGCAGGAGAACACAAGCAGGCAGAGGCAGAGAGAGAAGCAGGCTCCCCACTGAGCAAGGAGCCCGATGCGGGACTCGATCCCAGGACCCTGGGATCATGACCTGAGCTGAAGGCAGCGGCTTAACCCACTGAGCCACCCAGGCGTCCCAAATGTGAAGCTTTTACCAATTAAGCTAGCTATCCCTGTTTTCTTGGGAAGAAATGAATAAGGGATAAAAAGAGGGGTGGAATTTGGCTCGGTCGAGGCTTACAAATCTGGGAAATTCTTGGCAGAAGCTCTTTTCTGAACAGGAATATGGGATTTCTCCTATGCCACTCTTTCTCCCATGCATTAATTAGCTTTTGCTGTGATACTACCACAAAAATTTAGGAGCTTAAAACAATAATCTTTTTTTTTTAAGAGAGAGGGGGAGAGAGAGAAGGAAGGGAAAGACAGACAGAGGAGGAAGAGAGGAGAGGGAGAGAGAGAATTTTAAACCCCAACATGGGACTCAATCTCACAACCATGAAACCATGACCTGAGGAGAAATGCGTCAAACACTGAGCCACCGAGGAGCCCCAATAACCATCTTTTAATTCATAATTTTGTGGGTCACCAATTTGGGCTAATCTCAACTGAGTTTGTTCATGCGTTGGGGGTTAACCCGTGGCTCAGCTGGGAGCTTGTTAGCTCGATGGCTGATCTGGGGTGACCTCAGCTGGTACAGCTTTTCTCTGCTCTGTTAGGTCTCTCATCCGCCATCAGGATAGTCCAACCTTGCTCAGATGGTGGCTGCTTTTTTCCTTTTAAAGATTTTATTTATTTGACAGAGAGATCACAAGCAGGCAGAGAGGCAGGTAGAGAGAGAGGGGGAAGCAGGCTCCCCACTGAGCAGAGAGCCCGATACAGGGCTCGATCCTAGGACCCTGAGATCATGACTGAGCCGAAGGCAGAGGCTTTAACCCACTGAGCCACCCAGGCACCCCGGTGGCTTCTTTTAAGAAAGAGAGCAAGGCCCAGCCTCAAAACTGGCAGTGTCATTTCTCCCACATTTTTTTAAATTTATTTTTAGTTTTTATTAACATATAATGTATTATTTGCTCTAGGGGTACAGGTCTGTGAATCATCAGTCTTACACAATTCATGGCACTCACCACAGTACATACCTTCCCCAATGTCCATAACCCTGCCACATTCTATTAGCTAAATCCAGTCAGAGCAACAGCCTGTATTCAAAGGATAGGGAAAGAGACAACACCTTTGATTTGTATGAGCTTCCAAACCACATTGCAAAGAGTGTGCATAAGAGGTGGAGAGTTGGTGCCATGTCTATAGGCATTCTACCCCACCCGAACAGCTCCACTCACACCCGGTGGAGTATGCTACTACCCTAAACTCTGTCTATATTATTTTTAATTAAGGCAAGTAAATATTTATTGAGTGGTCATTATATGCTTAGGACTATGTTAGGGCCTACAAATAATCCTAAAAGACACGTATAAAATGGATTTTGCCCTTGTAGATGACATTTTTAACCCCAGTGTAAAATGGAAACATTTTATTTCTCATAGTTGACAGTAAACAAATCCGACAATGGGAGTCAATCTTCTGGAGGTTGTAAAGGTGTATCATTTCAATCAGCTTTTCTGTCGTTCACCCAGGCTCACATCCTGCCAGGTAAAGCACAAGGGATTTTAAATAAACCTTATCCTATGCTATGATGAAAACATACCACTTAAAAAAACCTGTAAAAGATTTGGTAACCTTTCGAGATTGCCAAATGTGCCACAGAGAGAGCGAGTAAGACCATTCCCTGGGGCGAGCAAAGAATGGTATAATGACAAGAAGAAAAAACATGCCTTGGTGGTGAAATATTATTTTCCCAGTGTATGTGGCATTTGTTGGCTATAAACAATAGAAGAAACAAAATTCATTCCCTCTCATTGTGTTGGAATGCCTTGGAACGGAAGAAAAAAGAGCAGCCCAGTGATTTCAAGCATTTTGAATTCAGTCTGCCTTTGAAATCGGGCAACCCCTTTCATTGTGTAATTGAGACTATTTTATCTTACCACTTGTTTTTAATGACAGCAGTAAAATATTGTGTGAGATCATAAATCTTTCTTGAGAGCATTACAGACAATATATCAGGCTTTCATAAAGGGCATAACCTTGTTCCTTCAGGGGAAAGTAAACACAATTTAATAGAAAAATTAGAAAAGGAACCCACTACCATGGTGCTTATGAAAAATAAGAAAATGTAACATTTTAAAAGGCCAATATGAAGCCGAGTGCATCAATATGGCAGAAGGTCTGATGTTTGGTGAGCAGCACTGGATGTGGATTTGGGAAACCTCAGTTCCTAGCCTCGTGTCCTCACTAACTTAGAGTATGGGCTTTAGGTAAACCATAGAACCTCTCTAGGTACCATTAGAATCCATCTGTTAGTGGAGGTTGTAGCTGCAGCATTATCCCCTCGCTGGAGAGCTGTGAGGCTCAAACAAGCGATCATGGACGTAACTTGTACTGTGCACTGTGCATCTGTATGGCCTGATGACAGGTAGATTTCTCCAGGCAAATTTTTCTTCCAAATATAAACTTAAAATGGACCTAAAGCTTCAGTTTGATTAAAAAGAAGTCAGGCTAAACTTTTAAGGAATATGAACTTTAAAACTTATAGAATACTTTATTTTTAACTTTTGTAGTGAAGTTGAAAAAGAATGACCACTGTACTGCAAAACTGTGCTCCTTTAAAGCATCGTTTTTTTGAGGGGGAGAAATTTACAACTTCTTATTTTATTCTACCCAGTGGATTGTTACGCCATCCCCTTCTTGGAACTGAAATTTGGGATGATTTCTAAGTAGGTCATGATTTTTTTTCCTGTTCCAGCAATATGCCTTCTTGAGGAGGAAAGGAAAAAAGAGGTTCCTTTGTTCTTCATTTTCAGTATCCTACCCCAAACTTCTTAGAAGACATTTCCACATGGCCACTAGCTCAAAAAAGATGAATCCATTACCCTCTCCCCCAAATGAACTCTTTTCCAAGCTAACTTTTTTTTTGAAGATTTTATTAATTTGTCAGAGCATGAGCAGAGGTGCACAAGTGGGGGTGGGGAGGGGACAGAGAGAGAGAAGCAGACTCCCCTCTGAGCAAGGAGCCCAATATGGAACTCCATCCCAGGACCCCAGGATCATGACCTGAGCGAAGGCAGAGGCTTAATCGACTGAGCCACCTAGGTGTCCCCCAAATTAACTATTTTTGAAAATGCTGCCAACATTCTAGAACTCCAGGCACAAAACCTTTGGCTCACTTTGGATTCCTCCTTTCCCTCAAGTTTCCCCAAGTCTTGCTATGCCATCTCTCTTCCTTGTCTCACTCACATCAGGTCCTCTTTATTTTTTGGGAATACTGTCAGATCTATTTCTCCACATCTCAAAAGCCAGCTTGCTTCTAGGGGGGTTTGTACTACCCAGCACATGACAGTGCCTTCGTGTTAGCCCATGTCACACCCTGGTAATTGCTCATGAAGGTTATTTCTAAACGATACTGATTTGGAACTTGAGAATCTTTCTCAACCTCATGGAACAGTAGCCCTCTCTAGCAATTAGCATTTACATGAGAAATAATACCTATTTGTCATACTTGTTCTGCATGACAAAGTTCAAAACCCTTGGGCTGACATGGAGGATTCTCTGTAATTAACTTCTAACTTACGTTTCAGAATTAACGCAACTGCTTCTTAATAAAAATATTCTCCAAGGAGACTCCTCTATTTAATGTTTACTTTCCTGATTCTATACTTTACTCTCATGCTTCCTCCACATGCCATGAAACTTAACCAGTTCCATCCCATCCTTTTTACAAAACACTTGTGGTGTTTTCTTCCTAATCTGATTGCTGTGGTCCTAAAGCTCAAGAGTGCCGTACTGCTTTGATCTCTTAACTTTTCACACACATATCTTATTTTCTTACATAGTATGTAAGTAGTCACTGTAGGCCAACTGTCATAACAACTCCGAAACCTCTGAAGCTAAACTCAGTAAAGGTGGATTTCTTGTTCAAATCATAGTCTAACAAAGAAAGAGGAGGTTCTTATCAAATGTTTTGGCATTTAGTGATTTAAAAAGTATATTTAGTTTGTACAGTTGGTTAATATTAAAGAATTGTTTAGATTTACAGGATTTGCATTAAAATGCAAAAGACATATGCTTACTATAAATTTCAAAAAAATTATGTAAGTATAAAGAGGTGGACAAAGAAGATTCTACTTCATCCCAAATCCTGATCCTTAGGTATAATCACAAACAGTTTGACATGTATGTCTTCAGAATTTTTTCAGTATTTATACAGATAGATAATGTTATAGCTAGAGACTTATTTTGAAAAGGTCATATCATCAGTTTTCTCTTACTGTCACTGTTCAATCTATATATTGTTGGCATTATTACACATGGAGCAAATTTGGTTTAAAAAGCTACACAGTCCATCATAAAAGTATATTTTTATTGATTCACAGTATATTTTATTGATGGAATTTGGAACAAACTTCAAATTAATGGCATTAGGACAATATCCTACAGGTTTGGAAATGGGCTCATGCCATGGCCACTATACACTCCAGATCAACTGAAAATTTAAGTATTATTTAAAAAGTAAAATTACTAGAAAATAACTCAAGGGACTATTTCCAGTAATTTAGGGAAGGGAAAGGGTTTTACAAGAGTTACCTAATATACCACAGTTAAAAGAAAAAGAACAGATCAACAGATTTAATTTCCTAAAAGTTACAATGTTACAACTTGGAGAATCACTATAAATTAAATGAAAGGCTACATAACAGCAAAGAGTAGATTTAGAGTTTTGGTTGGTATTGAGTTTATGGAACATCTAGAAGAAACACATATAAGTGATCTCTGGCATTCTCCACACATAGTGCTTTTGAATGCTTGCAACAACTCGTGGGGGTAGCTCCCATACACCGGGCTGGCCCATTACCTCATGACCAACTGCAGACATAAGCTAGCTGCTCATGTATCGTGATTTTGGGGGTTCCCATAGACCATTATACCACATCCTAAACTCTGCTCATTTTCTAGCTTAATGGTTGACATGCAGTTATATTAGTACCAAAGATAGCTTTCATTAAATCATTCTCTGTTGTTAATACTTGGGTTGGTTGCTGTGAGTGGCTTGTGAAGACTGAGATTCTGAGTGAAGAGTACACAGGAAGAGTGAGCTCTGAAGGGAGACTAAGGCAAGTGAACAAGTAGGGGTCGATTTCAGAGAAAGTAGGCTTGCATAGGGCCCGAGGTCAAAAGACTGGGAGAAGCTTTACAGGATATGTTGAGTGGAAGTAAGCTAAAATGTTGAGGTAAGCACTAGGAGGAGATCCCCAAACTAACCTGACTGGCTTCACAGTTGTTCCTGAGATGGGTATTGTGTTCCTTCATCAAAGGACAGTTGTTATTTTTTTAAAGAGATAGTGGAATAAAATTCAAGTTCTCTTGAATATAAAATGAAAAGTATTATTGGAACAAAACTTGAGAAAGGGTACCTCATTTCCTCAGCTGTGTGGTGGGATATCAATTCTGGGTGTTCGAAAGCACCGTTCATCTGAAATGCCTGCATGCTTACAAGCCCAGTTATCAGATTAGTCCCTTTCAGGCATTTGGTCATGTATGTGATAGAGACTATTTTCAGTGTTTGTTTCACAGATTTATCCCAAGCATGATTAATGTCTTGGAATTATCTGTAACTAATTATGCTACTTAGCAGTTTGAATGTCCCATCGATGTGAAATCACCGCAACTGTAATAGCATGGCACACATCAGAATGCCTTGATTTATTATCTGTCAGCGATAAGTTTGGATTCACACCATCTGGGATGATTAGTGATTATTTACTAGCCCAGGAGGAAGCTGGTGAGAATGTCCTTTGTGTGGAAATAGATTACATTGGAGATTCACAGGACTTGCTTCGTGGCTACCCCTATGGATATGAGTATATTTTCCTCCCAGCTTGACAGACCTTTATTTATAAAGGTGTAAGCAAACATTCTTTCTTTTGCCTTGGGGAGGAATCTTTTTTAGCCTCAGGGCGATTTACATGTTTGCCTTTCAACTTGGACTTGACAGAACAGTGATTTATAACTCCTCCCTTGCTTCTTTCTCCATAGTCTAAATTCAGCTAAGACTTGAGGCGGGTGGAAAGGACTTCCGTTCTACAGTTTGTGGAAAATAGGCATATGGTATGAAATCCAATGTTTTGACAGGTTTTGGTACCACTGGATTGCTTTAAAAAATAAAACACCTGGGGGTGCCTGGGTGGCTCAGTGGGTTAAAGCCTCTGCCTTCGGCTCAGGTCATGATCCCAGAGTCCTGGAATCGAGCCCCGCATCAGGCTCTCTGCTCAGCAGGGAGCCTGCTTCCTCCTCTCTCTCTGCCTGCCTCTCTGCCTATTTGTGTCTGTAAAATAAATTAAAAAAAAAAAAAAAAAGGATTCCCTGTTTAAAAAAAAAATAAAAATAAAACACCTGGACAGTTAAGTATCTGGGAATACGTTTGTATTGTAAAGGTGGCAGGTGTCCAGCATTTGTCTTTAAAACATGTCTCCTCCCACCCCCGTAGTTGTATTTAAATGGAAATAAGGCTTGTTTTTTACAATTCCCGGCATTTTTCACCAGATAATTCCTTCTAAACCTTATTTGCCAGAGAATATAATTTGATTTGCCTCACAACTCTGAAAATATTTTCTTTAGGGTTTCTGCATTAATGCTAATCAGATATGACAAGTTAGGGATTTTACTGGAAAGGCAAATGTTCTTTGTTCAGCAAATTATTTAAGTCTTTTTGACACCCCCCCCCATTACTTCTTAAAGGGTAGGCGCCATTTGCTTTGCAAATTCCCGTGATCTGATCTTAGAGTGCTTACAGTGTCCCGTCCAATACAACTAGCATTCTCCCGAACATGGTGGTGGTTCATTTGCTCGATGTGATGAGCAGTGTCTCAGGATCCTGCTTGAGCCCCATTTCTTTACTATTTCTTATATTAGCAGTTGACTCAAGTCTTACAGAATGGGTGATTTCATATCTTTATAAAGCTCTCCTTTTGAAAGAGCTCTCATGTTTAAAGTTGTATCAGTTCAGCAGGTCGTCTTTAGTACCCAAGTTCCAACCCCTCTCCAATTAATTCAACCCCCTTCAATTAATTTAATTTAATTAAATTAATTCAATTACCTTAATCCAAAATTCCTGTTAGTCATTTTGATGGCAGTGGTTAGCAAAGAGAGGAACGACCAGCACCCTAGCAGTTAACGTTTTGTGTCTCTGGAGGCTAAACACTTAACCTGGTGAAATGTTAAATTTTAAATAACAGAGATTTTCTTCCTTAAATGTTAGGCTTAAACACTGAAATCATCTGGAATGGGGCCCTTGTCTGTGGACACTAACTTGGGGCTTTCAGATATGGAAATAAATTAAATCCCAAGGTTTGTATTGTAATTTTATCAGTCACCTTTCCTTCCCTAGCTCACTCTCATGGTTGAGTCAGTGGGTCTCTGAGCACATCTGCAACATGATGCAATTTGTGAGTGAAAGCTGAATGCAAACAGGAGGGTTATTGATTCTTTGTCCCCTTTTCTGTTAAACGTTGCTTAAGACCAATATGGCCTTCTTATTGCCCTAAAGATGGCACTGGTTTCTGGTGATGCGTATCTTCTACTTGTTTTGAGTTCCTGCATTATAAAGATAGGACCTGTCTGGGGATGTCCTTATGAGTTTACACTTCCGTTAACCTCTGGGAGCACCAGCATCTTAATGTGATGGAAGAGAATGTCCCTGCCTGCAACAGGCAACCAGACAAATGCAGCCTGCCATGACAGGTTGAGAGAAATCGTTATTGGGGGCCAGGTGGCAAATGGGGTCACCAGAACCATAACACAGACTCACATGGGCAATGTAAAGAGCTGACCACAGGGCTAGAAACTGTAATAGCACAAGGAATTTCCTCTAAAAGCTCTAAATGAAGAGGCTTCAAATGTAGGCTCCCATCTATAGGTGCTGGGAGTGAGTCGTAAAATTTTAATAGCAAGCATTTATATAAAGTTAAACTTCATTTATGAATTACAGATCTATGAAGAGGCATTGCTCGTCTTTTCCCAAATAGTTCACTCTGACTGGAGAGTGTCATCTACTCAGAAATCCTATCTTGTAATCAGTTTAAATACTTTAATAATTAAAGTCCACTAGATGTGGGCCAAGATGGAATCCTATATATTTATTATACTATATACTATACTTTGGCTTCAAAATATTTAATCCAACCATTATAAATGTGCTTTAACTATAAAAATAAATCTATATATGTATAACAGTAAAAAGGTATAGGGTAGAGAGTGCAAAATGCAATTGTGTGAAGGTTGTCCCATTCACTGAATCTTTAAGAAGGAGTCAATGTATAGCAGTGTGGGCAAAGACAACTTAAAAATCTATTTTTTTTTCTGATAGGACATTAGCAATATTAGGTAAGTAAAAATATTAGATATCAGGAGCACAGTATTTAATTCTACATTCCTATTTGGAACAACTTTCAAGTTCATTTTTGTTTTATTAAGATCTTGAAGGCACAAGAGCCAAATTGGGCGAGTAGGCTGTCAGATCTGATTGGAGAGACACCTTTATAGGAATTATGCTAGAAAGCATTAATTATGATTCAGCCAATTCACATTATGGGTTCTAAGAATGAAAGCACTTGATACACTCAATAATTAATTTTCTAAAATGGATTGTTTTTCTTAGATGGATGAATAATTATGTATTGAAATTATGGCAAAATGAAGGTGACATTTTTGTAGAACATTTACCCAGTTTATAGATGATCTTAATGGTGAAAAAAAAAAGGCATTCCAGGGGAAGGAAAGTGTCAGGAGAGGAGAGACAAGAATATTTCAACCTAGATTTTGTTGGCTACACAGCAATGCCTTGGACACTCACATGTCTTTTCTTTGTCTAGCTTTTACTTATAACAAGTGACAGATGGTGTAGATGCCTGTGATTTTTTTTAAAGATGCCTGCTCAGAGCACGGTGGCTGTGGGACCCACACAACACAACATTTTATCTTTTGTTCCCTATCATTTGGGCTACGTGAGCAACAAGCCACAAAAAATTTCACTCCACCAGGTGTATACAGCGTAAAAATGTAGTTTCTAGCACATGGGGAAAAGCAACTGTGAAGTGGGCTTTTGGGATGCTTCGTCTAGTGGCTTTGGCTTCATTTCCCTGTGATGCTCTTCCCTCGGCTTCCTTCTGAGGAAGGAGGAACTTCCTTCTGAGTGTTGATTTCTTGTGACTGAACATCACATTTGTGTATGACAAAGCAAAGGTAAAGAGGGACAAGTTCCTCTGAAAGCTCTCCCAGAAAAACGAAGAATGATTTACCTGGAGGCACCCCCCCCTGCCCCCGCCAAACACAAGTCCTCTCATTAGAAATCCTATTGGCTCTCAATGAGTCATGTAACTTGGGAGGAAGAAGGCTACATTATTTGTAGTCCTGTTAGGACTATCTCAGGACCTGGGCTGGGGACAGCTCCCCCTGAGGCACATGGGCTATATATAGGGGAAAGAAGACAAATTAGGGTACCATTTGGAAGGTAGAATAAGGAATAGATGCTGAGTGGGAAAGCGACACTCTATATCACAAACTTTAATGGCACCTTTTTGCGGTCCTCTTAATGTGAAACACCCATAATATACCAACTCTTATTGGTATTAATATTATTATTTATCATATTATTATGTCTTTGTATATAATATATTATTGCATATTATATATATTATAATATAATATTATTTATTATAATGTTCTTCCTACGTTCTGGACCTAATTCACTCATCTCCCAAATTTCAAAGGTACTGCTGTGTCCCATCTTCATTGAACATCACTTTTAGTTAGTAGAAAAAAAAAATCATGTGGCTTGAAGAGAAGATAGGATAAAAATGAGAATAGCTTCAAGAATTATTGCTATTTTTTATGTATGTGGTAGTTGGACATTTAAATCTTTGTTTGCCCCAGGCTAACAGTCTTAGGCTGGTCAGTAGAAAAAAGAACTTATATTCTAGCCTCCTAAAGCTCCTCAAAGCTACACTGTACAGACAGGTGAATACGTAGGGTCAAAGTTGCAGAATATTAACGTTGAAAGACAGATTCCTAGATGTGTGCCCTAAGGACTGTTTAGACATGATAATTCCATCCCACTTGCCCCAATGATTAATAAGCTTGATGGGTTTATGCTTCAGAAGTTGCATGTGTGTATGATCCATAAACGTATCTACGGATCTCTATCTAAAGCAATAGCAGCGTATGCTATTCTAAATATACGAGGTTCCTTCTTTGATTAAGAAAACATACACATAAAACCATAACTATGTTTGAATTTCTTGAAGTCATGCTAACTCCCAAGCTTCCTAGCTAATTTGCAAAGTTATAAAAATGGATTCGGTAACACATTTATTACATGAGATGAGTTACTTTCTTTGTCATGCTAACAGTAAATTGTAAAATTTCTGAGGCTGCTTCTAGAATAACAGCATTGCTGGAGGAAGTAACTTGATTGTAGAGGATAAAAGCCTCTAAAAAGAACTCACTGAAAATATTAAGAATAATGATTACCCCTTTCCTGAAATTAAGTTTTATCTCATTTTATCTTCATTCCAACACTGTCAATAAAAACTTCCATTCTTCAGATGAGGAAATGGAAGGTCAGAGTCATTTGATTTTGTTTATCCTTGCCCGCATGGCATGTATGTGGTGGAGCTGAACCTTATTTTCCTCTTTGTACTTCACCACAGCTGGCATCCCAAATTGATGAGAATGCTGTACAGAATCAGCTTCGTTAAGTAGAATAAATGGTCCTGCAGTTGTATGATTGGAAGTCCCCCCCAATATTTCTTTTCCTTTGTTTTTAGCAGGTCTAGAAATTCCACCACTTGTTCATGTCATTATTGTTTTTAAGAATGCTCTCTCCTAGCATTACCAGTGCAGAGGCAAACTTATGGGACACAGTCCATATCTTGCTACCACGTTAGTGTGAATGAATTTTAGTCCCTTAGAGAGGGAGAAGTTGCACTGAGAGTATAGGAATTCTGGATAGGAGGGGAGCAGAGAAGAAAGTGAAAGCCACATCTTAAATACCAATTTTGCTGGATACTAGCTTTCTTCCCTAATCACTTTAGTGTTTCTGGTGAGAGGAAGCAAGACTTACCGGTGGCCTGCAGTCAAATTCCTTGAATTTAAGTTTGGACTCTGCCACTTTGTAGGTGAGTGGCAGCTGGTAGGCTCAGTTCTTCCTGTTATGTAGTATGTCCTCAAAGAGTTTATGAAATGGTCACATGGGATAAAATGAATGAATATGTTTCGAATGCTATAAATTCCTATAAAATTTAGTTATCACTATAATTATAAAGCACAAGTTTTTCTGGTGTTAGTCTAGGATTTTAAAGGCTTTCTGAAAATAAAATATCAAGTGTGGAGAGGAACACAGTTCTACTGATTTACCACAACTACAGCTGTATGCATTCTATTATATTAAGTATATGTAGACTATAAAAAGTAAAATTTTGTGTTCATCTTCCCATTTTTGGGGGGGGGTCTTTCCACAAGAACCTAGATTCTGCATTTTCAGGCTGTCAGTCTTGCATTCATCAATTGAAAGTGTTTCCTACGAGTGAGCTTTTTGTTTTCCCTAGCCACTCTTGATAGTTAAAGCCAATAAAATCTGGGTCTCTGATTATAAACCATCACCAACACCTCAGCCATTTTGGTAACGGAGGTAGAAATCCTTCACTGCATCTATCCACATTTGCTCCTCTGAGACACATGTGAGCACCAAGACGACAGTTCACTCTATAATGTTATTAGTCTCTGAATTAGGCTAATTCATCGTTGTCCTCTAGTCTTAGCATTTTCCACAAATGCTGAGCTGACATTTATTTGGTCTTGGAATGTTGAGGATCACTCTCCCTTTTTAATTAACATAAAGTTTAGAAGGAAATAAAGGCAGAATTGCTTCCCTGGGCAATAATAAAATACTGTCTATGATACATAAAGACACTGCCTCTGATGCCCCATCAGTTTGGCATGCTTTACTTACTTTTATTCAGATAAAGTTAACAGTATTATAACATTTCAGAAAATAGAGGATAATCACCCACACTTTCCCCCCTCCCTAACACCATAACTTATTTTTATATTTGTACATGCCTTTTAAGTTTTTGTCTGAATATATAAATAGTTGACAAGTAACTAATCGTAATATATGTCCAGTGTTTGTGACTGTGACTTCACATGGTACAATGAGCATTTTTCTATCTTGGGTCTATACTTATCATTTCTATAGCTAACATAAAATGACCACCTTAAGTATAGATAGACCAGTTTTTAATTTATTTCACTCTCTCTTACATTAATAGTACCATATTGAGAAAGTATGTACCTTGGAGCATTTTCCCAGTCCAGCAAGAATGACTTAGATAATTTGAAAAATCCTATCCAGGCTCATATGATCAAAGATATGTAATTTCAAGATGGCTCACTCAATGCAGGTTGCAATTTTGAAACAGAGTGAAATTTATCCTCATCTCAGTGGATTAATTCCATGGCATTGGACACAATACCATCTGTTCTAACTAATTAATCAGCCTTAGGTTTTTTTTTAAGATTTTATTCATTCCAGAGAACATGCATGAGAGTGTGTGGGGGCAGGGAGGAAGGGGCAGAGGGGGAGCGAGAATCTCAAGTGGACTCCCCACTGAGGATGGAGCACAATGCAGGGCTCAATGTCACAACCCTGAAATCATCAGCTGAGTTGAAAGCAAGAGTCCGACGCTTAGCAGACTGAGCCACCCAGGCTCCAGTCTACATCTTACCTAGAAGGGCTACATTTTGAGCTTCAAATTTGTCACTCTCCCCTTCCTCAAATGACCTATGTTTATAATTTACTGTCACTGCCATTTCTTTGGTTGTTTGTATAACTAAATTGGAAGGAGGAACTCCTGTCTATAAGCAAGTTCTGTATGTTCAGCTCTGTAGTAGTTTAATTTCCAAACACCTTCAAAGAGATGTCAAAATCACTGAAAGATAAATGTTGCTAAAATTTCTAAAAGCCAATGTGATGACATACAGAGATTGGAGACTTATTGTGCTTGAATAATACTGTCTTTGTTGCATTTCAGATACCTTATTTATTAGACAGTTCAGGGTTTTTCAAGCAACGAAGAGATAAATAACCTTTCCCAATCTTTCAAAATAGATTTACATTTGCTTTTGTCCACAGTTGGTATGCTGAGGTAGAATCCTCTAAAGTGAGTGCAGGTTCCAATAGTTGATGCCAGGAAGTAGAGCACATAGTGTGTCCGTGGCCAATATATTGAGTGAAGAGTGTAGGGATAGGTGTGTTGTATTAGTCAACACTGACAAGGCTGGTGTAACTAGGAGATAAGGAACGTGGCGGCCCCTATGAGGTTATAGCTGACAGGTCATTAAATGGTTACACAGGAAATCTTAGGTTACTGGTGTTAACTGGAAGTGTATGTAATTTATGTTTATGTCCATTGAGGAAATAACTCAGAATACTTAGAAGAGGGACAGAAGTATGTATGCTCATGTGTGCACGCATGCGCGCGCACACACACACACACACACACACACACACACACACACTGAAGGAGAGATTGAGAAAGGGATGAGTCAGTGAAGTCTTGCAAACAGGAAAAAAAGGCCACCTAGAGATAAGTAATGGTAGGCATTTTAGGTGTTCTGCTGGAACCAACAAACTTTCATAGCAATCAGAGTAGACTTTGAGCAATTAAAAAATAATAAGATTAAATGACCTGGTAAAATACTATGCTACACCTGGTCAGAACAGCATGAGCCAAAAACTTAGGGAGAAAAAATTAGGCAAGGAAGAGATCTGAAATATATATGCCAAAAAAGTAAATTACTTGAGCATGTTATAGAGTCATTTTTTACCATCTCCCAGTGCTGAAAAAAATGAAGTCTATAGCACACCCCTTTTGTGTGTCTTATTCTGATATAGTGTATACAGCATCGTGTGGGTAGAAAATACCTTTCTTGTTATAGCTTTATATGCCACAGGACTTATAGAACATTTGGTTCAAACTGGGTTTTGAATGAGTGAATATATGAAACAGGATCTTGAGAGAAGATTGGGCGTTATGCAGGCAGAACAAGAGGATAAAAGATACTTCAGGAAGTAGTACTGGTGTGATCAAGATACAGAAGCATGAGCCAGCAAGGCTGTTAAGTGGACTGCCTGGAGATTGATACGGTTGTAGGAAAAAAATCATGTGGTGTGGAATGGATCCTGGAGATTTTGAGAGAGCGTAGAAGAAAATGAAGGCAGGTGATAAGAGATCTTGAACCCCACATATAGAGCTTGCTTTTTATCTTGTGGATCAGAGGGAAGGTAACATCATAAACCTATGCTTTAGAAAGATTACCGTGGTAATGCGTGGAGGAAGTATTGAAGGTATCTGTTGCCTGTTGTAATTTTTTCTTTTAAGAACAAGTTTGGTAATTGAATTGGGCTGGTATGTGGTGAAGGGAATTCTGAGAATGGATCTCTTCTTCTTTGCCCACAATGCCTTCATCAAGTAGACATTGTTGGCAGCAGTGGTTACATCTGGGACTCCTTTGAGCAAAATGACACCTAGGAGAAAATCTTTTTCCAGCCCAGATCATTCTTCTAAGCTTTAGATCCTTTTACCCACTGTTTACTATGTATCTGCACTAGGTTGTTTAATAAGCATCTCAAGTGTAAGACGTTTGAAACTAAATTCACACCCCCTTTTCCCAAACTGCCTCCTCCTTTCGATTCTCTTAGTAAATGCCACTCACACCACCATGTTGCTTAATCTCCAAATCTGGGTGTCTTTGATGAATTCTTCTTATCACCTCCTCCTACTGGTCCAGGACTAATAAATATCAAATATTCCTAAGTATCTCCTGATGGTACATCCTTTTTTACTATAGCCTTTTGCACAACTTACTTGCTTGAATATTAGTGATTATTTAATATGTCTTCCCAAGTATTTGTTAGACCCCATAAAGAAAAGAACCACTTCTGTTGTGTCAGCTTTACGATTTCTAACACCTAGTATTATAAATGGCAAATGAAAAATGTTGTGAAAACATTTATCAACTAGTGATAGACCTGCCTTTTCCTAGATTCATGTGTTTCTTGGGTCTAATGATTCAGGAAAAATAGCTAAGAAACTCCAAAGCTATCCTGGGTCTTACAGGCTCCGATTTAGGGATGCCTCAGATTACTTACCTGTAGAGGTAGCAGGTATTGGGATGCCTTCTGATTTCTTCTTTCCTGGACCGACCCTGAACTGTCCCTTTCAGGATGGGATGTTTTGTATGTAGTTCCTACAGCAAGGCTGGTAAGTAGGAGCTCCATAGGAACATAATACATATTTAGTGGCTGACTGATGAGCAGTTTGGCTGCGTAAGGCACCGCATGCAGACCTTGCCTATTCTTTTTTTTTTTTTAAAGAATTTATTTATTTGACAGAGAGTGAGAGAAGGAGAGAGAGCACAAGTGGGGGGAGCAGCAGAGGGAGAGGGGAAGCAGGTTCCCTGCTGAGCAGGAAACCCGATGCGGGACTCGATCCCAGGATCCTGAGATCGTGACCTGAGCCGAAGGCAGAGGCTTAACCCACTGAGCCACCCAGGTGCCCTATCCAGGCTTCTCTTTTTTCCCAATCTGTCAGTCTTTTTCTTTTTAAAAGATTTTATTTATTTTTTTGTTTGTTTGTTTATTTAAGGAGAGTGTGTGCAAGCAGGCAGAAGGGCAGGGGGAGAAGGCAAGAGAGCAGAGGTGGGGGGTCAGACAGCGAGCGAGCGAGAGAGAGGAAGAATTCCAAGCAAACTCCCTGCTCAGCACAGAGCCCACTCCAGGCTTGATCTCATAATCTTGAGATCATGACCTGAGCCGAAATCAAGAGTTGAAGGCTCAACCAACTGAGCCACCCAGGCACTCCCATCAGTCTTTTTTTCTACTCATCCAAATTGGATTTCATGGCACGTCATTTCTATAACTCGATTCCATTACTATATGGAACTCACTTGCCCTCCTGCTGTTTGTTGCTCCTATCTGGATAAAAAAAAATCCATACTTGGATAAACTTGGTTCTTGTACTTGTTTCTCTATAAATTAATGGTAGGTCTTCTTAAAAGGATCCTCCACATTGCTTGGAAGTTTTACTCAGTTTCTCCAATCAGTTTACTCCCTCGCTTTCCATAACAACCACACCAGAAGATTGCTGCTATTCCCAAACTTTAGCCTGCCACATGTCCATTTCACCCTATTGTTTACCCATACCTTGCCTTCTACTTCAGAGAAAAAGTATGTTACCAGAGTGGAACTGAATTATCTTTTCAGTTCAAAATAGAGCCACTGGTATTTGCTCTTAGCCATTTTCCCCTGTTGGATTCATGGAGAAGATAATTGTCCTTATTTAAGGCTAAGACCTCCACTTGTTCTTAGGATCTTACTAAGATCCCCAATATTCAGGCGCTTTATTTATTTTTTCAGGAGCTCTCTTGTATTTATCCCTATGTTGCATATTTGACTTTTTTCCTTCTGTAAGTTGAACACATTCCATTGACTTTTAAACTAACTCAGTTCCATCCTCTGTAATATCAGTAAACTCTTCAAAAGGTCAACAATGTATTATTTATGATATTTCTTAGTTATCATCTGAGCATACCTCTAAGAGCTTGTTTGGTAAAACTGAGTATTTTCTCCCCATTGAAACAGCCATACTTTGATTTTCAGGTTTTCATGTTAACTCCTCCTTTTAGTTACATTCCTATCTGTCTGGTTATTTTCTGTCTCATTTGTCAGCTCATCTTCACTTGCCAGTAAACGTTGAAGCTTTTCAAGATTCAGTCTTAGCCCTTCTATTCTCATTTTGTATAGTATATACAAGTTCTCAACACTGGATGATTATGAAAATCATGTAGAGAGCTTTTTTTTTTTAGTGTTGAGATATAACTGACATACAGCATTGTGTGAGTTTAAGGTGTACAATGTGATGATTTGAAATATGCAGACATCGTGAAATGATAAGCACAATAAACTTACTAACATCTCTCAACTCACATTGTTACAAACTATTTTTTCCTTATGATCTGATATTTGAGATTTACTCAGAGCAACTTTAAAAATAAAAAGAGTATTTTTTAGCTATAGTTGTCATGTTGTATATCATACCCCCAGAACTTATTTATCTAGTAACTGGAAGTTTGTACCTTTTGATTCCCTTTACACAATTCCTCCACCCCTACCTTGCTCCTGCCTCCTCTGGCAACCAGAAATCTGACCTCTGTTTCAACAATTTTAGTTTCTTTAGATTGCACATATAAGTGAGATCACATAGTATTTGTTTTGGTCTGACCTATTTCACTTAGTTACAGTACCCATAATGTCCATGCATGTTGGCACAACTGGCAGGATTTCCTTCTTTTTTATGGCTGAACTCTGTGTGTGTGTGTGTGAGAGAGAGAGAGAGAGAGAGAGAGAGAGAGATACACCATACACCTACCATATACACCACATTTTTAAATCCATTCTCCTGCCAATGGAAGCCCAGGTTGTTTATGTTTTGGCTTTGTCAATAATGCTGCACTGAACATGGGGTGAAAATAACTCTCCAGGGTAGTGATTTCATTTCCTTTGGATATATACCCTGTAGTGGAATTGCTGGATCATAATGTAGTGTTATTTTTAAGTTTTTTGAGGATCCTCCGTACTGTTTTCCATATGGTTGTACCAATTTACATTCCCACCAACAGTGCACAAGGGTTCCCTGTTCTCCACATGCTCACCAGTAATTGTTTTCTCTTGTCTTTTTGATGATAGCTATTCTCACAGGTATGAGGTGATATCTCACTGTGGTTGTGATTTTTACTTCCCTAATAAGTAGTGAAGTTGAGCACCCCTTCATGTACCTGTTGGCCATTTGAATATATATATATATATATATATATATATATATATATATATATATGTATATATATATACACATATATGTTTTTTTTTCTTTTACTGTGTTATGTTAGTCACCATAAAATACATCATTCGTTTTTGATATTAACCATCAGGGAAATTCAGTTCAAAACCACATGAATGTTTTCTTTAGAAAAATGTCTCCTCAGCTTCTTTGCCGCTTTACAAATTTGGGGTTATTTGGGGATTTTTGGCTATTGAATCATTATTACTTCACTGTATACTTTGGATATTAACCCTTAACGGATGGTTTGCAAATTTTTTTCCCTATTCCATAGGTTATCTTTTCGCTTTGTTGATGGTTTCTTTCTGCTGTGCAGAAGCTTTTTAGTTTGATATGGTCCCACTTAGTATTTTGATTTAGTTGCTTATGTTTTAGGTGTCATATCCAAAAAATTATTGCCAAGACCCATGTCAGGAAGTTTTCACCTCTGTTTTCTCTGAGGATATTTATGGTTTCAGGTTTTACATTTAAGCCTTTAATTCATTTGGAGGTAATATTTATGAGTGGTATAAGGTGAGAGTCTAGTTGTATTCTTTTACATGTGAAAATCCAATTTTCCCAACACTGTTTATTGAGGAGACTAATTTTTATCCATTGACTATTCTCAGCTTCCTTGTTGAATAGTACCTGACAGTATATGCATGGGTTTATTTTTCAGTTTTCAATTCTGTTTAATTGTTCTGTGTCATTTTTTAAGCCAGTACCATATTGTTTTGATTTATGATAGCTTTGTAATATAGTTTGAAATGAGAAAGTGTGATACCTCCAGCTTTGTCCTTGTTTCTTAGGATGGCTTTGGCTCTTTATAGTCTTTTGAGGCTCTACATAAACTTGAGGATTGTTTTTCCTATTTCTTTAAAAAAAAAATGTCATTGGGATCCTGATAGGGATTGCACTGAGTCTCTAGATTGCTTTGGGTAGTATGAACGTTTTGACAATATTATTCTGATCTGTGGATATGGGATATCTTTACATTTATTTGTGTCATCTTCACTTTCTTTGCTCAGTGTCCTTGAGTTTTTACTGTAGATCTTTGGCCTCCTTGGTTAAACTTATTCTTAAGTATTATTTCTGATGCTGTTGTAAATCAGATTGTTTTCTGAATTTCTTTTTCAGATAATTCGTTGTTAATATAGAGACATTTATTTTTACTTTCTTTTTTAAGATTTTAGGTAATCTCTACACCTAACTTAGGGCTCAAACTCACAACCCCCAGATCAAGAGTCGCATGCCCCACCGACTGAGCCAGCTAGGCGCCCTGAGAAATGTTTTATTTTTGTATGTTGATTTTGTATCCTGAAACTTTACTGAGTTTGCTGATTAGACTTAACAGATTTTTAGTGGAGTCTTTAAGTTTTTCTATATGTAAAATCAGGTCTTCTGCAAACAGAGACTGTTTGACTTCTTTCCAGTTCCTTTTGTTTCTTTTTCTTACCTGATTATCATGGCTAGGATTTCTTGTACTCTTTTGAATAGGACTGGTAAAAGTGGGCACCCTTGAACTGTTCTTGATCTTAGAGGAGAAACTCTCAACCTTCCATCTTTGTCTGTGGTGTTAGCTGTGGCTTATCATATATGACCTTTATTATATTGAGGTACATTTCTTCCATACCTAATTTGTTGAGACTTTTTATTCTGAAAGGATGTGGACTTTAGTCAGATGCTTTTTCTGCATCTATTGTGATGATCATATGATGTCTTAAAAATTTGATTTCCTGGTACTGAAAATTTTTGTATTTATGTTCATCAGGAATATTGGCCTGCAATTTTCTTCTAATGTCATTACCTGGCTTTTTGGTATCAGGGAAATGTGGACCTCATAGAACAAAAACCTCCTCTCAGGTTTTTTTGGAATACTTTGAGAAGGACTGGTGGTTTTTTGGTTTGTTTTATTGTGTGTATTTTTTTTTAATGTTTGATAAAATTCACCAGTGAAGCTTTCTGGTGCTAGCCTTTTCTTTGTTGAGAGATTTTTTTTTTAAAAGATTTTATTTATTTATTTGTCAGAGAGAGAGAGAGAGCGAGCACAGGCAGACAGAGTGGCAGGCAGAGGCAGAGGGAGAAGCAGGCTCCCCACAGAACAAGGAGCCCGATGTGGGACTCGATCCCAGGACGCTGGGATCATGACCTGAGCCAAAGGCAGCTGCTTAACCAACTGAGCCACCCAGGCATCCCTGTTGAGAGATTTTTGATTACTTACTCAGTCTCCTTACTTTTTACTGGTGTGTTCAGATTTTTTTTTTTTTTCATGATTCAGTCTGGACATAGAGGCATACCTTGAAGAGATTGTGGGTTTGGTTCCAGATACTTGAATAAAAGTGAAAATCACAAAAAAGCAAGTCGAATGAATTTTTCAGTTTCCCAGTGCATGTAAAAGTTAAGTTTATACTACACTGTATTCTATTAAGTGTGAAGTAGCATTATGTCTAAAAAAAAAATGTGCCTACCTTAATTTAAAGACCTTTTTGCTGGGGTGCCTGGGTGGTTCAATCAGTTAAGTGTCTGACTTCAGCTCAGGTCATGATCTCGGGGTCCTGGGATGGAGCCTCGCATTGGGCTCCCTGCTCAGTGGAGAGTCTGCTTGTCCCTCTCCTCCAACCCTCATTATCTCTCTCTCAAATAAATAAAATCTTAAAAAGAATAAAGACTTTATTGCTAAAAATGCTATAATTATCTGAGTTTGCAGTGAGTCATTATCACCGATCACAGATTACTGTAAGAATTACCAAAAAGTGGGGCGCCTGGGTGGCTCAGTGGGTTAAAGCGTCTGCTTTCAGCTCGGGCCATGATCTCAAGGTTCTGGGATCGAGCCCCGCATCGGGCTCTCTGGGAAGCAGGGAGCCAATCCCCGTCCCCCCTCCCCGCATGCCTCTCTGCCTACTTGTGATCTCTGTCTGTCAAATAAATAAATAAAATCTTTAAAAAAAAAGAATTACCAAAAAATGTCACAGAGACACAAAGTGAGCAAATGCTGTTGGAAAAATAGTACCAATAGAGTTGTTTGATGCAGGATTGCCACAAACTTTTAATATATTAAAAATAGCTTGTCTGGAAAGCACAATAGAACAAGATATGCCTGAATATTTCTTGTAGGTTTTCCAGTTTATTGGTGTGTTGTTGTTCATAGTTGTCTCTTAGGATCACTGGTAATGTCTCCTCTTTATAATTTCACTGGTTTTGGTCTTCTCTCTTTTTTTCATGGTTTGTGTAGCTGAAGTTTTGACAATTTTATTAATCTTTTTGAAAAACCAACTCTTAGTTTTGTTCATTTTTTTCTGTTGTTTTTCTGTCCTCTATTTCATTTTTTATGCTCCAACCTTGACTTGTGCGGAGGTGTTTAAATGCAATAGTCCCACCACAATCAATTAATCAGAATCTCTGGGCCCAGACAGCAGCTTATGTAAAAAACACTTCCTCAGGTGATTCCAACGTACAGCCAGGATTGGGCGCTGATTTAGGTGATCCTGTCCCATCCATGGCTTTTTGGCAACTATCTGTAGGAGGATACCATGCAAACATCTCTCTAGTTGAGGCCACTTCTCAGTGTTTCCCCTTATGTATTCAACTGGCTACTTGATTTCCTTTCTAGAATGTCTCAAAGAAATCTCATACTCACCTATCTCATTCTCTTCATATGTTTTCTGTTACAGGTAGAGGTAACAGACTTGTCATTTATGTCCTAGACAAGCCAAAAACAAAGGTATCTTTGTTATTATTTATCTCCTTTTCTTTCTATATTTATTCCGCCACTGACTTGTCCGTTTCACCTATTAAATCCCCTGACTCCATTACATTTTCCTACTTTCATAACCCATATCCTTGTCTTCAGCAGGCATCATCTGGCTTCAGGCAGACCACTGCAAAAGCTCCTAACTGGGTTCTCATTTCCAGTCTTATTCTTTCTAATTCTCTGCACTGTAGCAACCAAGTAGCTGCTTTAAAATAAACATATCATTCCTCTGCTCAACTCAATAGATATAAAATATTTCCCTAAATGTATGCTGCTATTGGTATAAAGCAAAATCACTGTAACATGGGCATACCAGTTTAGGATTCTTCAGTTGCAAGCAATAGAACTTTACTTGGGTTAACTTAAGCAAATCGAAATTTATTAAATGAACATTGGAGGTTCTCAGAATTGCTGGGAAGATGAGATAACTTGAAAGCAGGAAGGAAGGAGAGCTACTCTGTAGGTGTTGGGGGTGAGGAGGGAGTGAGAGGCTAAGAAATTGAAACGACACATATTTTTTGTATTCGGAGTGCTGTGCTCTGGATATGGCTTCCTGATTAGTTCAGTGATGAATGTATTATTCAATCCAGGGTACTTTTGAAAATGAGAGGGAGCAGGAACAGGGGCATAGCCAGGATTGTCTGAGGCAAATAAGAATCTCTAGTTAACCTAACAAATGACTACAAACCTGGCTGACATCTTTACCCATCCTCATGAAGTGCTCCGAGTCAAAACCACGTAGCTAAGCTCTTTCTAAATTCCTTAGCCATAGAAACTATGAAATATTATGTGTTTATTTTTAATTCACCAGCTTTTGAAGTAATTTTTACAAAGCAATAGATACCTATAAATTTTTTGTTATGTAATAGGTGAAAAAATTTCTTCCCTACTAGAGTGATGTGGCCCTGAGGGCAGAAACTGCGTTTCTTTTGCCATTTTATGACCAAAATTTTTGTGAATGAATTCAAGAATGACTGAATGCCTATAATTTTATTGTGCTAATTGCATGATGCTGGAATTGCTAACTGATTCTCTTAGACTGACTGATACACAGTCTTTCCGAAAGTCACGAGCCTACGGGCATTTGGAATACAGAATTTGTTAATTATGAAAAGAAAAACACCAGCCTTCCACCTGCTTATTTATCTAGTTAGATCCAGACTTTATTTTACAGAGCCATATTATTTTTTATGACCAAATAGACAAATCAATCATATAAAACTGTCATTTTTAAACTATAAAGGTTTTGGAAAGGAAAACATTGTCATGAACAGGAAGTATGCTATGAATAATGCAATTTGAAATAATCACAGGCAAAGGCCTGGGTCCAGTTAAACTAGACAGTAATCTTCTACTTGAAAAGTTGTTTTCTAAAAATGACTTTTGCAGCTTTGGCTCCTTGATCTTCATGCGAAATTAACTGTCAACAAAATTTCATGGCCTATAAACTGAGCCACTTCAGCTTTGTGTCCCCCATATGACACATTGCAGTGTGACCAGAGAAGAGAGAATAAACCATGGCAGGAATGAGAAAATGGTAGTGGGATAACTAGGATATAAATGATAAACCATGCACGTGTAGATCGTATAGATAGAAAGAAGGCATTTGCAAATTGGCGTTCTATTGCCAAGACTTTTTCTCTACTGTGGGAGAAGTGGTGAGTGGAAGCAAGGAGAAAAATGCAAGACTTGATGAAGTTACTTGTTCAAGACAGGTAAGCCTCCTAATAAATAGAACTAGTGTATTGGTTAGATACTGGCTGGATTGCTTAGGAAAATGTAGAAAAGTAATTTTATCATAACAAAAGAGGGAAAGCTCTGAATTAGATAAAACCACTGAATACATTAAGGAGATTTGTCTGGTTTATTTCCATTTGTCTCTTGTAGCTGAGCAAACCAAATTTCAAAATGCAGTGAACACTTGGGTGGCATGTTAAGTCAGTGAAACATTATTGAAAGAATTGGTTTCCTAGACCACTGTATCTTATGGATTTGTCATTTCCTATGATGCTAACTTTGAATGAGTATTCCCTTAAGAAAACTGACCACCCATACCTTGCACGAAAATCCAGCATTCAGTCCCTCCTAAGGCCTTTCCAGACATTATGACTTAGACTGCTAGTGTTGAATGGCATTTGTTTATGAAGAGGCATTACTTACAAGCCACTGTCCTACTGGAACAAGGCAAATTAGCTTGTTTCCCTGTTGAAAAATAAAAAGGCATTGAGCACCACAATAAACTCACAATTCCAAAACTCATAGTCACTTTGCGTTCTTTATGCCGATCAGGCTGAGAGCTGCAAACTTATACCACCATGTATTAAATGACAAAACTTATGGATCGTAAAACAAATTGCCGCTTTAAAATCATTGCGTTTCAGGGGCGCCTGGGTGGCTCAGTGGATTAAAGCCTCTGCCTTCGGCTCAGGTCATGATCCCAGGGTCCTGGGATCGAGCCCTGCATCGGGCTCTCTGCTCGGCAGGGAGCTTGCTTCCTCCTCTCTCTCTCTCTGCCTGCCTCTCTGCCTACTTGTGATCTCTATCTGTCAAATAAAATAAAATAAAATAAAATCTTAAAGAAAAAAAAATCATTGCGTTTCAGAAAAAAAACACATTTAAATGTCATAGAGTCCACAAATAAAACTATAACAACCTATGATGTTGCTGTATTTTCTTTCAGTTAAAAAAGGCAACTATGAGTAGTTTCCTTTATTTTCCAGGAAAAGTTTTTTGTAAACCTGATGGTTTTTTTTTTAAAGACTTTATTTATTTGAGACAGAGGAGCATACAAGCATGAGACAGGGAGAGGGAGAAGCAGACTCCCCACTGAGCAGGGACCCCCCCCCCGCCCCGATCCAGTCTGGGGCTGGATCCCAGGATGGGACCGGAGAACCACAACCCAAGCAGAAGGCAGATGCTTAACCCACTGAGCCATCCAGGTGTCCCTCTAGAAAAAATTTAAACAGCATTTCTCAAAAGGGCTGCCAACTATTTGATTTATGTGAGTATTCAGTATAGAACTCTTAAATAATAAATGTTAGTCATTCTTTCCACAAATGCCAAACAATCTGATAGAAGTTGTAGAAAGGTGTATGCATGAATTTCATGCCTTGGCTTCTTACTATATTAAATGTTGAAATTAATTAGTGGTAGTCTCAGAGACAGAAGTGATGTTTTCCTTATATACCTCTGCCTCCAGGCATGCTTTATTAGGGTTCCCTAAGACCCCATTTGCCTTATTATATGTTAACAGTTTTTGTACTTTGGATGACTTAAACTCTGAATTTACACATGTGTTTTTTATGCAACTGCTTGAGCCAATTGCCTTGGTCTATCCTGTGATTTTTTTTTAAATGGGATGGTATTGAATTGTGATTAAGTGTACAGTTTTTAGAGCTGGACTATCAGGGTTCGAATCCTTCTTCTCCCATTTATTGGCTCTGTGACCTCGAGCCAGTTACTCTCTCTTTCTCTCAAGTCATGTTCAAAGGGGATAACACTGGCACCAGAGCCCTGCTGTAAGGGTTAAATGCGATAATACATTAACGTACTTAGAGTATCCGGTACATAGTTAAGTACATACCAAAGTTAACACATAATTATTAGTTCATATTATTACCACTGAATTCCCCTGTTAATTACAACTACCAAGAAGGAGAAAAATACATGTTGATGAATTTCACTTTGCTTACCTCTTCATGCATCTTTTCTTGAGGAGACCCTATTGTATGCATTACATTTTAAAATTCACATAAAAGATAAAGAATAAAGGTAAGATGATTATATTGGAAAAACAGATTTGTGGAAACCATTTTTTTTTAATTTGGGAAGTTTTTTTAAATGTTTTTTCTCCTTTATGTATTATACAAACTAAAATTATTTTGCTACTTTAAAGGAGTATTATCTCCTAAAAGGAGACATCCCAAAGTGTGAGGTCACTCAAAACAAAGTTATTTTCACTACATGTAGACATGGGTCTTGTGGATCGCTTTCTGCTTGTGTTCAGTTGTTGGTTTCATGAATGTCCAAATACCATTTCTAAGGCTTGGGTTGCGTTGGCATTTATCCTCCTCTTTTTTTTTTTTTTTTTAAGAATTCTTTTAATAGGGCTAACTCAGATCTATGGGTATTTTTGCCCTTCCCCCTTTCCCTTCAGAATCCTACAAAGTAAAAATGAGTTAGCAAATGTTACTGTCACTGACCTTGAGAAAGTGGTTGAACGTAAATCGCTCAGTTTTTCTCCAGTTTGAAGTGGGGATGAATTACAGGATACAGGGCTGTTTTTCTGTTGCAGTCTCCTGAGGGTGGGAAATTAAAGTAGCCTTTTGTTAAATCTGTAAAGAATCCTGGTGTGGAAACCTAGGGCCATGATTGACTTTTTAATACTTCTTTCACCCCAAAGGGCTAATATTCTCACAGCATTTTAGCTTGGCGTCAGCTCTCTTTGTTTCTTGTGACAGTATCTCAAGTTTTACAGCTGTGACTACATTATTAAATGAGAATGCCAAGCAGAGCGAGGCACACACCAGTCAACCAACATTGAACTCAGATGTCAAAGTTATATCAAGGCAATGAAATAAAGTCTATTTCCTGACATTCTGCCATTGGACCTGTGGTTATTTTATTATTGCATTAAATCAGATTGAATCCCTGAAACATCATAGAGATTAAAATATTTTTATAAGTAAGAATAATTGATTAAAATACTTGGAGAAATGTAATGATTTTGGTAAAATAGTTATTTACCTAATTGAAAATCTAAATGTAGATGTGGCAGTTAAATATTTTTCCTCCATACTCCTCCCATTAGCTGATCGGCAGCCATTTTAATGTCTTTTTATTGTAAAGTGTATATTGCTGCTTTGCATATGTCTATTTTACTTCAAAGGCTATGTCAAAAAGTCCAATTCACTTTTTTTCCCCTAAGCACCATATAGTTAGGAAATTTCACATCATTAAAATCTACTTTTTCAGAAAGGTTCAAGTCTTAAAGTGACATCTATGTGACATATAATTGTAGACTTCTAAGAAACCTTTTCTGCCTGAAAATATATTTCTCATTGATCCCCAGTTATTGCCTATATTTCAAAACGTATTTTATTTTTTATTTATTTTTATTTTTTTAAAACGATTTTATTTATTTATTTGACAGAGATCACAAGTAGGCAGAAAAGCAGGCAGAGAGAGGGGGGAAGCAGACTCCCTGCTGAGCAGAGACCCCCCCCCCCCCGCCCCGATGAGGGACTCGACCCCAGGACCCTGAGATCATGACCTGAGCCGAAGGCAGAGGCTTAACCCACTGAGCCACCCAGGTGACCTCAAAACGTATTTTAAAAGATGAATAAATTGAGTTACAGAAACATCTGTAACTTGGCCAAAGTGTCACTCTGCATTTCCAAAAGGTTTTGGACTAACATCCTACCTAATACAACTGTTCTTGCTAGGCCTTTGGAGATTAATATTAAATGGCACATCAAGGGTAGATCTGATTATCCTCCTGTGTTCAAGACACACTGTTGGTCCATGAAATGTCCCTGTCATGTTTACTTGGTCTTCTTCTTTTCCTTCCTTTATCACCCCCAGTCCCTACTTCTAATCTTTTTTCTGAGCCATAGGCAAACCTTTGATCAGTTAAGGTGTACCCTTCATTTGTGTGTGTGCTCAAAAATGCACATCGTTTGGCATGTATGGATTTTTAATTAAAAAATATTGGTAATGTGCTGTCAATCTCACTGGTTTTCAGCACCATAATTTTCTAATACTCTATTCATGTTACAGTTAGTAACTCTATTGCTTCAAACTGCTATGTAGGAATCATTACCAGTACTCCTCACATTTTAATCATTTCCCTGGTGATGAAACATAGATGATCCTCAAGTCTTGGCTACCTCAAACCATGTTGTCATGAATATCCTTGTACATGTCCTCTTAGAGATGGTAAGAAGATTTCTCAGGGATACAAAGCAAGGGCTGAGAGTTCTGAGTCAAATGGTATAGGCATACTTAATTTGTCTTAACCCTGCCAGATTGTTTTCTAGAACATCTTTGCCGGTCTCCATTACCACGTGACCCCTCACACTTGGAATTATCCAGCTGTGGAATGTTATATTTTCCAAAGATGGTTGTGGCAGTATGTCCCAGCCCACCTGCTTCTCTAGAAAGTTCTAACTTTAAACCTGTCACCATTAAGAAACCAAGTCTTGTTCTCCTCCTCTTGGATGTGGGCAGGCTTTTATGACTGTTTTGGCCACAAGAACCTGGCAAAAGTAACACAATATGACACTGAATGTCAGATTATAAAAAGTGATTCAGCTTCTATCTTGCTTGCTAACATAGTCACTTTACAGCCCTGAGCTGCCTTGTATGAGATCTGGCTTCTCTGAGACCACCATGCTGTGAGGAATCCCCAACTAGCTCATGTGATAGACTACAAAGAGAAGCCTGCACAAGGAGAAAGACATGTGTGGTCATCTCCTAAATTTCTCCGGCAGCAGTTACCTTCTGACCTTGGGCCAAAACCTCCTAGCCAATTCTTTCCTAAATTTCTGTCCCACAGATACCATGAAAAACCACAAAATGGTTGTTGCTGTTTTATGCAACTAAGTTTTGTGGTGATTTGTTACATAGCAATAGTAACCAGGAATACCAGTTTTCTGGTTTTTGCTAATATGATGTAAATAGTATGTACATTTCTGTAACTACCCATGATCACAAGCATCTTTTAATATGCTCAAGTTACTTGTTTCTTCTTGAGTTAAGTACCTGTTAATTTCCTTTGCTCAGTTTTCTGCCGAAATTCCTGTTAGGAATTCCTTTTATATTCCAGATAGAAGGCCATGTCAGTTTCTACACATTACATATTTCTTCTCATATTCTTTCATCTCTGTGAACTTTATCATTGAATAGAATTCTTCATTTTGACAGAACACAAGTATTTTACCTTCTATATTGTGCTTTTTGGATTTTGCTTAAATCCTTGCCCATCCCAAGGTCATGAGTTTATTTTCCTACATTATATTTCATTTATAGTTTGCTTTTCATATTTAGGTGTTTGATCCTCTTAGAGTCAAAATTTTATAAGGCTTTTATGTACAAATTCTGTTTAATTTTCTTCAAAAAGAGTTTCCCAACACTGTATACTAGCCAGTTTATCCTTTGTTCTTTGATTTGTGTATGGCACCATCTTTATTGTATATTAGGGACATGGGTCTGCTATGAGTCTGTCTTCTGCTTCACAGCTCTTTTTGTTTGTTTTTGCACCAAAACCATTTTGTCTTTTTTATTATGACTTTTAGTATGCCTTAATATCTGGTAGAGCAATTCCTCTCTCTTTGGTCATCTTTTTTCAAGTTAACTATTGATAGACCTTTAGACTTCTATGCCCATTTTAAAAGAGGTTTATCAGATTTATCAAAATAAACTCAGTTGGAATTTTTATTGGAAATGATTTGAATATAGATGAATTAGGGGGAAAGTTGGCATCTTTATAATAATCATCCCTTCAAAAGCATGGAATTTTTACGTTTTTTTCATTGAGTGTTAAAGATTTCCTCTATAGGGGCGCCTGGGTGGCTCAGTGGGTTAAAGCCTCTGCCTTTGGCTCAGGTCATGATCCCAGGGTCCTGGGATCAAGCCCCCGCATCGGGCTCTCTGCTCCGCAGGGAGCCTGCTTCCTCCTCCTCTCTCTCTCTGCCTGCCTCTCTGCCTACTTGTGATCTCTGTCTGTCAAATAAATAAATAAAATCTTAAAAAAAAAAAAAAGATTTCCTCTATAGCAGTCCTGGGCTTTTTTGGTAAACTAATTACTGGCAAATTTTTAGCATTTGGTTCTCTTTTTAATGTTATTTTATGTTTGATTATATTTGTAGCTGGTTGCTGATACAGGAAAATTCTGTTGATAATATATTCAGTCCCCTTGCTGAGCTCTCTTAGTAGTTGAGTTTGTGATTTGGTTAGACTTTTTTTTTTATGAGGTTGATCACATTATCAGCAAATGGCAGTTTTAATTATGTCCTTTAGGAGAAGGTGGGCCAAATTTCACATTTTTAAACTTTATATATTTAAAGTACATTTCAAGGAGAATGTTCAGTGTTACAGGGCTTAATGATATTCAGATAAGAGTTTTATTTAGTTAAAACTATGACATGAAGAAGGAAATATCTTTCACCTATTTTTTAGGAACACAAGATAAAGGTCACTATTGGCAGATTTCCTTCACTGGTGGACCATGGGAACTCAAAATAGCCTTTGGAACTTTCACAAGATTTTATTTAATTTCAGCAGATGTTAACTGAACTCTATAATGTAGGACCCAAAAAAGTAAAAGATAAAATTTCCCTGCTCTAAGGTTGTGTCCAGAGTAAAGGGAGGGGGTTAAAGAAATAAAAAAATGAAAACTTACATAATATTGTGAAAAATACGATAGGGTGTTACCTGATCAGGAAAGGGAGTGTCACTGCTGAACTTTCTGGCTATATGAGGAGGGTTTTGAAGGCATATTTATAAGATGTTCAGGTGTTAGTAATCCTCATTCTTTATCACATTTTCCTTTGGTTTGACCATGAAGGTGATAGGGAATCAGGTAATAAATCTTCCTAATTACTTCTTTGTTAATTTTCTAGATGACATTTATTAAAATTCTAAACAGCCCTTTCACGACTACAAACATACTATTGATTAATAACCTCTCATTAGGGACAGAGAAAACCTGGCTAAAGTTCATGTAAAGTTTCAAAGATTCTGCCAAAGAGTTCAGATGGTTAAAGACTGCTGGTTCTTAACTTCCAGATTGGAGAACACGTGGAAGTAAAAGACCAAAAATAGCCAGGCAAATGGTTGTGATTGAGTCAAGTGTGAATGAAAGATTGGCTTAATTTGAGTTTATTTTGCGTTATTACACCAAGTGTGCTATGATGGGAAGTTGTTACTCTTAAGAGTATGCACAAAAAGAAGGTGAACTAGGTTGGCAGAATTGGTAAGATATATCCACCAATAGAGGTTGAAGTCCTATATAAATAGGTGTTAGGAAGGGCACTCTCCACATGCAAACTGCACACAAAATAAAGAGCTGGGAAGAGCAGTTGTCTCCGAAGTCCACTCCAAAGAGGTGCATGCCAGGTGATCAACTGAGTCTACTCAAAGCTATACCTTTTTTTTTAAAAAGAAAAACTTTACTGATCAAAAATGTAAGGATTAGCCTTGAAGCTCTTACCTGGTCTGATTGCTGAATGGTCACATATTCCTCGCTTAGATGTGTTTCCTTTGGGGAAGTATAGGTGTTCCATGGCATGGAAGGCTTGGCACTGACTACCTCATTCCTTCCTTTCCCCAGTCTACTGTTAGGTGATATGGTTGTATGCCTTAAACTTGAGCAAAGAAGGGCATTGCTTAAAACTATGTAAGTATGTTGCATAAAGAAGAACTCTCATTAGCATACTTCATATCAACTGGGAAACATCTTTAAAAATCTTGCAAATGCTTTCAGTCAATTTTTATTCATTTATTTAGTCAGCCAACAAATGTTTAATTTATATTCCAGTATTGACCTTCCAATTGGTTGGCAGTAACAACTTGCTTGCACTGAGGAAGATAGAAATATATAAAGCAAAAATTTAATAAAATCCTTTGCATAATTAGAAGATGAGATTTAAAAATGGCATCATGTTTCAATAAGCACAGCCAATAATACAATTCTTCCATTTGGAGCTATATATCATTGTGAGGTGAATCTTTCACTATGACATTTGTTAAAACCAAATATCAAAAACTACTGACCTAAAATTGATCACCAAATGTTAAACCAAGATTTTAAAACTGTGCACTAAAGTACAATGGTAGTGATAATTTTAATGAAATAGTGAATAAATAATAAAAGTATTAATGAATGAACTATGAAATATTAAAATCTTTCACATTTTTGTGATTTTCATGATTTTCACCATTCTATGGAAGTACTGTGTGGAATGTTAGAGAACCTAGGATCTTGATGGGGCGCCCCACTGACCATCATAAAACCTTGGATTTGAGAAAGCAGAAGTTGTCATTCAATCCTGTCTTTAACTCCATGGAAACATTCAGACCTCATCTATAGAGAATGCCTCTACAGGTCTGCTTTGAGTTTCTTTCATGACTGAGAACTCATTAATTCACAACAAAGCCCTTTCTACCATTGGCAGCTCTGATTATGAGGATTTTTTCCATTGGGTTGAGCCAAAATTATAATTATAACAAAATTTAATTTTCTTTGTTTAAATTCCAAACTAGTTGCATATGCTGGATAATATTTTTTTTCTTAAGATAGTTGTAGCTACTTCTCTTCTCCTTTTTTTGAGAGACTTTTAAAAAGAAATGGCATTGTTACTATTATTAGTAATTACTATTAATTATAAACTATATAGGGGTGCCTGGGTGGCTCAGTGGGTTGAGCCTCTGCCTTCGGCTCAGGTCATGATCTCAGGGTCCTGGGATCGAGCCCCGCATCGGGCTCTCTGCTCAGCGGGGAGCCTGCTTCTCCCCCTCTCTCTCTGCCTGCCTCTCTGCCTACTTGTGATCTCTCTCTCTCTCCCCGTCAAATAAATAAATAAATCTTTAAAAAATTATAAACTATATAGCAATTACTATTAATTGTAGTGTAAAATATAAATTTTAATATACCAAATTATAGGATGTTCAACTCAATAGCCAGAAATTGGAGCCATTGTGGTAAAAAGAAAAATGTGTAATCACTCCCTTTCTGTTTTTCAATAGAATTAAAGTTTTCTCATGTACCTTAGGTATCTGATCTTGCTATTTTGCAGAATGGTGATAGAGTTATAACATTGGGATATACAATGTGAGTAGGAATTATATTTGAAAACTTGTATTATTTTTCTGCCCTACCCTTTTAATGTCCTGGAAAGGAAGGTAAAAATCATTTACATATTTGATGTCTGCTGAACTTGAACAGAGAGAACCCCAAGGATTGGGGGGTGAGTATTAAAATGACTTGACCATAAACCTAGTGGCCAAAGAGGCCTGGGACCTCTCCAGAGGAGAACAGTTGGATCAATCACCCCCTTTGTAAATTAGCTTTAAGAAACACCAGTGTGGGCTATTTTTACTTTGTCACAAGTATTACCTGTATTTTAAAACTAATTTTTTTAAACTTGCATTTTTTTTAAAGATTTTATTGATTTATTCAACAGAGAGAGATCACAAGTAGGCAGAGAGGCAGGCAGAGAGAGAGAAGAGGAAGCAGGCTCCCCACCAAGGAGAGAGCCCGATGCGGGGCTCGATCCCAGGACCTTGGGATCATGACTTGAGCCAAAGGCAGAGGCTTTAACCCTCTGAGCCACCCAGGCGCCCCTTAAACTTGCGTTTTATGAGCATTGTACACAAAGCATAAAATATTGACATAATCAGAAAAAAAAGCTGTTTTCATTTAAGACAACAAGAACTTAGAGAACACTTACTTACAACCTTAGCAGACCTGAAATAAAACAGACAATACCTAAAAAATGTACAGATAAGAAAGGATGCATCAATGTTATAAAATAAAAATAGCCCCTTCTATTACCTGGCTCTTACAAAAACATAATACTGAGTAAATAGATGGGAAAATAATGAATTATTATTGTTTCAAAACTACTTGTTAGGAGAAGGAAAGGTTTGTGGATGAAGTGAGAATGCAGGGAACTAGAAATATTCAAACTAGAAACATAGAAACATTTTTTTTAACTGTGGAGAAATATTTTCATACGCTTGTAAGACTGTCAGCTATAGCTAGTACCTTTGAGTTCTGCGTGTTTGATTTGACACGTTTATGTTTTACATTTTGAAATACTGAATCAGGTTTACTTAGGTGTATAAAATGACCAATGAACTTTGGAAGTTGACAGCCCTCCCTGCCACCATGAGTATCAAGCTTAAACCTAACTGGATAGATGTCCCCTGTCTTGCTGAAGATAGTTTAGAGAATGATGATTCCTTTTTTTTTTCCCCCTGGCAGCTCTGCATATCACTGGAAGTGCTTATGTAACCAGGTTTTTCTTGATTGACTTAATAAAATGGAAATGGACTTAGCCTTCTTGAATGCTATGCCTGCCACAATAGCTTTTTCTGGTTGGCGGGGTGGGGGGAGTTACTTGAGGTTAAAGTTCAGCAGGATCCCCATGTAGCAGTTGGCATGGAAGAACTCATGACTTCTAGAGAGTGCTGAACACTGGTCAGTAGATACAAGGGGCTGTACTGAATGCTTCTTTGATCAGAGCTAACACTGATAATTGAGGTGTTAGATTGAAGGAGATGTAGCAGAGCATCAGTGAGGGAGACTTTAGCCTTCAGGAGAGCATCTAAGTTGAATATTGGTTTTCACTAAAGCATGGTTTCGTGGCACTAGATCCAAGAGAGAAAAAAGATGACTTTGGGTAAACTCCATACAGGGTATGGAATAGCAGTGAATTTTACATGGTGAGACTGTCTCCTTACTGTTTTCTTTCAATTTATCTAATTACCTCAAGGAGAAATTCTCAGTTTGATGCTAGCGAGTCTTTATGCACCATCTTGCACTTGTTAGCTTTCATATTTAGCAAAGACAAAGTAGATTCAAATGAGAAGGCTTCAGCTGGCCAAAGAATCCAGCTACCACTTAATCTCACTGTTTGGGGGTGCCTGGGTGGCTCAGTCATTAAGCATCTGCCTTCGGCTCGGGTCATGATCCCAGGGTCTTGGGAAAGAGTTCCACCTTGGGCTCTCTACTCTGTGGGAAGCCTCCTCCCTCTCCCACTCCCCCTGCTTGTGTTCTCTCTCTCACTGTCTCTCTCTGTCAAATAAGTAAAAAAAAAAATCTTTAAAAATAATAAATTTATAAAAATAAATGAAATCTCACATTTGCTTTCAAAAACTGTTTTTAAATTCCATTCTATACATCACAAATGCTACTAGATTTCTATGTATTTTTTATTTTTATTGAAGTATAACATACATACATATAAATGACCAATGTGCATTTTTCTCAAGTAGAACATACTTTCGCAACCAGCAGCCAAGATCTAGAAATGGAACATTACCTGGATTCTAGACATCCCCTTCTAGTCACTATTTCCATTCACCTCAAGGTTGCCACTATCCCAGCTTCTAATAGCAGGCTTTATTTTGTCTATTTTAGAAATTTATGTAAAATAGAAACCTATAGTAGGTGCTCTTTTGTGTCTGGCTTATTTTGTGCAATATGATGTATGTAAAATTCATCCATATGTTTGCATGTGGATGAATTGCATGCTTTACTCACTCTATTCTGAAATATCCCTGTCCTTTCTCTATTCTGAAATATCCCTGTCCTTTCTCTAGCTCCATGCAGGGAAAAACCAGCTTGAACCACTCAACTGACAGCCAAAAGCCAAGGCATTAATAGTATTCTAGGAAACACCCCCCCTTTTTTTTTTTAAAGATCCATTTATATTAGAGTGGGGAGAGAAGGAGCACAAGCAGGAGGGTCAGAGGGAGAATGAGAGAGAATCTCAACAGACTCTGTGCTGAGCGTGGAGTCCGATGTAGGGCTCCATTTCATGACCCTGAAATCATGACCTGAACTGAAACCAGGAGTTGAACGCTTAACTGACTGAGCCACAGATGCCCCCTTCAGGAAACCTTTATGCAGGGAGTTGTGGGTAGGGGGAAGGAGATTAAAGAGTAGGGACTCCAGGCTACCTCCATTAAGATGGGCTGTGTGTGTGCTGATAGCTAAATTGAAAATTGAGAACTGTCTTGTGTTATCATCTCCAGTTGTGTGAATGACTATACAGTATGGTTTTACTTCTGATGATGGACAATGCCTCATTCCCACCCTTTGTGCCAAATGTAATAGATATAGGAAAAAGAAAATATGTTTGTGTTGCATTTGTCAATGAGGAAGGAAAGGTAAGTAAGGAGCATGGACAGAAGTGGAAAGGCATTCCTCTTGCTGTGGATTACCTTTTGGACCTTAGCCAAGAACTGCTTGGAGACATTGCACTAATCTCTCTGGGATTCCAGAGATACTGCTCCCTTGTGAATTCCTTGTAATATCCATGCCTTTATTTTCTTTCATTCTCCTAAAGATGGGTACCTAAGAGTTTAGCACATTGTTAGTCTTGAAGGAAGATAGTGTAACTTTCAGAATAATTCCTGTGGTATTATCATTTTTTTCCTCCATGTAATTCTGCCTCATTGTTCTTTTTCCGTCTTCTCTTGGATCCAAAAACAAAACAAAACCAAAAAAAGAAAAAAAAAAAAAACACATTCCTAGAAGAATTTGCCTCAAATTTGTCTCAATTGCATTTTAGTTAAATGGAAGTAAAACCAATTTATTCAGCTAGTTCCTTCCCTGTGCTCTAGCTTTACCCCATTATTCAACAGGAAGGAGTGTTACTTAAATTGTGACAGGAATGAATTTTCCTGAAAAGTCAACGTTGGGTTCCCATGTTCATTTTTGAACTCTCAGTTGCCTTTAAGATATTTGTGTTTTAGCCATTGTTTCCTCTTAAAGTGGTTCCTGATCTTAACATATGAAGGTACATTTGGAGGGCTGTGAAGACCTTCACTTTACCTACTGAATGTTCACAATATATCGAGCACCTATTATGTAAGAGGACCTATGCTGAATGATAGAAAAAATATTATTCCTGATACTCATATTAAGACTATCTTTGAGGGTAAAGCTGGAAGGGCGAGAAAGATGGGTCAGGAGTTTTTGTTAGCTTTGCCTATTGCTTCTTGCTTCAACCAGACAAAAGGTTGGGAAGGTCTCTTCCTCACTTATAGTGAATGACCACCAATACCTTAGGGTCTGCAGGCCCAGAAATTATAGGCTTTTCACAGTAGGAATGTCCTTCTTATTGGGACTGATGTAAGAGGGAGATTCTGATACTGAGTGAGAAAAAGGGTTATAAGACCCAAACGTTCCCCCCAAATTTAGAATATAGTGATACTGTACATGCCAGTTGTCCAAGGGGACAGGCAGCTAATTATAAGCTGGGTAGAGTTGTGTAGTAATTCATTACGTACACAGAACTCCTATCAACATTTGGTCCTTCAGGAAATCTAGGAGAAGCACATAAAATGATCTCCTTTTTTACAACTGAAGGAAGGTAAGTCTGCCATGTATTCATTAACTGCAGGTCTTAGGATTTTAACCACCACTAATATGCCTGTAATTCCCATGTGCTGTTTCTTACTACTCAGCTGCCATGGCCCAGAGAAGAAATTAAAACACCATAAGTCTCATAACAGTCCTTTATGTTAAAGTACTAGAGGAAGCCAGCAAAGTAGTAGTGTAAAAAGTTGCTGAGGGTTTTTTATAATTTATTTTCAAAGGATTTTAAAACTTTTTTGTTTAATTTTTTTAAAAGTGGAATCCCTGCCCAATATGGGGCTTGAACTCAAGACCCTGAAATCAAGAGTCACATGCTCTACTAACTGAGCCAGCCAAGTGCTCCAAGTTTTTGTGTTTGTAGATAAAAAAATAAGCTCTATCCTATGGGAGAATTCCTTGTACCTCAGAGATCTTAGGAACAGTTCTCGAATCACATGCATCTGAAAGAGATTTTAGTATTTTTGATTCTGCCTCGTATGACACTGAACAGTATCTGTGGCCCAGTAGAGAGCAAGTTCTTAGGTTGACAAAGGATTCATTTTGTATACCTCCAATGTTCTAGGAGGTTCAATGCTCAATTAACAGTTCTTGAAATTACTTGGATACGTAGAAGTACTGTTTTTTTATCACTGCTGTTACACAGTTAAGTGGACCAGAATTCACCTAGTGAAATCTCCTCTCTAAAACTCATCCTGTAACTAGATTTTGCTGAAATCCATTGACATTTTCAAATGATAAATTTTATTGATTGATACTTTGTCTCAAAATGGAAAAGTGAGCCAGAAACCAGTTTTAAGGCATATTTTATTAAGCAAATATATTTAAGAAAAATACCAGCTGGGTCTTAAATTAATCATGGGTGAAATAGACAAATGCCAAAGGTTGAAAGATGGAGTTGAAGCAGAGATCTTACTTCAGTAAATAAATTTTATCAAAAGAAATCCAATTAGGTTAAATATATACACTAAGATGCAGTGGCATGTTTTACAAAGAAAATCACATTGACAGATTGAAGGGTTTGGTAGAGTTGGTGTTTCGTACCTTTGGAGCTGATGGTCTTACAGTTACTCTTTGATAACAACAGTACTGGGTTCATAACGTAACAGAACTTTAGGGAAGTAGAGATTGATTTTTTTTTAAAGATTTTATTTATTTGACAGACAGAGATCACAAGTAGGCAGAGAAGAAGGCAGAGAGAGAGAGGGAAGCAGGCTATCTGCCGAGCAGAGAGCCCGATGCGGGGCTCGATCCCAGGACCCTGGGATCATGACCTGAGCCGAAGGCAGAGGCTTTAACCCACTGAGCCACCCAGGCGCCCCTAGAGATTGATTTTTAACATGTGCCAATTACTTTAGCAGATCTTTATATGAATGTGCTGCCAGGGATTTAATGTGATGGGTAATATTTTTAGGACATAACAATTTTGAAATAGCCTTTCCATTTTATTTTAGTAGTGAGGATTATATTTTGGATAAGATTCTGTGTTTCATCTTTATAGATGAATTTTTAATAATTTCCTCTGAAGATAAGTGTATTGAGTGGAAATTCCTAAAGAAAATACATTGTTTCCATGTCTATACCTGTATGTTAACAACATTAATTCCGAACTCTGCACTGGACAGAAATTTAGATGAATCACTATTTGCTTTTTTATTTTTTTATCGGTAATTTGTTGAAAATGTGCCTAGTTTTTACGGCTCAGCTGAGAATACTCTGATGAAAAGCAAAACATTAAAGCCTATAATTAGCTATTTATATTTTTCTCCTCCTTAGCAGTAATGTCCTTTAAGTTTTCTCCTGGTTTGAAACTGGCAAAAGTACCCCAAATAATGGGTAAGACTTGGAATGTGAAGTTAAGAACAGTGGAAGTAATTGAGGCACAATCACTTGGGACTGTTTCATATTTATGCTTAGTATCTATTACAGAACAAGAACTGAGGGGGAATGCGATGCCTTCTTGGCTCTTCTTTCAGACACATTGGGGCCCCTATATTTAAGAGACCAAATAGTAACCTGACTGAATCTGTAGGTAATGGACTATAGTGGACATGGCATGGGCAGTTTGAGTCCACATTTACTGTCTGCCATTGACTAGTTGAATGACTTGGACACTTTCTTAGTTTGGGTTGCTCCCAAAGCCGATCCTGACACATGAGTTTGAGTATGTTCTAGTTCTCTATTGCTGAATAACAAACCACTACAAGACTCAGTGTCTTAAAACAATGACAACATTTATTTTGCTCACAAGCCTGTAATTTAGGCATGGCTCAATGGGAACATCTCCTCTTTGCTCTCCTTGGCTTCTAGCTTAGCGCTACAATCACTTGAAGACTCAGTCATATGTCTGGAATTGATGTTGGCTTCTGGCTGGGAACTTACCTGGTGCTGTTGACCGGGGCACCTAATAGGGCCTTTGAACGTTGCTTCTTGGCTTCCTCACAGCTCAGTGGCTGCCTCCCAAGAGCGAGCCTTTCAAAAAGGCCAGGTAGAAGCTGCACTGCCTGTCATGACCTGGTTTCCGTGGTTGTATTGTGTCTCCTCCACCGTAATCACAGGCCCTCCCAGACTGGAAAGGAAGGGACATATATTCTGCTTCTTGACGGAGGAGTGTCAGTGTTACATTTTGAGAAAAGTGTGTAGCAGGGGATGTACTGAAGTAGCTATCTTGGGAAAATACACTCTCCTCCAGGGTACAGGTCATTTATTTGGGAGATGGTCCCAGGAAGGCACTGCAAGGTGTGGGGAAGTGAGATAGGGAGGGAGAAAAGGCACTAAAGGATATATGAGCGAGCAGGCAGGACTGCAGCTCAGTCCCCAATCAGAACCTTAAAAAGACCGTGGAACACACACTGGAATTGTCTTGCTTAATGGTAGGAAGGGGGGTTATTTATCCACCAACTCCTGTCCCTTATTGATGAGGGGCTGCTCTTGGGGTATGAACTCCTTAGGTCTTCAAGTCCACCTTGCAGCATGTTAAGCATACTTCTGTAGCCAGAAAAATTCCTTGGATTGAGTGACACAAGTGCTCACTATAAGAATATCCACAGAACTCTAGGTGATATCTGCTAGCAGGCCCAAGGGTGGTAGGTGAGGCATGAACAGCTTCACCTACTGAAACTCTCCCTGGTCCCCTGGAAAATAGCATTGCACTGTGAGGGTTATATTGTGACATGCATCATAAAATAGATGATAAACTATTGCTTTTTCTACTGAAAAATTCCCATATGAACTTTATAGTTAACTATGGTGTTATCAGACCACATCAGACCATACTAATACTATGAGAGGTAAGTAGTGGGTCTTCTTTATAGTCATAAAATTATCTAAATTTGTTAAAAACTGTTTTTCCCTGTTCTGTGAATAATAGGAATCTTTGGCAGTTGTGAGGAATAAATCCCTAACTAGAACTGAGCTGAAGTTGGGCACATTAAAAAGACAGTAAGTGCGAGATAGCCCCTCGCTACTGGTTACTACTTGAGAATACCTGTATAACTTTCTGTAAGTTATTTATTCTCTTGGAGCTTGTGTTTTCTTGTCTGGCAAATGGATAAAATGATGCCTACCTAATTCATAGGGCTGTTGTGAGCAATGTATCAGATGGAATGGTATTGCCCCCATAGGGCAACATGAAAATATACACTCAGTAAATGTCAGATGGATAAATAACTAGATAATTTATCTAATAAGTAACATTTATAGAATGTGGTCTGTTGTGTTTATGTTCAATTTTATGGTCGCTGTCCTTGATTTTCATATTTCAGTGGGCCACAGTTGTCTTAAATGTATGTGACATCTTACAGCTAAAGGCTTTATTTAAGAGACTTGGCCTTTAATAATAGATCTAAATGCTTAGTGGTTTAAGATTTTGATGGAGTGTCTGATGGTTTTAACAGTAGAAGCAGGTCTGAAAGGATGATCCTGCCTCTTTTGCTGCCATAGTTACTGTTTTGCACACCTGTGTCTTTGTGTGTGTGGTGGGAAGGGGACTATAGAGACATGCACACATGTGTGATGTCTATACTACTGTGTATTAGGGGAAGAGAGGATAAGATCAGGCAGAGGAAGAAAAAAAAATCTTGGAGGTAGAATAGGGGTGAGATATGTGCTGTTGGGACATACAACGTCAGGACTGATGTCAAATTCTTTGTCCATAATTGAAGAAGTTCATGGGGGGTTAGGCATGATAGAGACATAGAGGTTTATTAGCCCCAGGCAGTACCCACAACTCCTATTCAGTGAGATATAGACACATTTTCATTTTGAGAAACTTAGCACGGTGTAGATGTGGTTAATATTAACATAGCTGTACCAATGTAAATGTGCTTTGGTGTAATTTAAACCACCCACATGGTTTTCTTTTGAAAACAAAAACATGTGACCCTCTCAAAATTCTCACCCACGCTCATTGCTTGTGCTTTGGACTCTTGTAAATTTATTTTGCAATCTGTGAAGTAACTTCTCTGAATTCTTGGCCCTTTGAATGCCCTTAACTTTTAAGTCAAGATCATACCATTTATTGAACACAGTTTTCCACTTTCAGTTGTTATTAAAAAAAAAAAACACACACAAAATTTAACTCCCTGTTTGCTTTATTTTCTCATTTTTCCTGGTAGCATAATATTTACACCAGGGATTCCCTTTGCTTGACTCAGGTACACTGTGGGGAATGAGAGGCATTATCTCTTTTTTCGTGATTTTGTAGGTAAGGAATTTAAGCAGTGTTCCACTGGATTATTCTTCTCAACGTGTTGTTGATGTAGGTCAGCCAGGGGTATTTAGCTGGTAGCTAGTCTGGTCTGGAGGGTTCAAGACAACTTCTCACTTGCCTGTCATCTTGGCAAGGATATCTGGAAACATGGGCTCAGCTGGATCACTTTGCCTTTCCATATTAAGTGCATTTTCCAATGGTCTCTCCATCACTGTAGTTCAGCTTCTTCCAAGGTGGCTCAGAGCACCACAAGACACAAGTGGGAGCTGCCGGGCCTCTTGAAGGCTAGGCCAAGAAGTAGTGCAGTGTTATGTCCACCTCATTTGTTATTTGAGAAATAGAGGCCTGCTCAGAATCAAAACTGGGGAAGTGGTGCCCATCTCTCAATGAGAGAAATGTAAAACACGATTTTCATCCATCTTTAATCCACTAGAGTTGAAGATTTTAGCAAACCTCACTTACAGAATCTTTGTCCTTAATTCTAAGTGTATAGTGTAAGTCTCAAAGATCCAGGAGAGATAGAGAATTACAGAAGTGAACCATATCATGCCTTAGGAAACAGAATCTGAAGCCACTGTGTTAGGTCTTAAATCTTGGTTCTGCCACATGTTAGCTGTGGGACTTGGAGCAAGTTGCATAATCTTCTCATTCCTGAATTTCTTCATTTGGAAAATGGAACGGTAGTACTGACTTTATACAGTTGAGAGAATTACATAAAGTAACACATGGCAAGAATTGAGGGATCGTACCTAGAACATGAGGGCAAGGAACGGGTTCAGGAACTAGTCTGCAATTCACTTCTCTTGTTACCAGGGAAACATTCAAAGAAAAGCGAGGAGGCAAATGACCTGGCTTAATCTCCTTATAAACTTGCTAGTAAATGATCTGGCAAATAGAGTAATGGTGTTTGCAAGGAGGAGTTGTGTCTATGGACTGCTTTTGGCAGGGTATTTCTGGTTTAGGATTCCTTGTGGTAAACACATCTAGGATCCGTGGATTTATGGGGCATGGCTCTCTGGAAAATGTCATGGGAGCGATGTAACAATCTGGCTGTAAATGGAGATGTTTCATAACCCAAAATATTCCCTGCTGTGTGAGGTGACTGCATACCCAACTTGGAGAACTCATCTTTGAACGCAGGTCAGAGAGTGCATCTCTTATGGGGGAAGGAAGCGGCTGGGAAGCCTGTGTTCCTTATCCTGAACCTTTCCCTGCGTAACCTATGCCTCTGGGGGCTTGTATCCTTGAAATTATTATAAAGCATGTTACGGATAATATCTCTGACTCATAGGAGTCTGAATTGGTTATCTGAGTCTTTGTATTTAACTCATGTTCTATAGATGTTTAGTAAAACAATTATTAAAATGATGTACAATTTTAATTTTTGTTTTTTTCCCCATGGAAAATGAGGGAGGAGGAGTAGTCTTAAGTATTTTCTGCTTTTACTAATTTTATTTTAATGAAGTTATTGGAGGCCCCACTAGAATGTATTTACTTGAAGGCAGAGTATGTTATTTGGTGGGTACCCATGGTGTGATGGACCATACAGTCATTGTTTGGTTGATGTGCTTTCATTTGATCTGGGGTCTGGTTGGCATATTTCAAATGACTCAGAAAGACCAAGTTGTGGTATTAAGGGATTCATTGTTGTAATATTCTCCATCATATTATTGTCTATTACTTCAGTTAAAATTATGAACTAAGGCTTTTAATGTAGAATATGCATAAATACAACTCCTGTGTTTGCTACATTGTTGATAATTCCAAAAATGGTTTTTAATCCAGAAACAAGTTTTTGTTTGGTTTAGGAACTGACATTCACATTTGCATATGGCTATGCCAGGGTTCCAAAAACCCTCCATATGTCAAAGACCTACCAATTAAGTGCAACCCAAGAAGAAATACCCAGCTGGTCTAGATATGCAGTTTATAATTTTTTTTTATTTTCAGCGTAACAGTATTCATTGTTTTTGCACCACACCCAGTGCTCCATGCAATCCGTGCCCTCTCCAATACCCACCACCTGGTTCCCCCAACCTCCCCCCCCCCACCGCTTCAAACCCCCCAGATTGTTTTTTAGAGTCCACAGTCTCTCATGGTTCACCTCCCCTTCCAATTTCCCCCAACTCCCTTCTCCGCTCTAACTCCCCTTGTCCTCCATGCTATTTGTTATGCTCCACCAATATGGTTTCACTTATTTGCAGTTTATAATTTTACAGTCATTTATAAAAAGAGTCTTGTGTGGGAGCGAGGGAACCCACCCAGGTTCTCTGCCCCATTTCTCCCCTTTCTTGCTGATGATCTTGAATTACTGATGCTGAGGGCCTCTGCAGAAGATGTATGGGATGTCTTTACTTTGTCTCTGAGCTTTTGTGGTACCTAAGTAAGAGATAATGATGTAAGAAGGAAGCCTAAATTCCTTTCTTCCATTGGAAGGCCAGTACTGGGCAAGTGACCATGGCTTAGCCTGCGTGGAAGTGACAGAGTGACGATGCTGCCAAACAGTACTGTGTTGGGTGGTATAATTTCCCAGAGTCACTGGGGCAAATAAAAGGGAAAGCTAATACTATCACAGAGGCATACATAACAATAATATCTTACAAAAGGTATTTTAGAGATTTACCTCATTTGACCCACCAGTGACACCAAGAGATGGCTTGGACAAAAAAAAAATAATGATGTTGAGTTTTTGTTGATGAGAAAGCAAGGCTTAGAGAGATTCATAAATCCCAGGTGTCATGGTAGTGAGTAGCAGAATTGAGGTTCTTTATACCCTGAAACCATGTCAATCTCTCACATAAAATTCAGCTCATAAATTTGCTGAATGACTGAGTGAATAAAAATGAACCAACTTTGACTGAACGTATGTACAAGACAGAGTGGTAGATGCTTTGGGGGATGAAAAGATGATTACCGTGCTCTTTCTGTCTTTAAAGATCTTGTAAGCTTGAAGAGAAAGAAGGGGGCATTAATTTAGATAATCTCAACCAAAGGCAGAATAGAGAGACATTATGCAAGTGACTTGATTTGTCCAATTTTTAAATGATATAAATTAGAAACTCTATGTATGTAATGCTGTCCCTTTGGGTATAGGGGGGGAAAAAGGAATAATTTGTATTCTGTTTGCACAGATGCCAGCTCATCATCATAGCAATGATGCTCTTATGTCTGAAAATGAGTGGGACCATCGCTTAGTTCCCTGGTGCGTTTAAACTCATTCTAGTCCAGTACGATGAATAGCTTCCCATTGAAATCTGGCATAAATATTTAGAGAAGGAATTGGACTAGCTGCTACTAGATATTGTTATCACTGTATGAAGACTGGGTGCTTGAACTAAGTGTGGCTTTGAAGTGCGAGTTTGTCCTTATTATGTAAATCAGGACTCTGAGTTCTCAGCTCTTTCTCCTGAGTACACATAAAGCTTGACTGCAAGCTCCAACGAGCTTTCACAGTCTTCTCCAGCTGTCTTGGCAATATGAATTCCCGTAGAAGCCAATAGACTGTATTCTGGCTTTGCCCAGAATATTAAAGAAAAAAAATAGAAAAACAAAATTGCACTTAGCAATGTTGATTAAGATAATGGGACAGGAACTTGATGTGAAACAGTGTTGGTTGTGAAGATGTTCTATCTTATTAGACCCCAATTTAGTTTTATAAAGTAGAACCTTATTAATGAACTTTAAACCTTTATTATATATCAAAGTTTGGATAGTATAATATCAATATAGTAAGAGAGAAAATGGAATCTTGGAGGTTGCAGTCCTAGGCATACTTGTCCACAAGTATGCAGTCCACAGGCATACTTGTGGTCCCATGACATAGCCTGTCATGTGCCTTGACACTTTAGTGTTTGGCTTCCATCTGCAGAAGATGACTGCCGCAAGTTTGGTCTTCACAGCCACGTTTCAGACAGCTTAAAGAAGACAGGTATGTGACATCACTTGAATCATTCCCTTCTGCAACATGGGGGGTTAAGGGGGTAGGAGAAGAATAAATGAAACAAGATGGGATTGGGAGGGAGACAAACCATAAGTGACTCTTAATCTCACAAAACAAACGGGGGGTGGCGGGGGGGGGGGGGATGGGGAGAGGGGGGGTGGGGTTATGGACACTGGGGAGGGTATGTGCTATGGTGAGTGCTGTGAAATGTGTAAACCTGGCGATTCACAGACCTGTACCCCTGGGGAAAAAATATATGTTTATAAAAAATAAAAAAAATTAAAAAATTTAAAAAAAAAAGAATCATTCCCTTCTAAAGAGATCTTAGAAGCCCTACCTAAAGACTTCTATTGTATCTCATTGACCACTACTCTCTTTCCGAGGCTGAGAATTGAAGCCTTCTTTTTTTTTTTTTTAAATTCCACTGTGATTTATTCAGTACACACTGCAGGTCTTAAAAAGTTTAAGAGCTTTAACCTTAACATATTCTCTATTTATTTATGTATGTATGTATGTATGTATGTATGTATGTATTTATTTATTTGACAGACAGAAATCACAAGTAGGCAAAGAAGCAGGCAGAGAGAGAGAGAGGGAAGCAGACTTCCTGCTGAGCAGAGAGCCCGATGCGGGGCTCGATCCCAGGACCCTGAGATCATGACCTGAACCTAAGGCAGAGGTGTTAACCCACTGAGCCACCCAGGTGCCCCAAACCTTAACATATTTTCAACAAACAATTTTTACCTCATAGATAAAATCTTTTTAATTTAATTTTTATTGTGTTGTGTTAGTCACCATACAGTACATCATTAGTTTTTGATGCAGTGTTCCAAAGTTCATTGTTTATGCACCACACCCAGTGCTCCATGTGATATGTGCCCTCCTTAATACCCACCACCAGGATCACCCAACCTCCCACCCCCCTTCCCTCCAAAACCCTCAGTTAGTTCCTCAGAGTCCACAGTCTTTCATGGTTCCTCTCCCCCTCCGATTTCCCCCAATTCACTTTTCCTTTCCTTCTCCTAATGTCCACTGTGCTATTCTTTATGTTCCACAACTAAGTGAAGCCTTCTTCATTCTGTTATTTTTCCCTCCCTCCATCTCTCTATACCTTTCTCTTTCTTCCTTCCTATGTTACTGCCATGCATTATACAAGGTTATGAGGTAGCACAATAGTATATAGGCAGTAGGCAATGACATTCTTTGCTACAGATAGACTTATGTTGAATAAACCATAGCTTTTTATAAACATTAGTGGGTAAAAAAAAAAAAAGCTTACAAGTGATAAGAGAAAATGATTTCTGTAAAGTCTTTGTTTTGACTCCATTGTGACTGAATATATATATATATGCTTGCCATACATCTTGGGGTGAAGGTGATTAGGAATCTTGTTTTTCTCTTTTTAAAATCTATCTTTCTTTCCCCTACCAGTATGGTCACATGTTCTTACTACTACACCTTAGGGATTTTTTTTTTTTTTTTTTGCTGTTTTATGACCAATGTCCGCCAGGAAATGAATTGCTTAGTGTTACAGAGTTGTTAGTCACAAAGTACGTTCACATTTATGGTCTAAATTTTTCTACAGCAACCCTGTTATTAGGAATCTAGCTGGACAAAATTTACCACAATTTTACATCTGAGGAAACTGGCTCTCTCAGTTTTTGTGGTCTGCTCAAGGGAAATGTAGCAGACCTGGGATTTGGAATGAGTTATTCCATCTTTAAGACCGCCCCTCTTTCCATGACCTCAATTTATTTTATATTTGACAGGTTTTCTAGGTGGCCTGTTCCAACTGCTTTCTTTGAACTTCCTTGGTTGTACCTATTAATTACTAAGGTCCCTCTTCTTCCCAAGAGTCTACGTTGTTGTCTCCTAGACTATTTCATATCCTTCTGTGACTCAACTAAAGACTGTGGTCAGCTATCACTGAACATGGATTTTTGAGGTAGACTTGGAGGGTTGGTATTCCCTTAAGAACTCTAATCTTTCAACTATTTATGTACTTTGAGACATTTATAAGGACAGAACCAAATAACAAGTCATGACTAAAAATTTTACTTGGACAAAAATGCCTGAAATTTGGGTGGACTGATGACCTATGTCAATTCCCCTTGGCATGTACTGTGAAGATGACCGTGTTTCAAAGGCTTTTAGTAGTTTAATAGAATATGTTTCTTGCTGAGAAGAATAGGAAACTACTGGATTGATATCCTACCAGAGGGTAGAAATAAATCTTGCCAAGACTACTTGGAACTATCTTCCAGCTTTTTGACTCTTGCTTGTGATTAAAATACTGGCTTTAAATGACACTTCAGAATCTAGAAGGAATACGTGGGTTGAACGTTGTTTTTCATCTGTGCTTATGTTCCTCTCACTATCACTCAGAAGTTGACTTTCACAAGGGGGCAGGGACTGAGAGATTAGAGAACACTATTCGTCATGGAAAAAACTAATAAAAAAATAATCTTCCTGAAACTCACTTGAAGTATGTTTATAGCATACTTTATATCCTTTTCCTAGAAGTTGATGGAGCATACTCATTTGTTTTCCTGGAATATGAATGTATGACGGGCATCTTCCTCTTCATCATACTGGACATTGTGTTGTTATCTTCCTTCCAAGCTTGAAGTAGAATATGGCTATAAATACGGCTGTCTGTTTTAATGGAATAGTAATAGATCCAATGTCTCAAATCATACTAAAGTTAAACAAGGCATACCATTTGAGTCACATGGCTCTTTTCACACCCTGCTTTTCATGATGTTATGGCTGGAGGGTAGGAAAGAGAAGTATTGAGAGGTTTCAAATAGGGGACTGCCATTTGAAGAGCAGCAGGTTATGGTGGTAGTACTCAACAGAATGAAAATAATGCCATTTAATGATGCTCTTTCATACATATGCATACAAATAATACAGTGGTCAAGCATTCTGTTAGACAGCATATTCCTGTTTGAGTCCAAGTTACCTCTGAAATTGAGCAGCTTTCAGGAGTGCAGAAATACATGATTCCAAAAGCTTCCCATTCACACTGTAGACTATGTGGGTGCTGTTCTCTAGATTGGTGTATGTCATGACCCTGTATACTCATGTTTTATAAGTCCTTTAAAATACTCTGTAACTTTAGGGATTGAAGATCCTTTACATTGTTGTAAAGGCAGTGATTAACTATGCTTTTTTCTTGGAAATGTAACAAAAAATAGTGTCAGTTTTTTCCCTTCAGTTTGTTTTATTAGAAGTAGAACTGACTTATAACATTAGTTTCAGGTGTACAGCATAGTGATTTGACAATTATATACATTACTCCCTGCTCACCATGGTAAATGTAGTCACCATCTGTCACCATACGAAGTTAATACAACATTATTGACTATATTCCCTATGTTGCTGTTTTCATCCTCATGAGTTCATTATTTTATAACTGACAGTGTGTACCTCCTTAAATCCTTTCACTTTCACTTTCTATATACAAAACAATAGAAATAGAAAAAAAGAGAAAGATCTATAGTAATTTGAAGTTTTTTTTCCTCTTCATGTTTTTGCAGAGAAGATTTTAAATGGAAATCATTTAAGTATTAGCTGTATGGTTAGATGGGAGGCACTGAAAAGCAGGTAATACCACATTCAGCACAGTTTATAAAACACAGCCAGGAACCAAATGCTTTTTAATATTGCTCTTCAGTGTATTCTTAAATATTTTTCATCAGCAATAGTTCTATAATCTCATTCAAGATAAAAATACTCATTTTTGTAACTCCCCCATGCCTAGCACAATGCTTCTTAAGGATAAACACTAAATAAATTATTTTTTTTTGTTTAAGCAATAAATGAAAATATATAAATCTACATACTGGAATTCTCTAGGTCATGTCACATTGCCAAAAATTCATCAAACTGTAGGGTATACTATTCCTCCCACTCATACTATTTTTTTCCCTGGCACCTTACTATATTATTGATAAAATTGGATGTTGTAGAATAGCTTGATAGTGTGCGTTCTTAAAAATATATGTATAATTTCATTTGGAAATTTCATTTATAATATTCTTTCAGTTGTGCATCCATCACTTTACTGAAAAAAAAACAACAAAAAATCTGAATCAAGAAGGATTTTATTCCCTAGTATTCATTATACTATTGATTGATCTAGAAAAGAGGGCCTTTAGTTATTATTTTCAATCTCTCTTTTTTTTAAAGATTATTTATTTATTTATTTATATGACAGAGAGAGATCACAAATAGGCAGAGAGGCAGGCAGAGAGCGAGAGAGAGGAGGAAGCAGGCTCTCTGCTGAGCAGAGAGCCCGATGTGGGACTCGATCCCAGGACTCTGAGATCATGACCCGAGCTGAAGGCAGAGGCTTAACCCGCTGAGCCACCCAGGCACTCTATTTTCAGTCTTGTAATGGCTCCATTGCATTATTTTTGTTAAGGTGCTAAAGACCTCTTTATTCTTTAGATTGCATGCCCTAGAATCAGAAATTCCTTTTATTTGTTCATTCTATAAATATGAGCAAGAATAAAACATGAATTGAAGAAGACACCTCTGCAGTTTTGGAATCTGAGGCAGGAGGGAAAATGGACTGAAACAAACTTGCTGATCGTGGTTTAGTCAGTTGTGGGGGGAAGCTTGCAAGTTATCCTGTAAGTTTCCTTTCCTCTTCTCCCAAACTCTTTGTCATTGGTAGTCTAGAGTGTGATAATAGCTCATTGCTGTTGGCTGTGCTCTATGGATCACTGCTGAGATCACTAATGATGAAGAAGGATGGCCTCCATCAAAGCAAGTCAAAGGAACTCCCACAAGAAATGTCTAGGTGTCATTTCCTAGGACCAGATGGTTAGTATTGTCTTATTTACTCTTCCCCAGCAGACTGCTCTCTAGGTCACCTGGCAAATGCACTTGCCTTTCTCAGGTCCTGTCTGAGTGTACTCACAACTGACACTCTAAAAATGGCATGCCACACATAATTGCCTGTGTCAGTTGCCAATTGATTCTGTGGGTGACCAGTCAGTTTCTTTGATTAGGGTGCAGAGTAAATGTGACCAGGATTAGTGGTTGATTTCTCCTTTGTGGTTACATATTGGATCACCATCAAACCTGAATTGTCAGACCCGAGGATAAGTGCCATTAGAAAATACAATACCATATTGCTGTGTTAAAAAACAAAATTCAACCAAGTAAAATTAAGGATCTGATTGGCTTTATTAAGTGACTGAGAAATGGGGGCAGTATCCTGTCTAGTAAGTAGAGAGATGCTCTGAGGAGGTGTACAAAATCAAAGGTTTTTATAGATAGGGAGGTACAGCAGGGAAGTCATTACCAAAAAAAAAAAAAAAAAAAGAGGATTGTTTCTGGCCTGGACATCTTTTTTGAGGGAAAGGAGTGGCATGGTTTTTATTACAAAGATTACCTGACTAGTGCTGATCAGGAAATTTCATATTGATTATTAAGAGGTCACATTTCTGGGATAAATTGAAGCTGTAACTAATCTTGGTTTGCTGTTGTGGGGACAAATGATTCCACTTTGTAGTAGAGAATCTGAAAGACAGCTAAAACCAAGCAGGGTACTGGTTTCTAATCAATGTGATGAATTTTATGCCAGGAATAACCAAATCTAGTGGGATAGACACGTAACACAGCCTTTTGGAGGTCTTGGAATATTCGTAGTATTATCAAAACAGAGTTGAAGGCAGATGTCCAGTTATCATACATGGAATAATAATATGGGGACTGAGACAAGGTGAATCTCCAAGAACTCTGGACTTGATTTCAATTTCACAGTTGAACTGTCTGCTATACTTTTTGTACATAGGACCTGAGGGACGGCTTGTTCTACAGATGGGAATCAGCGGCCCTTACCTGAAGGTGGTGGAGGGTTGCAGCTGTTGGGCTGTATGTTCTGCATACCAGGACATACCTAGTATGTCCTGGCCAGTGACACTGAAAATTGGTGTCCTTGCCCAGGAGATGGATGTGCATGTGTTTACTTCAGAGATTCTCAAACATGAACAAGCAACAGGTCATCTAAAGGTCTTGTTAAGACACAGAGTGCTGGGCCCAACCTTCATAGTTTTTGATTTAGTAGGCCTGGTGTCAGAGAATTTGCATTTCTAACCTGTTTCTAACAGGTGATGCTGATAACCATGTTCAAGGGATTGTACTTTAACAATCACTGGTGTAGATAAATGCTATTTTACTGGAAGAACAAGAGAATATTCCTTTCTACTTCTGCTTCATGAAGGCAGACTAGGCCCTTGTGTTTTTCTTTGCCTCTTCATGAGAGGGTAATGAAATGATGGTAAAGGAATAAGCCCCAGATACAGAAGAGAACCTCAGATGACTAAAATAAAGAAATGTATGCTGTCCAAGAAAGAATGAAATAGGATACAGCAGGCTAGGAAATGAGAAAGGATCTGTGTCATTTTTCTCAGATGATCCTTGGAGAGCTCCAGGCTCAAAGCCAACAGCAACAAAGGAAAGTGGGAGCTGGAAGGGTAATTTAAAAAGGGGGAGGAAAAAATAATGAAAAGAAATAAAAAGGGAGAGGAGTGTGCAGGAGGTGATTACATGAAACATGACCTACAGAATGATTGTGCAAATTGGCTCCCCACAATCCAATATCTCATCCCCACAATGCTTAGCAGGCAGAGGGCAGGTCACCCAGCATTTCACTCTCAGACAGCAATGAAAATAAGCCACAAAGACTTGAAAGACTCTGAAGGAAAATGAACAAATTATCTGGGAAGTCATAGGACAATTGTGATGGATGTTGCTATCATCATTATTGAATTTGGGGGCCTTCGCAAATGAAGTCTTCCAGTCAATAAGCTCCAACTATGTAATGGCATTGTTGATCCATGGAGAAGTCTAACAGTGTAAGATTTCCATGTAGACCAGCAAGTGGTTTTAAATATGAAAGTATAACCAAAGACCACCAGGCATGTAGCTTCTAGGCCATTGACCCTAGAAGAAACAGAGATAGTTGTGGAACTCCAGAGTACCAGGAATTTCTAGTTGGTATCTTCAGAGTGATGAAAAGATGCTGACTATAGCATAAGAGCAGAAAAATATGGAAAAGAAAATTAAAGAACAAGAAAGTGCTTTTGGGGCTTAAATATATGATTGCCAGCATGTAATTTTCTTTTCTTTTTTTTTATTCATTTATTTATTTGACAGACAGATCACAAGCAGGCAGAGAGAGAGAGAGAGAGAGAGAGAGAGAGGGAGGAAGCAGGCTCAGGGCCAAGCAGAGAGCCCGATGCGGGGCTCAATCCCAGGACCCTGGGACCATGACCTGAACTGAAGGCAGAGGCTTTAACCTACTGAGCCACTCAGGTGCCCCGCCAGCTGTAATTTTAAATAGAAGTTTTAGAACATCAAGTCAAGGAGAGCTCTCAGAATAGAGAGAAAACACATAAAAAAAAATAAGAGCAAATAGATAAGCAACACAAAGGATCCATCTGGGAGGACTAACATCTGGCTCATAAGAGTTCTAGAAAGATAATGGAAAATAAAAGGTAAGAAATAATGCAAGACATATAACAGGTACATTTCCTAAAGCTGAAAAAAATGCTTATCATATTGAAGGAATCCAATAAATATGGAGTAAAAGAATAGAAAAAGGCAAAGATAGGCCTGTTATAAAATTTAAGGACTCACCTGATAAAAGAAGATCCAAAAAGCTTTGGCAAGGAAGGACAAGAGTTTATCTGCAAAAAAGAGAATCAGGTTTGCATCTGATTTATTTTTAGTGATCTGGAAGATAAGAAACAATGGAGAGAGATAAAAGGGAAAACAATTTTAAACTTAGAATGGTGTGCCTTGCCAAGATGACTAAAATTAATACTATCCAAAATTGGAAGAAGGTTGGAGCGAAATAAGTTCTATAAAGATTTGGGAAGATAACTACCAGAAAAAATTAAATTCTATCACAAATAGTTTGCTTCTGGAGAAGGGGACAGACATATGTGTGTGGCAGAGGGTAAGAGGGATTATTGTTTTTCATAATAAATTCTTCAGATTGATTGATTGATTGGTTACCAAGTATATGTATCAGTTTTCCAAAACTATAAGGGAGTAACAAAATCCAAAAGGTCTTGACCACTGAAAGGGGACTGCAGCTTTAAGATAACATGCATGATGTACACAGGATTTTTATTATGAATTCTTCCATTAAGGAAACATTGGTTGAAATAGCTGCCTGTTTTAGAAAAATATCTTAAGAATTACAGTGCATAACTAGCTGTTCATATCAGCACCAACAGTCCTTCCACCACTTCTTTAAAGCGTATCTGCTTAGCAATAAAGGAATCCAGGAGTCAAATTAAAAAGGGATGCTTTCTTTTCTTCCTATAATAAATGGGCTGAAAACTTAGACTTTTGAGAACTCATGAAATGTGCAAATATAGTTGAAAAATATTCCAGTGTAAAGTACTAGTAGTTAAAATGAAAGCATGAATCAAATTAGCTTTTTTATGTGCCAAACTCAGGGTATGTCTCACCAAGTGATCAAATTGTATGTACCCTGGAATACAGAGTATATTGGTCAGTAACTAGTGTGGCTTCAGAAAAAGTAAGCACTCTTAGATCTTATTACTTTTATGTGACAGGGAGATGGGCTTGGCAAATGAATGGCAAAACAGTGGTAACAACTGACTACAGGAAAACTCACAGATATGGAGGGGAAAGCTGTGTATGCTAGATGACTCTGAACTGATACCCATGTTCCTGAAAAATGTAATTCAAATAGGGGCATGTTAATGTACCACTATTCCCTAGAGGAATTGTTAAGTGGGATTTTTTCATTGTAAGTGTGGAGATAAGTTGTCTGATTTCTTCATCTGTGATTTATGACAGAATAGGGGACATTTCTTAAAGGGGTAATGAAAAATAAGCTGAGGAGGGTGAAGATGAGCAGAAACCTTTGACAAGTCTATAGGTAATTGCATACATTGGTCAGTTCTGTCCTGAACAAATTTTCACTAATTTGACTGTGTTTACATATTTACACATTTTATGTAGTAAAAGTTATTACACATTATTTATATATTAAATAATTACATATTAAATGAATGGCCATAATACTGGTTGAGATGGCGCATGTAGGCATAAATGTCAAAATTTAAAGTAAAATAGTTGGAGGGGAGGAAGACCACTGAAGAAATGAAATAGACCCAGAGCGAGAGAGCAGGGAACTTCCCTCTAGATACAAGGAAATCCAGAGTTGGCTTCTGGGTTTTAACAACTAACAAACTGGCCCCAATATTGGGAGACAGTCTTCAGTTTAAGTATAGTTACTTGAGTGCTATGCAGTTCATTATTTTTAAAACATAAAAGGTGGGAGAACACAGATGGGGTTCATATTTTTAAAAAATTAAGACCTATGAGGAGAGGATGAAGAAAGTGAAATTGTTGAGAATAAAGGAACAAATACCTGAGGAAGATTTCATAATGGTCTTTGGAAATATGATGAAATTTCCATGGAGCATGGGCCTTATTTTATACTGAGGACAAAACAGTAGGAAATACTCAGGTGAGATTTAGGTAGAAGCTCTCTTATTAGTGCATAGAATGGAAGCAATTGAACTTTTGAGGTTTAAACAATATGGCAGACATCATTCCTCAGAGTAACTCCATTAATGTAGCATTGCTCGGGAGTAAATTGGTAATTTTTAGTTTATGATTATATAAGCGTTCTCTAGAGAACAGAGTAAAATATATACATAGGGAGCAGGGAGGAAGGGATTGATTGATTGTAAGGAAGGAATTGAAGATATGGTTATGGAGGTTGACAAGTCCCCAGATGTGGTTTGGCAAACTGAAGACCCAGAAATGTTGATAATGTAGTTCATTCTGAATGCTGCCCCACTGAAAACCCACAAAGAGATGTTTCAATTTGAGTCTGTCTGGGAGGAAGAATTTCCTGTCCCCTTCATGGTCCTTCTAGCTACACTAAGAATCAAAGAAATTGACATGAGATGGGTTAACAGAAGAAAGTCAAATTTAATAGCATACACATGGGAAATCCACACAGACACGGAAATTCCAAATACAGGGGAAATGAGATATCCCTGTCAATTCTGAACTAAGTATTCTGGCACCTCAGAGGGAAGGAATTCAATTCACAGGAAGATGAAAAAGAATAAATGTTTGATAAATAAACAGACTATTTAGAAAGAATGGGTCACAAGGACTTCTATCAAACAGGTCTTTCTAGGTTCTTCCTTGTCTACTATACCTAGTTCATAGTATAATTTAGTTTTATCTATGGTGCTTGCTTTCTTGCTGGAGCAGTCCTTTAAATTCATTTTAGGCAGTTGAGGACAAAGGTGAAGAGCTTGTCTTAAATCTGTTGGGTTTTGATTGCTTGTAACTCAAAATAATATTCATGCCAAAGTGGCCCATCTTGGGGCAGCCTGCCTTTGGCCCTTACAAATTCAAAGGCAAGAGAGGAGCACTGTTTAGCTCCAGGCAATCAAGCAGGAGTTAGTTCCCTCTAACTCAGTGTTTTTGTTCTATTCAGGTCTCCAATTGACTAGAAGAAGACCCATCCACATTAGTGATATTTCCTGGTTACTCAGATGCAAAGTTAAGACAGGAATAGCAATTGATATTTCTATTAGGGAATATTGGAAATAATTGAATTAACATGCTCATAATGCTCCATAAAAACATTTTATGAAATGTAAAGCTTCAGACAAATGTTAGTGGATATAATGATAGAAAACTAGATCAAATTATCTTTTGGCTCAGCCTAAAGATTTTGAAGTCCTTTGCAGAAACAGATTAATACAAAGAGCAAGCCAATTAAAACATTAAAAATGAGCACAGAGATAGAGAATGATATAAAGATCGTAACATTAAATGTGAACAAGAAAGGTCAATAGCTATATTAAAATACCAAATCAAAACAAGACATAGAAAACTAATGCGTGTTTACAGATAAAAAATAATTGGATCATGTAAGGTCTATTTTGTTAATGCAGAATATGAGATGAGTTGTTGTTCTGGTATCAGAGAAAGTAAATTCTAAAAGCAGATTATCAAAAGAAAGGACAAATTAAGGAAGCCAAACCCAAATGTCGAATTCATGTGTAACAACTATGATACCACAAATATCTAAAGAAACAAAATTAAAAAGAAAACCTGGCTCTTATAGGGACAGAATTCTGGTTGTCATCAGAGAGTTAGATCCTGCTCACGTTTCACTTTCCTCTTTGACTTTTTATTTGTTGGATACTGTCCTGTCACTTGACACTATATCCACCAGTCCACCTCAGTGTGATATTACACCTTCAGTCTAATCTTGGGCCTCAGGAACACAGCCCACAGTAGTTTCTAGGTTGATTATCAGAGCAGGACTAAGAAAATCAAGATTGAAACTAGAAATTACATGATTGAAAAATTCAAAAAAGAAAAGTTGATCTTAGGAATGGAAACATGTATTTTAAGTTTACCTTTTTTGTGGAAAATAATCACACATGGACACAAAGATGTTGAGATAATCTACCACATTTTAAGACAAGGAAAACTTTAAAAAATTTGTAAAATAGGGCATGGCACCCACATAGAAATAGAGTACTCTGTAAATAATTCCTGAATCAGGAAGGAAATGTAGTACAATAACAGCATTAAAAAAGTGAAAATGTAACATCAATATTAATGTTTCTGCCAAAATAGTAAATAAATTCTTTACTCACAATGTGTTTATTAATAAAAAAATAGAAAAACTAAGACTGAAAAAGAAAGATAAACATGAGTACAAGGGACAATTATGCTGAAATAAAAGAAGAGAAAACAACAACATGATTGACAAGCAGGAATTTATGATGAAAATTGACAATTTTTTAATCATTAGCTCAATTAATTGAAAATAGAAACTAATGGAGTGCCTGGGTAGCTCAGTTGGTTAGGCATCTGCCTTCGGCTCAGGTCATGATCCCAGGGTCCTGGGATTGAGTCCTGCATTGGGCTCCCTGCTTAGTGGGAAGCCTACTTCTCCCTCTCCTCCCCACTCTTACTCTCTCTCACCATCTCTGCCTCTCTCTCATAAATAAAATAAAAATCTAAAAAAATAGAAACTAATAAAATCACAAAAAATAGAAAAGTAGTATACTAGTTTAATGCCACAGAAAATAACTGAAGAATTTCTCAAATATTGACCCTTAAGATAGCCACCAACTCCATAGGGTTTACACTTAAGTTCTACCAAATTATTGAGGATTAATTTCCCTATTGTAGCAACTGTTTCAACATACATCAATTAAGATAAAAATAATTGTAACACCATTCTCTGAGATTTGAAGTAAAACCAAAGAGCAGAGAGTTGGGAGTGGAAGATGATGAATTCAGTTTTTAATTCACTGAGCTTGCCAAGCTTGAGGGACTTTTTATTTGGTAAAGTCTGGTGGGATATTGGCTATTGACACATTGATTTATACATGAACTTCATTTTGAAAGCTTATTTTTTTCAATGAGTGAATATAAAATGGCCTGTATCCTCAAAATTATTATAGTATAATAAAGGAGACAAAAAATTAACAGATAAAAACAATGCAAGGCTAAAAATGCTGCTGGGTTATACTGGTCTGCAACTCATAGTGAGTAGTGGGGGAACCTTGCAGAGTGGAATCAGGCAGGTAAGAATTCTAGTTTCCCGAAACTGGGTTCATCTCTTGGTGGGTATCAAGCCAAAAGACAAAACCACGCTGAAGAAAAGGAAAAGTAAGTGTTTTACTTGCAACGAGTAAAGGAGAATACCAGGGATATTTCCCAAAGCAGTGTCTCCTTAAAAAACAAACCTGGGGAAGTTTTCAGCAAAGGGTACATACATACTGATAAAGGGGTTTGTGGAATGGGAGATTCAGTATGGAATTGGGACGAAAGTCATCTTAAGGTGATAGAGTCCACATCTTGATCTAAGTCATGAGGGCTGGCAAGGGTCAGCATTATCAATTCTCTGGCTTTAGTTGGTCCAGTATTTGAGTGCCCAAAGAGGTTTAAATTCTGCAGTGATAATTCAAGAAGGTTTAGCAGGTCATTTTACTTTTGAACCAGCACTAGGGGTTACACCACTGATTTATGGTCCCTGATATGTTTAAGCTGTCTCCTGGCTTGACAATGGCTGTATGTTCTTAGGTTTCTTTTGTTCCTTTGAAATTGTCATACTCTGATATCTGTTCTTTTGCATTTTCAACATATCCCAGGAAGTTCTGCAAGAAATGTGCTTTGGGCAAGTTGTGCCTGGCAGGCATAGATAGTTGGGGGGCCTGCAAAGATTTTTTTTTATGTCAAGAAAGCTATGTCTTGCCTTTTTGTGGGGACCCATAATTCTTTCTGCTTACAATCTGGCTTTAGAAATGGTTTTGACATCAGTTAATTGTGAGTCTAATGTAAGTGCATGACGAAGCTATCGAACACAAGTCTGATCTAAATATCCCAGTTAGACAGTCTACTGAGGACAACATGGGACATTACAGCTGGTCTCTTTGTCCCCACTTGAGCAAATCTGGCTGTTGGAAAAGGGGTGTGGGATAGGGTTTCACCCTGGAAAGAATGATGGTCACAGCTAACAAAATTGCCAAAATTCCCATTGTCTTAGCTTGGATTCTTCCAGAACAGACCCTTAGACAAGGCTACATGTGCAAGCAGTTTGCATGTGAGGAGAACCTAAGAGATATGATGAGAGAACTAGGACATGGAGGGCAGTGCATAAAATGGAAGCTTGTGATCATCTGGGCTCAGACTCTGGGATGGGGTATGTTGAAAGACTGGGCCGGGGGAAACATGCTTGGGAATTGTTGGTTCCCCTGAGGGGCAGGGGAAGCTGGAGTAGTTATGCAGGGACTCTCAGCTCTCATTGGTTGAGGTAGATGGTGTGCTCTTAATTATGCCACACTTCGGGGTTGCCCTGGGGGAGCAGTCCCAGCAGGCTCATCCAGCTAGAAAATGCCCACAGGCAGCAGTTTGTAGGGGAAGTCCCTGTCGGACAACTCCAGGCCAGACCCTGGGGCTATAGGTTGGGCCCTGACATCTTCTGTGAGACGTTTAAAATATCTCCAGTTATGGGTAAGGCTATTGTTCCATTTAAGAAGAGATTCCAGAAACAGGAATCATGGCAGAATCTCTGTTCTTTGAATGGTAAACATGGTGGTGGTGGTGGGATTGATTTAGGCCACAGGCATTCATTTTAGGAACACCTCATCCCAGACTTGTGTCAGCAAGACCAGTTTCATTCTGCAGATTTCAAGGGCCTGAGTCTTCTGACACAGTGGACCATAATTTAATGAAGGATAGAAATATTGATTTGCTTTTGTTTTCAGTGCCAAGTCAGTGCCTGACACTGGCCCAGACACTTAGATGTTAGTTGAACTGAATTAGTTACTGTTGTCTGGGTTAGGAGCCAGATGGGGCTAGATCCACCCAAAGGAGTTGGAAAGACCCAGGATGACACGTTTTACTCCTGACTACAGGGCTAACTTGTCAACCAGATTCATAAAAGATAGAAATCTTACTTGGCACTGTGCCTTGCCAGCAATTAGCAAAATGCGTGAAAGGAGCCTTAGCAAACACCACGTGAATATCTGCAATGCTCACATCTACCAACTGCAGCTTCCTAATCCCTTCTCCACATCAGGATGTTTTCCTGGTAGGACTAATGAGGACTAACTGGGAGTGGTAAAAGCCCAGGAAATCCACTGAGTTTGGAAGTCTCTCATTTTCAGACCTCACTAGCCCTATTGCCAGAAGGCCTCGGTAACACACTTCCCTTTCTCCAATCAGCTCACTTATCTTTAAACTGCAGAGTTGCTTAAAATAAGCAATACAAACAGATCAGGTATACACTGGGAAAAGGACTCCTTAGAAAAGTCCTAGAAGAGTTTAGTTTAAGTTCTAGCTAGGAACTTGCATCAGTATGTTTATACAGAGGTCTGACTGAGATTGAAATGGATTCAGGTATCCCCAAAGGAGGAAGGAATCAAATTATAGACCCGTTGTCAACCCTACTCTTCCCTACCATCCAAAATTCTTCAATACAATGTTAACAGACAGAATACATGTTACTACATTAGTATAGTTTTACATTTGGATGAAGAAGTTACCATCCCAGTGAAAATTAAGTTTGGTGAGAACAAAGACTTCATTTACTAGGTTCACCAGGACACATCTACCAGTGTTGACAACAGAACTGAACAAATAGTTATTGAATGAGTACATAAATGAACCCAGGAATTTCTGTGGTTGATAGTCCTACTTTAGGATGTACTAAAAGGTTAAAAAAAAAAGGGTCCCATTTCAGCTGACACTTAAAGATGGGTTTGAACTTCACAGGTCCATTTACAGATTTAATTTTTTTAATAGACCCAGTGTAGTACCATAAATGTATCTCCATGATTTTTTAACATTTTCTTGAGGTTGCATTATTGTAAGAATACAGTAAAACATATAACATGAATTATGTGTTAATCAACTATTACTAGTAAGACTTCTAGTCAGTAGTATGCGATTAGTAGTGAGGATTTTTAGGGATTTTGCAGATTTTGGACTGCGGGGTCAGTGTCCCAACCCCCTCATTGTTCAAGTGTCACCTGTATTTCAGTAGATCCCCATAGAAGAAAATACTAATTTAAACTTAAAAACATGCACAGATCATACTTAAAACTAACAACATAGAAAACAAGGGACTTACCACTTGTAGAGAAAATTGCAGGGTTGCTACTTGAAAGAACCCGTAGAGTTGATTAGATTATTAGAGTGTTAGAAATGCTGGCCATAGCTCCTTTTAAGCAAAAGAAAAATTAAAGGTATACATATAGGAGGGATGACAACTCACTTTTTTAAAAAAGCCAGATGTCTGCTAAGACTGTCTTAGGGTATTAACCAAAGGAATCACGAGGAATAAACTGGTAGAGGAAAGTTGCAGGCCATAAAATGAATCCACAAGTACTTGCTTCACATTCATATATTAATGAAAGACTGCCTGAAGATGCAGAGAATAAAAATGCTTTCACAATATCTTCAAAATGATCTGGTACTAATCTAATTCAGGACACATGGAATTTATTACAGAATAGAAGAAATTATGGGAGAATGAAAAAAATGTACAAGTAAGGTGATACATCTTAACTACAGTAGAGTGTTGCATGGCTGATTATGTTAATATATAGTAATAACTACATGGCTAATAATACTAATATACATTAAAAAAATAAAAATGTGATGATGTATGGTCCCCATCAGATTTAACAAACATATCCAAACTTCAAAATGTATTCTAAATAGGTAAAACAACTGTCTGTTACCAAGTTAGAAAACTGCTGAAGAACAGCATGGACTAGAGCTTCCTGAAACATACTCACTCAAATCACTATGTTTATCAGGGTGGGGTAATGGAAAGATTGTGAATCAGGACAGCAATCATAATTCTTAATATAGCTCTGTCATAGGTTGATGGTATAACTTCGGGCATTTGAAGTAATCTTTCTAAATTATTTCGGTTTCCTCATTTGCAGAATGGGTATTTTTGCCTTATCACAAAGAGCTATTGATAATATATGAGATTATGACATATGAGTAGAGCACATCACAGAAAAATACTGGTTTGGGAACAACAAAATCTGGGGTATATTAACACAAAGAATGATGCACAAACATTGAAATGACGAACATATAGATAATGTTGATTCATGGAAATGTGTTCATTAATCATACAGACTAAAAAAGCATCAAAAGTTACATAAACATCAGTTAAAACTAGTAAAAGTAATTTATATGTATATACTAAGAAGTAACTTAGAAATTGTAGGAATAAAATGTAATCATCATAAGACTTTTTTTCTGTTAAGTCAATTGAGTTTATAAAAATGCATTTTTACCAGATAGCTCGAGGGAAACAAGGCTATTTCTTTTAATATATCCATGAAGCAATTTAAATACATATTTTTTTAATCTAGAGAAAAGCAGTACTTAAATTTTTCTGTATTTCTCTGGAGGCCAACTATTCAATTTAGAAACTCTAATATAGAAACAAATTTGAAAACTTTAAAGGTATTGCAAAATGCTGTGTTCTAGTGGTAAAACTTATCTTTTTTCCTTTGCTTCAGATAAGGAAGAAATCTTAATTTTTCTTTGATTAAACAGTTAAAGTGAGCGTTTTCTTTTTTCCCCCCACAACATAGGCAGGGCTAAAAAAAATCCTGCTTAAAATGTCTCTAAACTATTTTTGGATCTGAGGCAAACGGCAGAATTTACCTTTTTTTTTTTTTTTTCCTCAGTACCGTGATAACTACTTCAGAGCCCTAATGGATTCTCCACAATCTCTCGGTGATCATTTCCATGTCTGAAGTACCATGTGTCAAAGATAATTTGGCTGGAGCTAGTCTGAAAAATTTTGATAACAAACACACTGTTTACTACAATAATATAATTTATTTAGTAGTCTATTGTTGGGCCTATTATCTGTAGATCATGTAATATGAATTTTGTACCCACATGAGGTACATAGTTCTCAGAAGTTAGATTTTCAAATAATAGTGTCATTAAAACAAGAGAGCCCTAATGGATATAATTATGTTTTGCTTAACAATGCTCATTTGCTTCTAATGCATTTGTGTGTGTGTATGTGTATGTGTATCTGTATATAGAGAAGCACCTTAGAGAACTTGGGAATACTCATTATGGGTTAAAAGGCATGTAGGTCTGGCTCTCTAATGGAATCAGAGCTCTCTGAAATTTGGAATGTACTAACAGTATAGCCATCCCTGTGGCAGGGTTGGAACACGCTGAAGAATTTTTTTGTGTTTACTTGGTGCCTTGTACTGCTCTGACTTGAGGGAGGAAAATGCCTTTGGCTGGCTACAAATGTTTGTCATCCATCTATCTGTACCTTCCCATCAAGGAACATTTGCTGAGTCTTTTCTTTTTCTGGGCACTGAGGAAAGTACTGGGGATAACTCTAATAAGTCTGAACAAGGAAGTAGTCCCTGCCATTGAGGAACTCACAGGTAAGTGGTGGGGCAAACTGACGATGTAAGTGTAGGATGATAGGAAGTGTTCGTGGAGGCAAAAACCAAGGGTAGAGGATACACAGAGGAGGGAACAAGGATGTACTGTCTCTAATTGGATCCCCTTGTACACACTTGGGGACAACACTTTTGTGGAGATGTGCTCTCCTTGTTCTTCGACCTATTTCACCTCCTGGGACTTCCTTGTCCCTTTGAAATACTGTCCTCACTTTGCCTTCTACCTAGACTCAGAGTTCAAAGCCCAGGTTTGATTAGATCTCTTCCTGAAGTTTCCTGGGTGCATGAGGCTCTTGCCGTTGTGTTGCCCCTGTCAGAGAGGGCCAGGATTCTCTCAGGTTTCTGTTGGTATTTCCTATGCTGAAAACTTAACTGACAAAACTAATATTCACTGATTATTGAAGTCCTGTGGGGCCCAGATATCTATTTCTACCGGAAATGAGATACTTTATTTCCATATTGCATGCATTTGGTATTGTGTGGGGATCACGAATACTGTCAATATATTTTCTCATTTGAAAACAGAAATATTATTTGACACAGTCTGTCTTTGAGTCGGAATATCAACAATATGATCTGCTTTGTAAAATTTAGTTTTTGCCTAGGGTTCACTCCCAAGAATTTTGTAGCTCTCATCTTTTCTCAGTAAATTGGCTGAACAGCTGGAGGCAACGGTTTACATGTCACTTCTGATGAAGTATTTTCTAGTTCCTAATTGCTAAATGAATATTTTGTGGACTGAGTGGCTGAGTTTTATACCATGTGAGAGGAAGCAATGAAAATATCGTAAGGAATATGTATTCGCTTCCCAGTGAATCTGTTACCTTAGCCGTCCATACTCGTTTCAGGAAGTTAGTACAGCATTTATTCTCTCCCGAAGCATGGACCTGCTGGCGTGTCTGACGTGGAGGACAAATGACCCACACTGAGTATCCTTCTTTGGTGCAGAATTCCCTTTATTCCTTGGAAGCCAGCCCAAGAACAGCTTTCTATTGCTCTGGCATTGCCTAACAATGTGAGTCTCCGGCAGTTTCATTCTTGGGAAGACTGTGACCCTGGCAACTCAGTAATGAGAGATGCCTCTGCCTTCGATCCCTTGCAAATAATGATTCCAAGTGTGGTGCATTAAGGTGATGCCAGCTGCTGGAAGAGAAACCTCCAACTCTCAGCCCCTTCACACAGTCAAAATGTATTTCACGTTCACAGTAGTCCTGCTCATTAGCAGGCACTTGAACTGTGATGACTTGGATACCTACAGTCCTTCCATCTTGGGGTTCCATTGTCTTCTATTCTTAACTACCAAGACCACATAGGGAAGGGGACAGGACATGGAGCATCGTGCAGGATGCTTTTGATGGGCCAAGCTTAGAAGTGGCATGTGTCTCTTGTCACATTTTATTGGGTATAAATTATATGATGGCTGTACCTACCTGCCTGTAAGGAGAACTAGGCAAATATAGTCTAGTCGGATGTCTAGGAGGAAGAAATAAGTGGTCAGCTAACAGTTCCTTTTGGACATAGAGACAGTTTTCTAATTCAAGCCCAGGAAAAATAATAGACACTTTAGCTTTTACCAAGAAAACCCAAATTTAGATCTGGAGTTCTCAATCAAACAGATTGCGTTCTCATGATCGCATGACAAAGATTAAAGTTTGTCACCTGCTGGAAAGTAGCACAAGAGGCAATCCAAACTATTTTGAAAGTCAGGCTTCCAGGAAACAGACCTTCGTTGAAAGATGCAACAGGATCTCCCTATCTCAGAACAGCAGTCCTGACAATCGATTCTCCACAGCTTGGATCAAAAGGGAAGCTCTTGGTTAATCAGTATTCAGTCAGCGCCTCTTTTGTACTGTGGTTACTTTTAGCTTACTGCCTCACTATCTTTGAATGATGTTGTTGCCCTCTGAGACCCTTGTAAAGTTTAGTATATTGTGGTAAGTTTTTTTAATTGACTATTACCAATTTGTATTTTCTTGGTCTTGTAAACATGGTTGCTTAGTTCTGTGCATCACGTATATGGAAAAAAAAAATCAACAGAGCATACGTTAGGCAAAGAAGAAGCCATCAGTAGATTTTTTAAAGGCTCTAAAGTAAATACAAATGCATTTTAAAGTTGGAGGATGTTAAATGAGGGGGAAATTGCTTTATAGGCCATTGGCCAGGGCTTTCCAATTTGATTAATACCTCACATTATTATTGTAGAACAATCATTACATGGAGGCTTGATATAATGGAATTTCACTTTCTAGAAGAATGACCATGTAATTCCTGTGTTCAACACAAAGTTTTATGAAACCGGGATCATTGTGTAATGTCTGGTATCAAAGCCTCTTTTCATTTTGCTTTTAGCATTTGGAATTTGTTTTACTTTCTCAGTACTAAGATAGAAATGATTCTTCTTTGATATAAAACAAAGTCAATGTAGAAGGCACACAGGAGTTGAAGTATTTTTTTAACAAAATAGAACAAATTAAAATTTTAGATAACCTGATTGCAAGTTCCCCACTTAGGTCCCTAAACTCTGATTAAAACATAACTAGGAAGAAATGGTATATAGAAAGAATATGAATAAATGTATATATACATGTAGACACACCCAGACATATATATGCATTCATGTGTGCATGCGTGCGTGTGTGTGTGTGTGTGTGTGTATGAAGAGGGAGAACACTTAAGACTAGTCATGGCTTCATTTCTTCTTCCCAAATGTCTTGGAAAAAGTGACTATTTCTTCAGAACCTGGGGCCAAAACAGAAGGGGACATAATGACCCTAACCATTTTCCTTACTGAGAATATTTTTTTTAGAGTAAGCAAGAAGTTTCAGAAAACCACCTGCTCAAAAATAGCCTAAGCCCTTTGGTTGGAAGATCTAGTGGACAGGCTACTTAATCACAACATCTCTGATTCAAGCATATCTCTGATTTTAGACTTCCTAAATCACATGATCTGTGGGAATTTTGATATGCTGGGTTCTTTCTTTTAGGATGGCACATATCTCTGTGGAAAGTCCCAGGTAGGAGGGAGGAAAACACAGTAAAATGGAAGGATAAAAGGAGAAAGTCAAAGCTCAGAATATCTGAAAATTATTTTGCTATCTTTCCTGATAATTACCTTTCCTGTGGGTTGGGAAGATGAGGGGGAGCTGCCAAGTTGGATTTGTTTGTAACTAACTAATAGCCAAGAGGTGGTTGCTAATATGTAGGGAATGGGGAATTTGAGGGAACTGATTTGAACATGGTATCTGGAAAACTATCAGCATGGTTGGACAAGGAAAGGTGATTTCCAAAAAGCAAAGAAGAAACACATGCAACTCATAAAGAAACTTGAAGAGAGAATATTGACAGAGGGGTTGGGAAACACTGAAAAATGATTTTCCAATTTTGTGATTGTGAGTAATTCCTTCAGGGAGGAAAAGGGGGGCATTTTCAGAAGCTAATGTGGATTCCCTTACATTTTGTCTGAATACACTTTAAAAAATCGGGTTCATTAATACATTTTCATTCTGAAATGATCCCAAACTTTTGGAGATTTTGTGAGCTTCATGCATAGAACCTTCTCTCTGGAACCCTTCAGGAGTACATTGCCAGTGTGATGCTCCATACTTCCTAAACACTTACTGTGTATTCCCTAAAAACAAGGACATTCTATGTATCTCCTATCAACCATCAAAATGATTAAATTAACACTACTAGCACTGAAAGGTTACTACCATCTAATCCCAAGATCCCATTCAAGTTTCACCAATTGTCCCAGCAGTATCTTTATATCCAAAAGATCCAGTTGAGAAACATAGAGTACATTTAATGGTCTCATTTCTCTCTTTGGTCTAATGAGCTCAGATTTAAAAAGACATTTTCTAAAAGGTAAAAGAAAGACTACATGAGAAAGGACAAATTCATAAGAGTGATTTACTCTCAAAAGGATTGCGTCAGTGAAAATAACAATCCAGATATGCAAGTACCAAAATGATTTTTAAAAACACTTTATTTTTAGAGCAGTTTTATGTTTACAGAAAATTGTGAGGAAGACACTGTGATTTCTGATAAATACCCTGTCCCCACATATGCATATCCTCTGCCATTACTGACTTCTTAATCAGCAGGGTGATACATATTTTTACCAAGGATGGACCTACATTGACACATCATAATTATCTCAAGTCCATAGTTTACCTAATAGCTCACTCTTGGTGTTGAATATTCAGTGGATTTTTGCAAACAAAATGACATGTATCTATCATTGTAATATACAGAGTATTTTCACTGCCCTCAAAAACCTTTGTGTTCTGCTTATTCATCTCTTTCCCCACCACCCACAGACTTTTTTTAAAAAATAGTTTTGCCTTTTCTAGAATGCTACATAGTTGGAATCATGCAGTATCTAGTCTTCTCAGATGGCTTCTTTCAATTACTAAATATGCATTGAAGATACCTTCATGTCTTTTAATAACTTGATAGTTCATTTATTTTTAGTACTGAATAGTATTCCATTGTCTGGATGTACCACGTTTTGTCCATTCACCTACTAAAAGACCTCTTGGTTGCTTTAAAGATTTGGCAATTATGAATAAAGCTGCTGTAAACATTTGGGTGCAGGTTTCTATGTGGACATAAATTTTCAGCTCCTTTGGATAAATACCAAATGTTGGGTTGTATAAGAATATGTTTAGGTTTGTAAGAGCCATCTTCCAGATTGGCTGTACCATTTTGCTTTCTCACCAGCAATGTATGACAGTTCCTATTGTTCCACATCTTTGGCAGCATTTGCTGGTGGGGGTGTTCCAAATTTTGGCCATTCTCATAGGTCTGTAGTAGTATCTCTTTGTTGTTCTAGTTTGCGTTTCCCTTAGAGTCCTTTATAAGATGCGTCTTTGGAAGATATTTTCTCCCAGTCTGTGGCTTGTCTTCTCCTTCTCTAAATACTGTTTTTTCACAGGGCACAAGTTTTTAATATTAATGAAGTCCGCTTATCAGTTACTTCTTTCATTAATTGTGCCTTTGGTGTTATATCTGAAAACTGATGGACATACTCAGTGCAATTTAGGTTTCTTTCTCTCTCATCTTTTAGGAATCTTATAGTTTAACATTTTATATTTAAGTCTATGATACATTTTGAATTTTTGTGAAGATTGTAAGGTCTGGTCAAGATTGATGTTTTTGCATGGGGATGTCCAGTTGTTCCACGACCATTTGTTGAAGAGACCATCTTTGCTCCATTGTATTGCTTCTTGTCTTTTGTCAAAGATCAGTTGATCATATTTATGCGAGTTTTTTGCAGACTATTTATTCTATTCCATTGATCTATTTGTCCACAAAATACTTTTAGTTAACTTATGTGCAACATGAAACAAAGAAGGACTTTGGGAAGATGATATAATGATAATCCATGATACGAAGGAAGAAGAGCTACATATCATTGCAAATTAGGGTAACATAAACTCCATTGAGGGCAAATTGAAACCTCAGATACAGGAGAAGATAATTGAATAGTATTTGCCAATTCCAAATGAATTCGTCCAGATGAATTACCTCTGGGAAACTGTCAAAATCTGCATATGCATGTATACCATTACTGTTTGCATATTTTAAGGAATTATGGAGAATAGTAGAAAAGCCAAATAAAAGTCTCAATGCTTTTTTTAGGGGGGCTGGATGTTTTAATTTTTTATGCAGTTATAACTGGTATACAGTATTCTACTAGTTGGAGATGTAACATCATATTGATTTGATATTTTTATATGTTTTGAAATGATCCCCATGATAAGGCATGTTACCATCTGTTACCATGTAAAGTTATTAAAATACTGCTGACTATAATCCCTGTGATGTACGTTACATCCCCATGACTTACTAGGTTTGTAACTGGAAGCTCGTACCTCTTAATCTCATTCACCTATTTTGCCCCTAACCCTTCCCCTCTCTAGTAGCCAGTAGCTTGTTTCCTGTATCTTTAAGTCAGTTTCTGTTTTGTTTGTTTATTCATTTGTTTTGGTTTTTGGATTCCACATATAAGTAAAATTATATGGTATTTATCTTTCTAATTGTTTCATTTAACATAATACCTCTAGGTCCATTCATACTATAACCAATGGCAAGATTTCATTTTTGGGGGGCTGAGTAATATTCTGTTATGTATATATGTACCACATCTTTATTCGCTTACCTATTGATGAACACTTGGGTTGCTTCCATATCTTGGCTATTATAAATAATGCTGTAGTGAATAAAGGGGTATATATACTCATTCGATTGAGTGTGGGGTTTTTGGGGGGAGGGTATACATTGTAATTGCTTGATCATATGGCATTTCTATCTTTAATTTTTGAGCAATCTCCATACTATTTTCAGTAGTAACACCAATTTACAGTCCCACCATCAGTGCACAAGGGTTCCTTCTCTCCATATCCTCACAGACACTTGTCATTTTTTCTCCTTTTGATAGCAGCCAATCTGACAGGTGTGAGGTGATGTCTTATTGTGGTTTTGGTATGTGTTTCCCTCATATTTAGTGATGTCGAGCATCATTCCATGTGCCTATTGTCCATCTGTATGTTTTCTTGGGAAAAATTTCTATTCAAGTCTACTCTTAATCTTTGGTTATTTGTTTTTGATAGTGAGTTGTATGAGTTCTTTATATATTTCGGTTATTAACCCCTTACTGAATGTATGATGTGCAGGTATCGTCTCCCATTCATAGGTTGCCTTTTTGTTTTGTTGATGGTTTTCTTTGCTATGCAAAAGCTTATTAGCTTGATGTAATCTCATCTGTTTATTTTAGCTTTTGTTGCACTTGACTAAGGGGGCTTGTCTAAAAAACTATTTCCAAGATCAGTGTGAAAGAGCTTACTGCCTATGTTTTCTCCTAGGAGTTTTACAGTTTTGGTTTTACATTTAAGTCTTCAATCCATTTTGAATGTATTTTTGTGTATAGAGTATGATAGTGATCCAGTTTCATTCTTTGGCATAGAGCTGTCCAGTTTTGTCAGCACCATTTACTGAAGAGACTGTCTTACCCATTGAATGTTGTTGCTTCCTTTGTCATACCTTAATTTATCATATACGTGTGGATTTATTTCTGCACTCTCTATTCCATTGACTGTGTCTCTTTTTGTGTCAGTATCATACTGTTGTGATTATTATAGCTTTGAGTATGGTTTAAAATCAGGAACCATGAGACCTTTAGCTTTGTTCTTTGTCAGGATTGCTTTGGCTATTCAGGGTCTTTTGCAGTTCCATACAAATTCTAGGATTTACTGTTCCAGTTTTGTGAAAAATGCCATTGGTATTTTCATGGGGACTGCATTGACTCTGTAGATGGCTTTGGGCAGGATGAACATCTTAGCAATATTCTTACAATCCATGACTGTGGTTTATCTTTCCATTTATTTGTATTGTCTTCAATTTCTTTGATCTGTGTCTTAGAGTTTACAGAGCATAGGTCTTTTACCTCTTTGTTTAAGTGTATTCCTGGAATTTTATTCTTTTGATGCAGTCACAAGTGGGATTATTTTCTTAATTTTTCTTTCTGACAGCTAGTTTTTGGTGTATAGAAACACAGCTGATTTCTGTGTACTTTTTATCCTATGACTTTACTGAATTCTTTATTCTAATAGTTTCTTGGTGGTGTTTTGGGGGTTTTCTATAGATAGTAACACATCATCTGCAAATAGTGATTGTTTTACTTCTTCTGTTCCAATTTGAATTACTTTATTTCTTTTAATTGAGTAATTGCTGTAGATAAGACTTCCAAAACTATGTTAAGTGAAAGTGGTGAGAGTGTGCATCCTTGTCTTATTCTTGATAATAGAAGAAGAAAAGCTTTTAGCTTTTTGCCGTTGAGTATGATGTTAGGTGTGGGCTTGTTATATATGGTCTTCATTGTGTTGAGGTGTGTTCCTTTTATACCCACTTTGTTGAAGGTTTTCATCATTAATGGATGTTGAATTTTGTCAAATGTGTTTTCTGCATCTGTTGAAGTGATCATATGATCTTTATGCTTCATTTTGTTAATGTGGTATGTCATGTTGATTGATTTGTGGATGTTGACCATCCTAGCAATCCTGGAATAAATTCCGGTTGATCATAATGCATGATCCTTCTAAGGATTGTTGAATTCAGTTTGCTAATATCTTCTTGAGAACTTCTGCATCTATGTTCATCAGAGGTAATGACCTGTAGTTCTCTTTCTTTGAAGTGTCTTTATCTAGTTTTGGTATCAGGGTAATGTGGGCCTCATAAAATGATTTTGGAACTATTTCTTCTTTTCAATTTCTTTTTTGGAATAATTTGAGAAGGATAAGTGTTAATTCTTTACATGTTGGTTAGAATTCACCTGTGAAGATGTATGGTACAGGACTTCTGGTTTTCTGAGAGTTTTTTTTTAATTACTAATTCAGTTTCATTGCTTGTAATCTGTCTCTTCAGATTATCCATTTCTCTGAGATTCAGTCTTGTAAGTTTGTGTGTTTCTAGGACTTTATCCATTTCTTATAGGTTTTGCGATTTGTTGGCATCTCTTGTTCCTGGTGCTGTTCTATGATCCTTTATATTTCTGTGATGTCAATTGTAACTTCTTTTTCATTTATGATTTTATTTGGGCCCTCTCTCCTTTTTACTTGATGTGTCTTGCTAGAAGTTTATTGACTTTAGTCTTTCCACAGAACCAGTTTTTAGTTTCCTTGATCTTTTATATTTTTTAGGTTCTATTTTATTTATTTCCACTCTGATCTTTAGTATTTTATTCCTTCTACCACCTTCAGGCTTTCCCCCCTCTTTTTCTCGTTATTTTAGGAGTATAAAACTAGATTGTTTATTGGGGATTTTTCTTGTTCCTTGAGATAGGCCTGTTTTGCTCTGAACTTCCCTCTTTGAAATGCTGTTCCTGCATCCCATTGATTTTGGAAAAGTTGTATTTCCGTTTTCATTTATCTCAAGGTATTTTTTGATTTCCTCTTTTATCACTGAGCCATTCGTTGTTCAGTAACGTGTTGCTTAGTCTCCACCTGTTGGATTTTTTTTAAGTTTTCATCTTGTAATTTAATTGTTTCATTCTATTGTGGTCAGAAAAGTTGCTTGATATGATTTCAGTCTTCCTTAATTTATTGAAACTTGTTTTGTGGCTTAACATGCCATCTGTTGTGGAAAATGTTCCATGTGTGCTTGAAAAGAATGTGTATTCTACAGTGTGGGGGTGAAATGTTCTGCATGTATCTGTTAAGTCCCTCTGGTCTAATGTGTCATTTAAAGCCAATGTTTCCTGATTTTCTGTATGGATGACCTATCCAGTATGAAAGTGGGTGAAAGCCTCAATTCTTGAATCAGCATTTACCTGAAGGAAGTTTCTGATGGAATGCTTCAGGGCTCTGTCCACATAACTCAGCTGTTTAACATGCTTGTCAAGTGTTTGTTGGACAATACACTGATTAAACTATTGTTGATTCTAGGATAAAAGATACAGTGGCTGGCAAAACAAAGAACTAAAATTATTTTGACCAGATGAAATGGTGGGTCAAAATGAAAAAAATATATAAAAGGCATAGTCATCTGATTTTTTTTTCTTTTTTTACTGAAGTGCAAATGTTACTGACACACAAGTGGTGAAAACTGAAATGATCTACATGGTAACAGATCAGATTTGGAGACATCAATGTGAACTCACATTTAGATTAATATGGATACAAAGAGATGTATTTGAAATGTCTATAGATATGTGTATACACCCAGGTTATTATACACACAAAACAATTGGATTTTCTATTAGCTGAGCTGGCATAGAAGCTTTAATATTCTGATAGAAATGAGCATATATGATGCCCAACTCTTGGTTGTTTAAAGTAACATTTTCCAGGGCACATGGGTGGCTCAGTTGGTTAAGCAACTGCTTTTGGTTCAGGTCATGATCCTGAAGTCCCAGGATCAAGTCCTACATCGGGCCCTCTGCTCAGCAGGGAGCTGGCTTCTCCCTCTGCCCCTCGCCCCTCTCATGCTCTCTCTCTCTTTCAAATAAATCTTTAAAAAAAAATAAAATAACATTTTCCAGTAAAAGGAGCTCTGGTTTTTGGAGGAGTGACTGATTTTAGGGCTGGGGTATGGAATATAAAGATGAGCCTAGAGTATCTTATAGTACCAGAAAGTAAAGAAGAACTAGAAAAATACCTCCCGAAAAGCACAAACAAGTGAAAACAACAATAGCAGCAAGAGTGATGGAGGATATGTCAGAAGGACACAGGGGTCACCTGAACTCCCAATGACCAAAGCCAAAACAATTTGAGCAACAAAATAAAAAACATAATGTTGAATTATAACCCAAAGTATAAAATAAATATCCTTGAGTCCAAACTAATAGAAATAAGTGGTTGAATGAATAAATGAAGGAGGAGAGACAAATTTCAGGCATAAGAATTCCAAATTTTTGTGACAGTATTACCCTGTCAAGGAGATAGAGTTTAAATCTCTACCCCTTAAGTGTGGTTTATACATTATGACTACTTTCCAAAGAAGAATGTATGAGAAGTGGGGAAAAGACCAATTTTATAGTGGATGATCCTGACAAACACTACCTCAGCCAGCTAATCAAGGTTAACATCCCAACTGATAAGTCATATTGAAAACATGTACTCTTGACACGCCAGAATGAGAATAGCACCTTACTTCTGTGGTCCTCCTCCCAAAAACCCATCACTCAAGTTTAATCATGAGTAGAACATCAGATAAGTAAAACTGCAGATTTTCAATTGAGGGAATCATACAAAAGACCTGAATAGTATTCTTGAAAACTATAAAAATGATTTAAAAAAAGAGAGAGAATGGGGAAATTTTGTGAAACTGTCACAGTCTAGAGGAACCTCAGGAGACATGACAACTAAATGTAAATTACTCCCCTGGATGGAATTATGGAACAGAAAAAGATAGTAAGGAAAAACTAAAGAAATTTGAAGGGAGTATGAACTTCAATTAATACTTATGTACTGATATTGTTTCATTAGTTGTAACAAAGTACCCTGCAAATGTAAGTTGTTAATTGGGGGAACTGGGTTTGGGGTATATGAAATCTCTCTTTATTATCTTTGCAACTTGAAATCTGGAACCATTTTAAAATAAATAATTTTAATTAAAACTCTAATTGTGGGGCACCTGGGTGGCTCAGCTGGTTAAGCATCTGACTCTTGATTTTCGCTCAGGTTAGGATCTCAGGGTTGAGAGATTGAGCTCCATCTGGGGCTCTGCACTGAGGTTGGAGACTGCTTAAAATTCTTTCTCTCCCTCTCCACCCCCCTCCATTTTTGCAGGTGCATGCTCTCTTTCTCTGAAAAAATGATAAATGAAGCAGTAAAACTTAAATTGAGATTAATGAAAAACCTGTATACTTGGGCTAAGACCCTATCAAAATGTTCATCCTTTCTCACTGATCTACTGTGGAAGTCTTCCTCTTCCCAGTCTTGTCTCCTTTACAAGGAGTAGCCAGAGAAATTTTTTTGTCTAAATGTAAATCAGAAATCACATCATTCTGGGCAAAACCCTACAGTGGTTTTCCATAATAACTGGGATAAAAATGAAATTGATAATAGTGGTATACAAAACCTTACAGGATCTGGTTGCTCATTTTGTACCGCTCATCTCCTACCATCCTTTCCCTAAGACTCTCTTTGCTGGCTACAGTGGCCTCTTGTTTTTCAAATATTCCAGTTTTTCATCATAGCAGTTTTTTGTTGTTGTTGTTGCCTATGAAGCTCTTTCTCAGATTTTTGCATGGCTTGTCACTTTATATATGTCATATGTTTGTTCACATACCATCTCCTAAGAGAGGTCTTCCTGGACACCTTGATTTATCTTGCCCTCTTTTTCATCCCCAACCCCCTTTTATTTCTGAAGTAAACTCTGCACCCAGCAAGGGACTCGAACTCATAATCCTGAGATCAAGGGTTACCTGTTAGGCAAAACCTTACAGGATCTGGTTGCTCATTGCATACCACTCATCTCCTACCATCCTTCCCCTAAACCTCTCTTTGTGGCTACAGTGGCTTCTTGTTTTTCAATTGACTGAGCCAGCCAGGCACCCCATTTCTCATCCCTTTTTAACTCTTCACCTTACTTTATTTCTTGATAGTTCTTATTACTGATCATTATGATATTCTGATAATGCTTATTACTGATCATTATAATATTTATGTAATATTTACGTACTTATTTATTCATTGTCCCCTTTTCTTCATTAGTACGGTTTTCTTTTTTTTAAGCATTCTGATTTTTCTTTTTTTTTTTAAGATTTTATTTATTTATTTGACAGAGACCACAAGTAGGCAGAGAGGCAGGCAGAGAGAGGGGAAGGGAAGCAGGCTCCCTGCTGAGCAGAGAGCCCAACGGGACAGCAGGGCTCGATCCCAGGACACTGGGGTCATGACCTGCGCTGAAGGCAGAGGCTTTAACCCACTGAGCCACCCAGGTGCTCTATGGTTTCCTTTTAAAACAGGATCAACCCTTCAAAAAAACTTGTATATTCATAATGTCAGGTCTTTGGCTTGTCTCCTTTGTTCTATACCTCCACTGTCTACAATAGTCTGGGTAATAAGTTAGTGAATGAATAGATTAAAAATCTTCTTTTAATTAAGTGCAAGTTCTCTGAGAGACGGTGGTGAGGTTGTCAGACATACTAACACACACTTAAATTCCATTAATACAAGAAGAATACCTTAAAAGAAAGAAAGAAAGAACAGACCCATTTTGCCATTGTTTTATCAACCTATTTCTGGGGCTATTTGTTCAACCCCGATGATCACATTTTTAGATGGTCATGTATAAATTGAATTTGTCCAAATGAGTTCCATCAATTACAATGTGTTTAGAAACCATCAATTAAAGATTAAGAGAATTGGGCATAATTGTCCTGAGGACGTAGAGACATACTGATATACTGTAGGTGTCTCGAAATGTTTTATTCATTGAGATCCTTTGGTAACTTTGATAGCCTATTCTGTGCCAGGTGCTGTGTTCACTCCTGGAAATGAAATGAGTAAACACATGGAGGAGAGAAAGATTGCTTAGATACACACCTTTTGCTTCCTAAGAGGGTTATTGACTCCAGCTGCTAGATGTTTTAGTTGAGAAGATTTTGATGGAAGCAATTTTTAAATAATAAATGCACTGTTAATTGAATATTTTAAAAGCTCATATGAAGTTCCCTGACACACTAGAAATACCTAAGCGGTGACTGCTTGGTTATCTTCTCTGGATCTTAGAGAGAAAATTCTTCATTAGAAAAAGGAAATGCTGAACAAGTTGGGATTGTTGGTTTCATGCATGTGATAACATAAGCTACAAAGTAGAGTAATCCTGAGATCTTATTTAGAAAATGCCCCATTTTTCCTACTTCCGCAGTCAAATGCTGAAACAATATTTTCTCTGTGTAGCCTACTGACAGCCTCAGGTGCGTGCAGTATTTCAGGAGAGAAAAGATTTAGATGAACTAAGGTTAAAATTCTTTATAAGGAGGTGGAGGAGGACTGAGACTTGTTATATAGTCTGGGCCCCTTGGTATGGAAATAATGAAAGATGGGGAAGAAAAAGAAAGGCCTTAAAAATACTCTGTTCCTGCTCCAATTAGAGCTACAATCTCTTCTTCAAGTGGGAAAGATAACTGAAAAAGACAAAGACTACTCAAAATAAGTATCTAGTCCCTTCAAACTCCACTCTCAAAAAAGATGCCCCTTAGTAGAAAATACTAAGTTATTTTTAAAAACTATTTTACAGAGTTATTTCTGAAAGATTTTTTGGGTGGTCAGGGAGGGAGATAGGGTGCACAGCTGAACGATCTCTATGGTTAGGGGAATATGAGAGTGGAAAGAGTGCTTTTGGTGCTTTTTGTCATTATATCATTCAGGATCTCGGTGGGAGAACAGGTGACCTGTCCCAAAGAGTATCTGAAGAGTTTGGATGGCTGGGTGGTTATGGGTGTGTTTGAAACGAAGTGACTGCTTACAGAGGAGGGTGGGCAGAGTTCAGGGAAACAACAGGAGATGGTTAAGTACTTAGTGTTGGTTAAGAGCCAGGAACACTTTGGACCACTAGGCCTGAAGGGGAAAGGCGGGGAAGTTGTTAGAACCAAGTGAAAAGTGTGACTCCAACCCATGGGCCCCACTGAAAGGGTCTGTGCTCATGGGTAGATGAATTTAGCTACTACTGCACTACAGCCAAGCAGGCAGAAAGTTGGGGAATAATGATTCCAAATTCTCTCTTCTCTTCTTTGCTCTCCTGTTAGTGCTTCCCACTGGCCAAACTTAGCAGGAAGCCAGAGGGCAAGGGGGCCTGGTTGATACACTCCACAAAGGTCAGCATCCTGGGAAGATGGACAGAGAGTGGATTTAGAGGGTCAAATGGAAAAGAATGAGCATGCCATTTGTCACCCTGAAAATGACCCCCATGGAAATCATAAAGCAAATCCTAGCACCTTTGTAGACAGATGAAGGTTCTAGTCATTGTACTGTGTCATCATTTCCTAGAGTGCTGTTCTTATTTGCATAGATAGAAGGGTCTTACCAGTCCTAGGTCCTTGTTTCAGCCCATCAGAAGGGTAAAGAGAGACAAGGCAAATGGTTTGTGTATAATGGAATGATCAGCATGTTTTACACATCATTTCTGTTCATTTTTTTGCCGTGAAATTGTTCACATTCATTTAACACATATTTATTGAATGCCTATTGCATGCCAGGATGTCTAGGCACTTGAGATATTAGGGAACAAAACAAAGATCTCTGTCTTTGTGGAGTGTGCCTTTTAGTGGAGGTAGACAAACACTAAAAAATAATAAATCATTAATTATAGACTATGTAAGGAGGTGTGATAAATGCTATGAAAAGAATTAAAACTTGAACAGGGGAAGGAATAGTGGGAATGCCTGGGGAGGAACGGTTACAATTTTAGATAAGATTGTCAGGCCTCGTTGAGATAATGACTTTTGAGCAAAGCCTTGGTAGAGGCGGCAGGGTGTTAGCCATGCAGTTACGTGGGAGCTGGGCAGTCTAGGCAAAGGGAAGACCTATTACACAGGACAGAAGGGCATGCCCTCAGCACACTCAAGGAACAGGAAGGAGGTACGTGTGACCGGAATGCAGTGAGTGCATAGAGGTAAGGGGGGCCCAGATCAAATGAGATTTTGTAGGGCATGGCGAGCATTTTATCTCTTACTATGAAATTTTTTTAAAGATTTTGTTTATTTATTTGACAGAGATCACAAGTAGGCAAAGAGGCAGGCAGAGAGAGAGAGGAGGAAGCAGGCTCCCTGAGGAGCAGAGAGCCTGATGTGGGACTTGATCCCAGGACCCTGAGATCATGACCTGAGCTAAAGGCAGAGGCTTAACCCCCTGAGCCACCCAGGTGCCCCTGAAATGTTTCAATTACACGTTTTGATCAAGGGAGTGAATGATTGGACCTGTTCTTATAAAATTTTGTGAGCTACTCTATTGAGAATAGACTAGGGGAGTCAAGGAGAAGCAGAGAGTCATGTTAGAGGCTTCCAAAGTAATCCAAGTGAGATATGATGGTAGCCGGAACCATACCTCTTGGGGTCTCATACCCCCGTCAGAAGCCCACACTGGCTTTGCATTTGACTCAGAGTAAAAAGTGACATATGGAACAGTCTGGTATGGAACTATAATGTCTAGTTAGTGGAATCAAAGTCCAAGTAGAATTATGATGTTGGAAAATAGTAATGTTTTGGAGGAGTGTGGTTGGAGTTGGAGCACTTAGAGTCTTTGTAGTATACAGAGGGAAGATAAGAGATTATAGTAATCATTTCACAGTGTATATGTATATAAAATCATCACATTGTATCCCAGAACCAATTTTTGTCAATGTCTCAATAAAGCCGGAAAATATTTTTAAAAAGATTAGACTTTTGAAGAATTCATGTTTACTCTATTTTCCAGAAAGACCACTGAATGGACAGAGACCCTATTTTTTGAAGAAGTAGAAAGAAAAAAAATAATTGAAGAAAAATACCCCACCATAATCAGTTTTTCAGAAAAAGGGTAAAGAAGGTAGGGTGGGGAGGAATTAAGCCAAAAGCAGGAAAAATAGTAAGGGCAACAGAAAGTTGTAAAATCCAAATGTGTCTCTATGTGTGTATCACCTTTTATGTAAAATGGACTACGGTTTCCAGTTAAAAGTCAGAGTAAGATCGAATTTTAAAAAAAGATCCAGATAGATTATTTTAAGAGAATCCTGTCTAACTGAAAATCCAAAACCAAACCAAAGCAAAATCTGAAACACCTAATCTTGAAAGTAAAATGATGGAAAAACATAGACCATCCAACCACAAGGAAACCTATACCTTTATAAATATGGGCCAAACTAGATTTTTAAGGTAAAAAGTATTACTAAATAAGCGTAAGTTCCTGACATACTAATAGAAGGGTAGGCTCAACAGGAAAATAGAGCTTATTTTTACTTGTATGTTGCTAATAGCATAGCTTCAAAAACATACAGTAATGGGTCAACAATTAATGTTCTTTTAAAGGTTTATCAATTAAGCAAAAATGGTTTACTCCAAACTGAAGAATGTATGTTGCTTTCTCCAAAACCATATGTGTATTGGCCTCCTATTAGATTATTAAAAACATATAGCCAAATATCATGAATTGATATCTTGTAGACCACCTTCTCCTATCACAGTGCAATTAAGTTGCAAAACAGATTTTTATATTAAAATCACCTCAAATTGCTTGTGCATTAAAAAAATAATGGTCATAAAATAATACTAAATATATCAAAATTTGTGTTATGCAGCTAAAGCAGTGAGAGGGACACTTACAATCTTCAATGGGTATAATGTGAAAAAGTGAAATAAATAATCCTCTAATTTAAGATGTTAGTGGAAGAACAGATTAAGCTCAAAGAAGGAAGAAAATAAATATAAAAACAAAATTAAATAGAAAGATACAGTGGCCAAAACCACTTACTGTGCCTTTGAAAAGAATAATAAAATTTACAAACCTCTGGCAAGACTGATGAAGAAAGAGAAGAGGGTACAAATAAGCAATAAATCAGAGATATAAAACTGCAAATGCCAGCAAGTTCAAAAACTCCGTTGAAATGGACACACTGCTAGAAAAATACTACCAAAAGTGGGTCAAGAAACACAATGGTCCTCTAACTGCTTAAAAAAAAAGTTGATTCATTAAATGTAAAAACTCTTCCTGCAAAAAAACGCACAAAGCCCAGATGATTTCCACACACTGCAGGAACTGATTAATCTTTCACAAATTCCCCCAGAGTTCCCCGACTCATTTAGTGTGGCAGAACTAGCCAGGTTCCCTGTACTCAATAAGGACTAGTTAAGGGGAGGACGGCAGGGCAGTGTCATTCATGAATATGGACGTGAAAACCATAAGTTATTAGCAAATGAAGCCAACAATGCATAATACTCATAATGTGTCACGACTAAGTTGGGTTATTTTAGGAACACCAGGTTGTTCCAACATTAGAAACATCTAATAATGTAATTCACCGCATTAACACATAAAAGATATAAAACGTAATCATCTCAGTACATGCAGAAGGAGATTTAATAAAATTCAATTCAGGATAAAAATCTCTGAGCAAAATAAGTATCAAAGCAAATTTCCTAACCCCATAAACGGTGCTACAAAATATCCGGGGCTTACTTAGTCATGATGTGTAGTCCATACAAGACTCCCTACTCACATTCCAGATGGTGGCGGGGTTGGGGGGCAGGTCTTAGGCAATCCATTTCAGGCAGGAGGTAAAAGAAAATAGATTGTAACTGGACAAGCGCAGTTACCATTCTCAGATGATTTGATTTCTGCATAGAGCATAAAAGAACCTACAGACGTATTTTCAAAGTAAACAAGGCCATTTAGCAGGGTGACAACTGCACATAAATATACAGCAGCAATTAGAAAATAAAGTAATGTGAAAGAAATATAGCAAATTTGAAGTTTCCAGACTTCGTGAAGGAGCACAGGTGGTTACCCTTCCCCCACACCCCCGAAATTCAGTTCTGTAGAAACCACGGAAGAGGGAGCAAGCATGGGTTAGAGTTAACTAACATAAAATCCACAGGCAAATCGTGGTGAGACTGAAGGCTGTTGGTTAGGTGACGGTAGGCTGGAGTCAGGGTCAGTAGGTGCAGTAGTGGAATGACAGTTTGGAAAGAAAGCTTTGAGGTGAATTTCCTGTCTCTCCCCTCCTTTGCCTAGAGAAGACTGCAGCTTGTCCCATCTCCTCCCATCAGCAGTGATGCATCAGGCTTGGCGTTTGTACAGAAGTGTTATGGTAACATCGTAGCAGTGCTAGGGGATGAAGAACTAGTGAAAATAATTGTAACTCCCCCAGCATCTCTTGGGGAACTTCTCCACTGCTCCCTTGCCAACCCACAGGACTATAGGATTGTTCCTTCAAAGTGCTGGTAGGAGAATCCTTAAGCCTGGTGGAGATGCAGCTGTGGAGGTAGGCAGAAGGAGTATGGGGGGGTGGGAGGCAGTCAGTTAACTCCTCTCTCCCTTGGAATCACTTTTATTGGACATATGTTGGATCTTTAAATTATAATTTGCCTGTCTTTTAATCCCTAATAGTGTCCATTCTATCTCTGTATCACCTTGTGCCTTATTTTTTCCATTTTCTCTCTTTAATTTTTAATGTTTATTTAAAAAATTCTTCAGTTTTAATATTCTATATGCCTGCTACCTCTCACCTGTGGTGATTGTTTGCTATTATGTTTTATAATTTTGGATTATAAACCAATAATTAGTGGACTTGGTCTCCCCATTTCCCCCATGAGAGTCCGTGATGGGTCATGGAAGCATTCCTCCAAAATAGTTTTAATAGTTTTGCCTTTGCTTTTTCTGGGAATCCTGGAATATCACCATCCTAGGACCAATCTTTATTGCTGATTTCTCACTTTGAAGATTTCTAGCTTGTGTGGACTGTGAAGACTTGAACTTAAACCTTCATGAGATTTGCAGAGGAGGAGGAACATCCTCCTTAATCTTTAGTACTGGTGGTCAGACTTTTTCTTGGAGATCCTTTCAGTGATGGTGTAGTTCTTCCAGGTTCCTGGATTTCTGAGTCTCCTTTTCTTTTCTTTTCTTTTTTTTTTAAGATTTTATTTATTTGACAGACAGAGATCACAAGTAGGCAGAGAGGCAGGCAGAGAGAGAGAGGAGGAATCAGGCTCTCTGCTCAGCAGGGAGCCTGCTTCCTC
>NW_019154107.1:4964836-5002146 GCF_002288905.1 Enhydra lutris kenyoni | reverse complement strand
ATTTATTTGACAGACAGAGATCACAAGTAGGCAGAGAGGCAGGCAGAGAGAGAGAGGAGGAAGCAGGCTCCCTGCTGAGCAGAGAGCCTGATGTGGGGCTCGACCCCAGGACCATGACCTGAGCTGAAGGCAGAGGCTTCAACCCACTGAGCCACCCAGGCACCCCTCTGAGTCTCCTTTTCATCTTGCTCTTCATAAATAACGTCTTACTTTCTTTTTTTTTAAAACAAGGACATTATAATTTAATCCCCTTAATTACTAGAGCTAGCAACCACCACTACTTCTCTTTGTTTCTGTTTTTGATACTCAGCAAATATTTATCAAATGGTGAGTGAATTACAGTTGATACAGGTCAGGATGGGAGGCAAATGAAGCTATTTGGGAATAAAAGTTCCCTTGAGTTTCTCAACCAAGTGTTAAATGTTAGTTTCTCATTCACTAAACATAGGATTATCTCTGCAGTGCATTCCTTTTTGGGAGGGAGAGGTCTTGAGACAGTAACCTCAACTGCATACTGGGAGTTTGAGTACCACATAGGCGTACTAAATAGAATACTCACTATGAGTTCACTAAGCAGGAAAATGGTTTTTTTTTTTCTTGATAAATTCGGAGAGCCTAAGCTCTTCTCAAAGAGAAAAAAATTTTTGAGTAATGAGAAATGACATATTTGAATTTGTCCAGGGTATAATTCAAATATAATCAACAACAATGACAGTTAAATTCAAACGGGGTGTGTGTATGCAGGTGATGCAACCCAGCTTTGAATACCTTAGAATTTTGAATGCCCACCTGATAAACATACAGCTTTATACAATTTAATATCAAATAATACAGGTGAAAATTTTAATTGGTGCATTTTATTTTTCAGATATAATCTACACATTTAATAGTATCACTATGATTAAAACTCATAGTATTTTATTCTTACTAATATTGTATGTATGTTACTTAAATGATGTTTCTCTAGTCCAACATTGCATATTATTTTAGAACTAAAGTCTCTGTACTACATTTTAATGGTAAAAAATGTGGCCTTAATCTCGATCTAAGCAGTTCTTTTCTTTTCAGCTGGCTTTTTTTTTTTTCTTACCGTTTTACATGAGTCCCTGTCTTTATACTATGATTCTGTTTATAAACAAATTTTACGTCACCTAAAGTTAGAACATGGAGCATAGATTGTGATGTTGCAGTTACACTAAGATTAGGACTACACGTGAAAAAAGTATTTATATCAATTTAAAATGACATTTATTTGTAAAATTTTGTACTTTATTAAATCACTGAAGTTTTTTAATTTGATTTAATTGCTAGTAACACTCACAGGCATATCACAGTCTTCATGATTTATAAGGTATTTATGTCTCTAGGAAAGCAACCATGCTAAAGTAATGTAACTCCAGCCTGTGGTGAGTCATAGATTAAATGATGCCTGGATTGGTGCCAAAATATAGATTTTATCAAATTTATATCCTCCTTTCTGTTCATTTCTCAGATGAGATGGTATTAAGTCAGTAAGCAGGCTTTGCATGGCTATAGTTGTGATTCTAAATCCTATCACTAAAACTGTCCAGAATTGGTTGGAATTAACTAAATAGGGCTAGGGTAAGAACATGACTACCTAGCTACCATGGATATAGATACCTGGGTTTCATTAGTGTTCAATGAAAGGGATAAAGCTCTAGAAACCAGAAAGAATATTTAAGATGGCCTGGGGGGGGGGTGAATGCAAATGGGGAGGTGGGGCTGAGTGTAGGGGCAAGGAGTATGCCCATTGGCTGGGAATCATTTATTTAGTAGATCAGTGGTGTGATGACTTCAAGACTATGTATTTGCAATGTCAGAATTGGAATGGCTTGTTGATAAAGTTTTTTTAGCACGTGAAACTTCTTCATGGGCTTTGCTCATAAGTCTCTAAGTGATGTAAGATCTCTAAATTAGGCTGCTAGTCGTAATGGCAGCTGCTGACTTTCTTCCTAAATGGGGAATAATTTTATGGGGGAGTAGTTTGCTGAGAATGTTGGTTAAGTGACATGGACTTTGCTCTCTTTTCCAGGTGAGACCACCACCTTTTTTGCCACCACTAAAAAAGAAAAAAAAAAATCTAAAAAATGGCTGCCTTAATAATGGCTTCAGTTTATTTCTCTGTGAACTGACGGTTTTGTGTTGGATGTTAGTTGGTTGGTTGTTGGAGAAAAGAGCAGTACGAGCATTCCCTGCTCTTTGCTGATAGTGTGACCATAAAAGCAAGCACAAGTAAGCCATCACCCTTACAGTAAGCGTATTTATACCCTGTTAAAGAACTGTTACAGACCACAAACTAGGAGTCGGATAATAGCTTGTTGCTAAGGATCCTGGGTGCATTTCTTTCCTTTTACTGAATCAAACCTTTGGTGCTCGTGAGTGAAAGGGATAATGTGTTTGAAGTAGTTAAGTCCTGCATTTCAGGGAAGGGGTCCACAATTATCTAGCTTATTCAACCACTGGTGCCTATAAACAGGATTTATTTAACCCATTTGATGTCACTGACCTATGATAGTCAGTCTTTCACACCTGCCAGTATTTGTGACTTCTATAGATGATCTTGCATCTCATATTCATTCTCTAAAGAAGCAAATTAGAAATTCTTTTTTTTTTTAAATTCTTAAGAATTACCTAGACAATATAGAAGTGAAGGTAAGAAAAAGTTCAGAAAAACTTAAGGTAATCCTATAGAATAAGAAATCATGTGATTTCATGATTTCATGTGAAATCATGTGAAATCATGTGATTCTTGTTTGCAATAAGTTGCTTATAATAATGTAGTTTTTGTAAAATTTCACACGGAGTAGACTATTTCCCTCATGAAAAATGCACTATACTTTAAAAGAGACTTTAGACAAATTTGTTATATTTTTAAAAATCTAGATGCTGACTCATTTTCTTTTAAAACTTCAAACGTTTCATCTTAGAAAACATGCTGCTCAAAGGAAATTTCGTATTTGCTCTAGCTGCTTCAAAGCAGCTTTGTGTAGATAGGAGACAGAAATTTGAACTGTAATAAACATATGGCATTTAGCAGGTAATTGGCTTTTGACCCTTAACTGTGGCACTCTCTTCCATATATGGTATTATATTTTATTAACCTAATTTAAAGTAGGGGTGTGCTGGGTTATCATTTACATAGATTAAAGTTCCCATCTAATGTACAAGTAACTAAGAGCACATTGACTTACATGATAACTATTAGCCACAGTCTTTCTGGTGGTCTTTCAGCCAGAAAATAACGCTGCAGCTCTTAAAAGAAAACACACATACGGGTATTACTTGAGGAATCACTGGGCTGGTATTTAGATTTCTGTTCACTCAGTGTGTGTGTGTGGGGGGGGTGGGTGTCTAGAGTCTCTGCTCACAAAGCCTTGCAGGTGGGTTGCCCTTCTCCCAGGGACCATCAGCAGCCTGCCCTTCCCCCCACTCAGCTCCTTCAGATCGCAAGAAATTGATAGTTTGTTCTCAGAGAGGAAAGTGTTTTAACAGAAAAATTTGCAATCAAAACTGTTCCTCATGTTGAGCAAAAACAGCATTTTAAGAGTGCACAGTCATTCAAATTGAGGACTACATCCTGTAACCTTTTTCTGCTGGACTAAATTAAATATGTAACATCCCCAGGAGCAATTTCTGAGAACAGCATTCGACTTTACCTTGACTACTGAATCATTAAAACACATGTGGAAACATTCCATATTACTTTGATCTGACCCTTTGGCAGTAAATGGCCACCTCCTTGCAACTTATATTGAAGTCTATTTCTGAAAAATAATTTACTGCCACCTGGTCTGCCTTGAGGCATTTTCTTATGTGTTCAAAAACATTGACATGTGTCCCTGGATTAACATAAGATCCGTAGTTTCTTCTTTTGAATCTGCAGCTGCCAATTTCTTATTCTTTTATCTGCATGTTATTTAAGTGCTAGTGACTTAAAAATTTGAGTTCTGTGGGTTTAAAGAGGGAAATATAGGCTGTTTGCCCTTTAATTAGTGAACTTTTAAATATCCCTCCTTTATCTGCTTCCTAAATCAGCAGAGTATAAAAATGGCACAGTTTTCATCAGTCCTGGCTTAAAAGAAAACTAATTGCTGATATTCTTTTCTTCCTGGAAATCTTCCTTATTGCTTAGAGACTAGTTTAAATTCCATAATTAATAAGTATTTCTAAATACACATGCCTCAAAATGAACAAAACATTCACGGATGAACTTGATCAATCATGAGAGCAATGTAACACCATGAATGAAATACATCTAGATTTCAGCAGAGCCTTTGGTAGAGCCTCTGATGATATCCAATATGGCCCCTCACCAAGGATCACAAAATGCTTTGGACTTCTTGTTGTCAGTGAACAATCTCTTGTGCCCCATCTGCATTATTGAGAGTTTCATCCTCTAAGAATCTCTTGTCTCCTCCCCAATTCCTCCTTGTTCTTCTTTTCACTAGATTCTTACTGTTGTCAATTATTACAGATAAAAATAAAAACATGTATTACAAAATAAAATAAGGAGTGGTGTTGAACTGTTGGATGGCTCAGGAGAAGACAGGCAGACTAAAGTACACAGAGGGCAAAAAAAGGAAGATGAAGACAAAAGTATAAGAGATATATAGGACATGGTGAAAACTTCTCATGGAGATAGATTTGGAGTTCGAAGAGGTACAATTTTATGTATTTTAAAAAAATATGTTATTAAAAATATGTTACATGAAACAAAAGCAGCTCTTTTAATATACTATTTATATTTTTAATACTTTAAGATTTAATTTGATTTAAGAAGTGAGATGAGGGATTTTAAAAAAAATCTTTAATCAGTTTTCTAAACATCACTTATTATATATTCTTCCCACAAAATATGAAATGCTACCTTTATCATATATAAAATACTATATGTTTTGGTGTTTCTGCATCTTCTGTTTCCTTGATCCTTGTGTATAATACAGCAATGGTTGGATTTTTAGTGGGGTTTTATGTTATAATAATTTTAATAGGACAAGTCCATCCTTGTTCTTCCCTATCAAGAAATTCTTGACTTTTACTGTGCATTTATTCTCTGAACTGATTTTTTTTCTGAAAGAGAGTACACAAGACCAGAGTAGAGGGAGGGACAGAGAGAGAAGGAGTGGGGAGAGAGAGAATCTTAAGCAGGCTCCACACTCAGCATGGAGCCTGATGCAGGGCTCGATCTCATGACCCTGAGATCATGACCTGAGCTGAAATCAGAAGTTGGACACTTAACTGACTGAGCCACCCTGGCATCCCTGAACTGATGTTCAAAGTCATACAGTCAGTGTAAACATATTCTGTTGAAATTTTTATTGTAGTTGACCTTACAATTTAATTTGGGGAAAAGTGCAATTTTGAAACTGAATATTCCCATAGAGAAACATGGTGTAACTTGCTATTTACTCACTATACATTTGTATTCCTAAGTAAACTGTTATCATTCATTTCTTACCTCTTTTATGTGTTTTTGTTATGTCTCTTCCTAAGTATTGTATGTATTTTATTTGTAGGTAGAATTTAATATTCATTATATTTTTAACTGGTTATTTCTGGTATATAGGAGAGATTGTTTTTAATAACTTGTAACTTGCCACCTTACTGAATCTCTTATTTTAATTGTTTTTAGATGATTCTTTTGGAATATCTAGAAAGATAATATCATTTACAACTAATTACTGTTTTGTCAGTTTGCAGTATTTAAATCTCTTTGTGCTTTTACTTAACATATGTCATTTTCTAGAACATATGAGACAATGTTGAATAGAAATGGGAATTGCTAGCCCTGAATTTTTCATAAATTCTGTCATTCATTTATTCAAAATATTTATTAAGTGCCTACTATATTCTAGTCTATAAGGTTAATGCAATGCCAGTAAAAAATTCCTACAATATTTTTCATATTGACCAAATGACTTTAGAGGTCATTTCAAAGAATAAATGCACAGGCCATGAGGGAAACTCACTGATCAAAACACAGAAAAATCTTTACATTTACACATGCATTACCTTAAGAGAAACTTAGATTCTAGCAGAGGGAGACAGACAACAGAATTGAAAACAATGAACATAGTTTTATATATTAATAAGTGACAAGGTTATGAAGAAAACAGAATTGACTAATGCAGTAGAGTATGGGGGCTGAAGGTGCTATTTTATACCAGGAAAAGACCTTTTGGAGGAGGTGACATTTGAGATAACATTGATGAGAGGAAGAGGCAATCATATGAATATCTGGCGGAAGAGCACTGTTAGAATGAGACAGAACAAGTATTTCATGTTGAGGAAGGTTCATGTACCCAGAGTGTGGTTGGTGGGTGTAAAAAAGGCAGACTTTGGGGTCAAAGGTACAGGTACTTGGTGCTCTTTTATCTACAAAGGGAAGCCACTGGAGAATTTTAAGCAAGGGAAAGGTACAATTTGGTCTCTGAACACTGCATCAAAAACTAATGATGTATTTTATGGTGACTAATATAACATAATAAATAAAAAAAAGAATGCTCTCGCTGCTGGATGAAAGGACAATAGAGGACTGAGACCGGAAACAGGGAGGCTAATGGGAATGGTTTATAATGATCCAAATGAGAAGAGTGGATCATTTGAATCAGGTTGTAAGCAGTGCTCATAGGGAAAAGTGGTCAGACTCAGTGTACATTTTGGCATTAATGCCAATGGGACTTACTGATAGATGGCTAGTTACAATTAATAGGTTGCAAGAAGATGTTGAAAGCCAACAGCAACTGAGAGTATCAGGCACTGTTACTAGGCACTAGGAATACAGTGCTGGACAAAACCAACATGGCTTCTATTGTCATAGTGTTTATGGTCTAGTTTAGTCTAATTCTGTTTCCAGTGATGCTGTTGCTGCTGCTAATTTTTTTTTACCATTTAACATAGTGATGGGGGTGGCTGTTGGTTTTGAGAGATAAGTTTTTAATGTTAAGCAAGTACTCTCCAATTCCTAATGTACAAGATTTTATTTTGAAATCAGGAATGCTTGTTGAATTTTGTTGGATGCCCTGTCAGCTTCTATCAGGCTGATCATAAATTAGTAGACTTCCAAAAGTTAAACCAATTTTGCATTTCTGAAGTAAACCAGTTTTGGTCGTGGTGAATTACTTTAAAATCCTCTGATGGGTTGACTTTGCTATTAGTTGATTGAAGGTTTTGCTTCCATGCTTCCATCCTCCCATTCTCTCCTAGGATATCTGGATCCCAAGTCTTCTTGCATGAATACTATTTTACTTAAAATTTTGACCTTTCCTTGGTCAGTTTAGCCAGTTTAAAATTGTACTTGAAAAATCACCCATTTCATGAAGGTTTTAAAATTTATTAGAATAAATGTAGTATTCGTATAATATTGAAAATCTCCATTCTTGTGGTTAAATCATGTTTCTGACTTCTCATGTTGCATATTTGCAGTTTCTCTTTTCTCTATCAGATTTCCCAGATGCTGACAATTTTATTGGTTCTTTAAAAGCATTAGCTCCTGGTTTTCTTTATCAGTTCTCATCCTTTTGATTTTATTTTGCTTTCTTTTTTTTTAAGATTTTATTTATTTGACAGAGAGAGATCACAAGTAGAGAGAGAGAGAGAGAGAGAGAGAGAGAATGGAGGAAGCAGGCTCCCTGCCTAGCAGAGAGCCCGATGTGGGACTCGATCCCAGGACCCTGAGATCATGACCTGAGCTAAAGGCAGAGGCTTAACCCACTGAGCCACCCAGGCAGCCCTATTTTGCTTTCTAATTAAAAAAATTCCTTCTTTGGTCTATTTTGCTGTGATTTTTCTGAAATTTTAAATTGACTTAATTTGTTTATTTTCTTATTTTTATGTAGAAGTAAAAGACTTAAGACTTTAGTTATTGAGTGAGCTTTGCCTACATTCCATATATGTGTGTGTGTGTGTGTGTGTGTGTGTGTATACACACACACTTCTCAGTGTCATTAAATTGTAAATAGTTTACACATGAAGTTTGCATTCTCTTTTAGTTTCAGTCACTCTAGAGAATATTTACATTGTCAAATGGCTAGAATTCCTTGTTACTAATGCCCACTTTTTCTTTTAAGATTTTATTTATTTATTTGTCTGAGATAGAGAGATCTAGAGCACAAGCAGGGGGAGTGGCAGGCAGAAGGAGAAGCAGTCTCCCTGCTGAGCAAGGAGCCTGATGCAGGGGTTAATCCCAGGAGCCTGGGATCATGATCTGAGCCAAGGGCACACGCTTAATGGACTGAGCCACCCAGGCGTCCCACTAATGCCCACTTCTATAAAAAGTTCTATAAATAAATTTATTAAGGTCCTATATGTTCTTCTTTTGGTAAATATTCCATATTGAAAAAGAGAAAAGATGACTATTCCTTGTTTGTAGAATCTAACATTTTTGACACTGATACTTGAGGTGAATTTCATTATTTATAGTATTTAGGGTCACTGTTCTTAATTTTTTTGCTTATTTGATTAGCCAATTTATTAGGCATATTGAAATCTTGCATATGATGATTTATTTTTAAGGCTTCCTCTTCGTTCTAATATTTTCACTTTCTTTATCTTGAAATACTCATTTCTCTTTTTCCATTGGTTGACTACCAATGGAAAATTGTGTTTATTTCTGGTTGTCACTTTTAAGAAAAACAATCCTAAAAAACTCATAGTTAAAAATGAGTAATCAGAGTGGTCACAAAACTCAAGCCATGTTGCTCAGTGACTAGTAAAAGGAAATGGATGGATTTCATTTGGATGTCAAATGGGAATGACTGTTTTTCATATGCTGTTTTGGAGCAAGGTTAAGGTTGATCTGAATAACTTCAAACACGAGAACTGCAAGATGGTTGGAGAGATAGTAAGGAGGCTGATTTTGTTACCGTATAAGGACTCTCTTCTGGTAAAGCAGGTACAAATGGGATTAAAAGCTGCTGGAGATAGTAAAATTCCTGTCACTGAACTGCACCAGCAGATGCTAATGCCTACTTGCCAGGTTATTAGGGAAGAATTCAAGCCTTGGCTCAAAAGTTAAGATTAGAAGGTTGTTAGCACTCTATGTTTTTGAAGAGGCTTGTTATTCATCATTATGTGTCTCTCATTTCCGCCTTCTCATATGTAAATGATTAGATATTTTAAAAGGCTCAATTTAGTGTTGCTGGTCAGATCCCTTTTGTGTCCTGTCTGTGACCTCCTGGGACAGCAAACAAGGACAGAGCATATACAGAGCTTCTCCATCCACCTGGTATGATTGGCAGAATCTGAAAATGGCAGTTGCTTTGATTATAGAATCAAAGAATGACAGCAATAAATGGGATTTTAAAGACCATTTAAACTCACCTCTCAGTCACACAGATCAAAGGGCTCAAAGCCATATTTCTCATTATAAAAGTCATACTCAGTTTATTTTTAAATCTGCCATTTTTTTCATAAAATATTGTTCTTAGTGTCTAATATATATTTTAATCCTTTAAAAGCATTTTTCAATTAACTCAAGGATATTATGATCTATTCATATTTTTTTTAAAGATTTTATTTATTTATTTGACAGAGATCACAAGTAGGCAGAGAGGCAGGCAGAGAGAGAGGAGGAAGCAGGCTCCCTGCTGAGCAGAGAGCCTGATGCGGGACTCGATCCCAGGACCCTGGGATCATGACCTGAGCCGAAGGCAGAGGCTTAACCCACTGAGCCACCCAGGCGCCCTATTCATATTTTTTGATACCATATTTCTTGCTTATTTTTCTCCTATGAAGTTGTTTATGATGAATCATGTCATTTAAAAAGTTTTCTCAATATGTTCAGAATTTTTTTCAATGGGAATTAATATTTCTGGGCTTTGCAACAGATGCACAGTGGTTTTCTGGTTGCATCTGCTAGTCACCCCAGAGGTATTACCAGATCAAGACTAATTTTTATGTTAATATCTCAGTTTAGAAAATCCAGCATCACTAGGGAGAGCATATTTAAAGACTCTAAATCCATGGTGTGACATCATCTTGAAATCTCAGTATTTTCATGTGAACTTTTTTTCTTTTTTAAGATTTAGAGTCAAAGGCTAAGGCAATTTTTCTTGCCATTATCCTGAGATGGTAGAGTGGGTCATTCCCTGGATATGCAACCCTTTTTCTGAGGGTTTTTGTTTTATTTAAAAAGAAAAAAGTGCCAACACCCAATTCCTACCTTGTACCCACCTAAGCCTTTATTTATTGTCCTATTCATGGATTAAAACTGAAATGCCATATCAAGAATATATGGAAAAAATCTTACAAATCAATAATAAAAGTTAACCAACCCAATATAAAAAAAATAGACAAAATACAGTGGACCCTTGAACAACATAGGGGCTTGGGGTACCAACCCCTTTTCCCACTGCAGTAAAAGATCCATGCATAACTTTTTGATTTCCCCAAAACTTAACCACTAACAGCTGACTGTTGACTGGAAACCTTGCTAACACATATTTTTGTATGCTATATGTATTATATTGTATAGTCTTAAAGATAAGAGAAAATGTTAAGAAAATCGTAAGAACAAGAAAATACATTTGCAGTAATGTACAAAAAAATCTGCATATAGGTGAAACTGTGCTGTTAATATCTGTGCTGTTTGAGAGTCACCTGTATTTGAACAGACACTTGCCCAAAGGAGATGTAAAAATGGCTCAAAAATTGGGCAAATATATGCTTAAATCAGTATTCATCAGGGAGGTGCAGTTTAAAGCCACACCTACTAAAATGGGTAAAATTCAAAGGCTAATGATACCAACCATTAGTAACTATGTGGACGAACTGGAGGTCTCACCTATTCCTGGTAAAATGTGAACTGGTATACAGCACCTTTAGGAAATAATACAGCACTTGTTAAAAAGGTAAATATACACTTAACCATACAACCCAGCTGTTCTTTTCCTTGATATTTTCCCAGGAAAGATGAAAATATATTTCCACAAAGACTTTTTGAGGCTTCATAGCGTATTTATACATAATAGCTAAAAACTGGAAACAACCCAGAGGCCTATCACCTGGTAAATGGATAGCCAAGTATTGCATATTTATTGAATGAAATATTTAAAAAAAAAAGAGTTAACTACTGAAGGATTCTTGATTAATCAATCTAAAACATTCTAGGGCCTCTGAAAAATGATGTTGTAATTTTGATAGGGGTTGCATTAAATGTACAGAATGCTTTGGGTAGTATAGCCATTTGAACAATATTTGTTCTTTTTTTTTAAAGATTTTATTTATTTATTTGACAGAGAGAGACACAGCGAGAGAGGGAACAGAAGCAGGGGGAATGGGAGAGGGAGAAGTAGGCTTCCTGCTGAGCAGGGAGCCCCATGCAGGGCTCCCAGGACCCCGGGATCATAACCTGAGCTGCAGGCAGATGCTTAACCAACTGAGCCACCCAGGCGTCTCCCTCCCCGTCTTTTTTAAAATAAATATTTGTTCTTCCAATCCATGATCATGGAATGTCTTTCCATTTCTTTGTGTGGTCTTCAGTTTCTTTCACCAATGTTTTATATTTTTAGAGTATAGGTCTTTCACCTCTTTGGTTAAGTTTATTCGGAGGTATCTTGTTGTTTTGCATTCAGTTGTAAATAGGATTGTTGGGTAATTTCTCTTTCTGCTCCTTCATTACTGGTGTATACAAATGCAACATTGGGTTCCTGAATGGCTCACTGAGGTGCAGTTAAGCACCCTTCTCTCTCTCTCTCTTTTTTTTTTTTTCAAATTTCTTTTCAGTGTAACGGTATTCATTGTTTTTGCACCACACCCAGTGCTCCATGCAATATGTGCCCTCCCCACCCCTCTCTTGATTTCAGCTCAGGTGGTGATCTCAGGATTGTGAGATTGAGTCCTGCATTGGGCTCTGTGCTGGGCATGGAGCCTACTTATGATTCTCTCTCTCCTTCTGTCTTTGCTTCTCCCCGGCTCTCTAATCCTCTCTAGGAAAAAAAAAATGCAACAGACATCAATCTTTGTATATCAATCTTTGTATCCTGCAACTTCACTGAATTTGTTTACTAGTTCTAGTAGTTTTTTGGTAGAGTCGTTCAGGTTTTCTATATGCGGTATTATGTCATCTGCAAATAGTGAACATTTTACTTCTTCCTTGCTGATTTGGATGCCTTTGTTTTAAAATTTCTTATATTTATTTTAATTTTTATTAACATATAATGTATTATTTCTTTCAGGGGTACAGGTCTGTGATTCATCAGTCTTACACAATTCACAGCACTCATCATAGCACATACCCTCCCCAATGTCCATCACACAGCCACCCCATTCCTCCCACCCCTCTCCCCTTCTGTAACTGTCAGTTTGAATGTCAAGATTAGCCTTTTATTTATTTTTGTTGTCTGATTGCTATGGCTGGGACTTTTAATACGATGTTGAATAAAAGTGGTGAGTGGACATCCTTGTCTTGCTTCTGACCTTAGGGGAAAAGCTCTTAGTTGTTTCCCATTAAGGATGATAGTAGCTGGGGGTTTTTGACATATGGCCCTTATTATGTTGAGGTATATTCCCTCTAAACCTATTTTGTTGACGGTTTTTATCATGAATGGATTTTGTACATTGTTAAATGCTTTTTCCACATCTCGAAATGATCATATGTTCTTATCCTTTCTCTTACTGCTATGACGTATCACATGGATTGATTTGCAAATATTGAACCACTCTTGTACCCCAGGAATAAATCTCACTTTTTCATGGTGAATGATTTTTTTAATGTATTATAGGATTTGGTTTGCTAGTATTTTTTCGAGAATTTTTGCCTCTCTCTTCATCTGGGATATTGGCCTGTAGTTCTCCTTTTTAGTGGTGTCTTTATGTAGTTTTGGTATCAGGGTAATGCTGGCCTGTTAGAATGAATTTGGAAGTGCACTTTTGGTGGGAAAGCAAACGGGTGCAGCCTCTGTGGAAAATGGTGTAGAGGTTTCTCAAAAAGTTAAAGATAGCAATCACACTCCTGGGTATTTACCCAAAGAATACAAGAACACTAATTCAAAGGGATACATGCACTCCTATGTTTATAGCAGCATAATTTATAATAGCTGAGATATGGAAGCAGCTCTAGTATCCATCAGTTGAAGAATGGTTTAACCAGATGCGGTGTGTATATATACAATCTAATACTATTGAGCCTTAAAAGAATGAAATCTTGTCATTTGCCATGACATGGATGGACCTAGAGAGTATAATGCTAAGCAAAGTAAGTCAGTCAAAGAATGACAAGTAACATGTGATTTCACTCATATATGGAATTTATGAAACAAAACAAGCAAAGGGAAAAAATAGGGACAAAGCAAGAAAGAGAATCTTATTTAAAAAGAACAATCTGGGTGAGCCTGGTGGTGGGTATTATGGAGGGCACATATTGCATGGAGTACTGGATGTGGGGCATAAACAATGAATTCTGGAACACTGAAAAGAAATAAAAAAAGAAATGAAAAAAAAAAAAGACAATCCGATGGTTATGAGAGGTGAGAGGGGTGGGGGGCATGGGTGAAATAGGTGATGGGGCTTAAGGAGTGCCCTTGTCATGATGAGCACTGGGTGATTTATGGAATTCTTGAATCTTTGTATGGTACACCTGAAACTAATAGAAGACTGTATGTTAATTGTAGTTAAAATATAAACTTGAAAAAAATAAAACATATGCTAAGTGAAAGAAGTCAAACACAAAAGAGTACATACTGTGTGACTCCATTTATATAATCTAGAAAAGTCAGAGTTAGGCTGTAGTGAAATAAGCCATTTGTGGTTGTCTAGACTGGGAAAAGGAGGGGGAATTGATTAGGGAAGAATACACAGGTACTTTTGGGGGCGTTGGAAATGTTCTATACCTTGAGAGTGATGGTGGCTACATGGTATGTACATTTCCCAAAATGTATTGAAGTGTATCAGAATATATACATTTTTGTTATATGGAAATTACATTTTAATAAATTATATTAAAAGAGACAATATCTACTTTTCTTCTCCAATATCAACAAACTCCTGGGGTGGCTGCCATTTTAACTAGTGTAGTACTTTGACTTTGAAATCCTTCTACATTTCTGGCATATAAAATTATCTTTTTTTTTTTTTTTGCACTGGCTATGTCATTTTAGTTTTTTCAGTTTCGTTGTCATATAATTAACATATCATGGTGCAGAAGTTTAAGGTGTGTATAGTGTGCTGACTTGGTAAACTTAATATTGCAAAATGATTACCACTGCTGAATTAGCTAACACATCCATCATGTCACATAATGACTTATTTTTTTTGTGGTGAGAACATTGAAGAACTACTCTCAGAAACTTTATATGATAGTGTTGTTAATTATAATCACCTTCCTATACATTAGATCATCAGAACTTATTCAACTTATAAATGGAAGTTTGTACACTTTTTTAAAAAAGATTTTATTTGTTGGGGAGAGAGAGAGAACACACTAGTGTACAAGCAGGGGAGAGCAGCAGGCAGAGGGAGAAGTAGGCTCCCCACTGAGCAAGGAGCCAAACTCGGAACTCGATCTCAGGACTCTGGGATCATGACTGAGCCCAAGGCAGATGCTTAACCAACTGAGCCACCCAGGTGTCCCTGGAAATTTGTACACTTCATTCAACATCTCTCATTTCCCCCCTGCCCTCAACCCCCAACCCCTGCTAAGCAGGGTTCTAATCTCTGTTTCTCTGAATTCAGATTTTTTAGATTCCACATAAGTGAATATATTTGTCTTTCTTGTCTGACATTTTTCACTTGGCTTGATGCCCTCATGGTCCATGCAGGTTGCAAATAGCAAGATAAGATTTCCTTCTTTTTCATAGCTGAATAACATTCCACTGTATATATATACCACATTTTCTTTCTTTCTTTTTTTTTTTCATTTTATCTGTTAATAGAAACTTAGATTATATCCATGTCTTGGCTATTGTGTATAATGCTATGAAGAATGTGGGAGTGGAGATAAATCTTTCAAATCCTTTTTTCATTTCCAATGGATCTATACCTAGGAGTGACATTGCTAGATCATATGGTAGTCCTGTTTACCTTTAGGAGGAATCTTCATGCTGTTTTTCATACAAGCTCTACCAATTTTCATTCCCACCGATGGTGCTGTTTTCTACATGCTCACCAAAACTTGTTACGTTTTTTTGATGGTAGCCATTCTAACATGTGTAAGGTGATTTCTCATTGTGGTTTTGATTTGAATTTCCCTGATGGTTAGTGATCTTGAAATTCTTTTCATGTACATGTTAATCAGTTATATCTTGTTTGAAAAAAAAGTCTATTCAGTTTTTCTCATTTTTAAATTGGAATATTTTGGTATTAATTTGTGAGTTCCTTAACTGTTTTGATGTTAATTCTATATTAGTTATGATTTGCAAATATTTTCTCCCATTCCATAGGTTGCCTTTTCATTTTGTTGATTGTTTCTTTTGATGTGCAGAAGCTTTTTAGTTTGATGTTCAACTCATTGACTTTTGTTTTTGTTGCTTGTGCTTTTGGTGACATACTAAAAAAAAAATCACTGCCAAGACTGATATGAAGGAGCTTTCCCTCCATGTTTTATTTTAGGAGTTTTTTGGTTCCAAGTTGTATGTGTAGTTCTTGATTCCATTTCAGATTAATTTTTGTAAGTGATAGAAAATAGGAATCCGGGGCACCTGGGTGGCTCAGTGGGTTAATCCTCTGCCTTCAGCTCAGGTTATGATATCAGAGTCCTGGGATCGAGCCCCATATCAGGCTCTCTGCTCAGCGGGGAGCCTGCTTCCCCACCCACTCCTTGCCTCTCTCCCTACTTGTGATCTCTCTCTCTGTCAAATAAATAAATGAAATCTTAAAAAAAAAAAGAAAATAGGAATCCAATCTCATTCTTCTATATGTCGTTAACCCAGTTTTCCCACAACCTTTTTTTGAAGAGACTCATTTCCCCATTGCTACACTTTGCTCCCTTATCAAATATTAGTTGACTATGAGAGGGTTTATTTCTGGGCTCTTCATTCTGTTCCATTGGCCGGTGTGTCCATTTTCATGCCAATACCATACTGTTTTGATCACTATAACTTTGTAGTATAGTTTGAAATCAGGAGTTGTGATGGTTCCAGCTTTTTCCCTCAGTTTTGCACTATTTGCAGTCTTTTGTGGCACCATATGAATTTCAGGATTATTTTTTCCTGTTTTTGTAAAAAAAAAAAAAAGTTGGAATTTTGATGGGCTTTACACTGAATCTACAGATGGCTTTGGGTAGTATGGACACTCTAACAGTATTATTCCAATCCATGGACACAGGATATCTTTCTGTTTGTACCTTCTTTAGTTTCTTTTCTCAGAGCCTTGTAGGTTTCCTTGTGCAGATCTTTTACCTGCTTGGTTAAATTTATTCTTAATTTTTTATGATATTTTGAATGGGAGTTTTAAAAATTTCTTTTTAAGAAGTTTTGTTGTTAATTTTTATAAATATTTCATTTTTGATGAGCATTTCTAGGTGTTAATGCAGGAGTAATTTCACATTATCCGCACAGCTAGTTCCAGAAATTTCAGAGTCCTGTGATTTTTGTCTTTGTTAGTTTTGCTAAATGGTGAGGTTATCATGGGAATCAACTTTTATCCCAGCAAAATATCCTAGCTGATGGATATTTTGTGTTGGAGGAGCACAAAGAGGCCACTAATACTTTGTGCTTATTGTTTGTTGGACACTGTTCTAGATGCTTTCACATCTGATGGCTAATTCTATTCTCATACCAACATTTAGACTAAGTATTATTATCTCCATTTGTATGTGAGGAAACGGATTTAAATAGACTGACTTGCATTGATTCCTCCTAGCAACAAATGCAATCTGGAATGCAAACAAAGCCTTCTAATTCCAAGCCCAGTTGGTTTTGTTTGAGATTGCAAATGTATCATATCCTTAATATTTATCATTCATAAAATTTAAGTATGAACATATTTATTATTGTAAAATATTCTTAAAAACATTGTCAATAATGTTGAAAAATAAAACATTGTTCATAATATTTTACTCCCTTTATATTATGGCCCTGGTAAAAAAAAAGTCATTCAAATTGAATAGCAGTAATATGTTTATCCCTTTATAAAACCTAGAATAAAATGATGGTTGTATAAACTTGCTCTCATATTTGGAAAGGATTCTCATGACTCCTGTCTGAGATGAGTTTCCCTAGCTGGGATTATGTGTGGTAGGCAACAAGACAGATTTATGACCTCAGTGTGAACATAAGAAAAAGGGCGGCTGTTGTCTGTGTCCCAGGAAAAGGGTATTTGGACATCCAGGAAAAGTCTTGAACATAACACTTTGGGTATTCAACAGCAGAGTACAATGCTTAAAGTAGGTTATAAAACAGAGCCTGGAAATAACCCATGAGTCATCATACTTGGAGGGAGGGGACCTTTTATGGAACACCTGCTATTAAATCCAGGGATGAGAGGGAAATTTTACAAGTTCCAAACTTTTAAAGGTAAAGATTGTGTAACCTTCATGTCCTTCCATGGCTTGATTAACAAAAATTTTAGCACTAAATTTAGTGCTTGTACTAAAGTAACTATATCAGGCCAGTATATTTGCAAGGAGGTAAGTAGGTAGCAGATCATGGAGAATCTCATGGTAACAGACTAAGACATTAGGATTTTGTCCTGAAGTTGATGGTCAATCTACTGTATTAATTGAAGGAATGGTATGGTAATTTGTGCTTTGACAATTATTCTTTGCCATTTTGAGGGATAAATTGGAGCAGAAAGACCCAGAAAGCAGTAAGATCAATAAAAAAGGTATTGCAATTATATTTTCAAAATGATACAGACTTGACCTGTGGTATTGGTAGAGGTCATAAAGGTAATCAATGGAGGATAAAAGAGAGATAAGACTCAGGGTTTTAGACTGTGTAGACTGTTTAGTAGATCTAGGCAGTATTTAAAAGTATTAAGGAATGCAGGCAATAGAGTATGGATGCTCACCCAAATATAACCTAGGAGTGCATTTAAAAAGCCTTCATTTTGGTGATCCAAGCCCTCTTTCAGGAGGAGAGGAAAAAATTTCTCAAATGTTAACATGTGTATATAATAACTGAGGATCTTGAGACTGTGGATTGTAACTCATTTGGTCTGCATTTCTAACATTTTCTCGAGATGGTGATGCTATTGGTCCTCAGAACTCACTTTGAGTAGAAGGTTCTAGTTATCTACTGAGCTCTGAGTGCTTAACCTTTGTTTTCATCTTCTCTGATTTTCTATTTGTTTCCTACCGGACATTGACTCTTTTCTTCTCTGGGTCCCTTTGATCAATACCTGATTTTAAATGCCAGTTTATGGCTTCACAATGTAATTCAACTTTTCACTGTTATCTTTTGGCATAAGTTAGAGATCTGGTAATTGTCACACATGTTGTAGCAGATTCTGTAAGTGTGCTGTCCATGTGTCCCTGGGCCTTGACATTGCACTGCAGACTTCTGCTTGTATTTTTTTTTTAAAGATTTTATTTATTTATTTGACAGACAGAGATCACAAGTAGGCAGAGAAGCAGACAGATAGAGAGAGGTGGAAGCAGGCTCCCCGCAGAGCACAGAGCCCGATGTGGGGCTCGATCCCAGGACACTAGGACCATGACCCGAGCCGAAGGCAGAGGCTTCAACCCACTGAGCCACCCAGGTGCCCCTTCTGCTTGTATTTTTATGGCTAAGGATTTTTCACACCGTCTACAGCTTATTCTATCCAAGCATGTTCCTAGTAAGGTAGAATAGTCAGACCAGGAGCCCTTGACCAATGACTGATGAGAACTGGTCTGTAACTACCTAAGTTCCCTCACCTCTCAAGTTGGATATCTCTAAGGTGTGCCCTCTTCATAGTTTCTAGAGTTCCCCTGTGGGCTTTGGATCAGTTATCCCAGTAGTGATATGCTTGTAAATTCACTCTCTATTGGCTATTTTCCTTTCCCGTCTCACTTTTCTCTTCCTCTATTGATGTTTCCCAGGGTCACCTCCCAAATAATATTGCATCTTTGGAAAATATAAAGACACAGCTGGTAGTTAAAGCTGAGTACATAAATGCAGTCTTCAGGAGAGAGTGTCTGGAGTGAAAGACACAGCGTCTGAAGGTGAAGGCATGGGAAATATGATATGTAGCTGTGTGTTAAATAAAATAATCTCAGAAAAGCAGCAGCCAGAAAGGTAATGAAACTTAGAGTAGTCCTACTTTGCAACCCAATTCTTTCTCCTAAGCTACAGAAATATACCCCACCACTGTTTGGCTAACTCAGCTTGAGCATAAAGGTTTCTATGAAGAAACTTGAGGGTCATTCTTGACTTCTTCCTCTGTATTACTGCTCATATTCAACACACCACTAAAACTGAAAATGGAAAGATAGTTTCTGCACCTAAGAGGTTATCAATGTCTTCAGCCAGAGCAGCTGTATTTCCGTATGTGGTATACTATTTGTCAGGCTTTTGTGAAAAGCTTTGAACTGTAGAATGAAGATAATAGAAAACATGGAATTTTTAAAAAATATTTTTATAACCTTTTTATTTTAGAGTTTTATATTTACATGAAAATTGTGAAGATATTACCGAAAATCCCCAGATGAAAACATGGAATTTTGGAAAAATCATTAGGCATGGAGGAGTTGTTTAAGAAATATTCCATGTATGAATTTTGACCCAATGAACATTCATTTTGAAGTGACCGACATTATGCTTTTTTTCCACATTAAAAAATAGATTTCCTATAATGATAATTTACTTAGCAAATCTGTTTCTCTTATTTAGCAGATGATCAAAAACTAGGAATAACTTAAGCCAGGCAATTCTCCTCCCTTGGGCACTGCTAGCTATGTGACTGAGGGATATCTGTGTATATACAGAGTGTGGCAAATCTTAGGCAGTGTCACAGCACCACTAAAGAACAGCACGTTTTTACTTGAGGGGCCATTTGTCAATTTGAGCTATTAAAAATGTCTTATGTGGGGAGGGACTATCCGTAGTCCAGTTCTCTCATAAACGGGCACACGGGCTTGGGAAATTGATACATCCTTTCTGCAGAGGTTTTTCTAGCTTTCTGATATCGAAGAGTTTGGAAAGAGGCCTCCCAAGTATGTATTATTAGTAGTGCAAAGTGTCAAAATTGTGCTCTTTTTCACGTATGCCTGAGGTATACATCTTAGAAATTTTATAGACACTGCTACATTTTTTTAAAGATTTTTATTTATTTATTTGACAGACAGAGATCACAAGTAGGCAGAGAGGCAGGCAGAGAAAGAGAGAGGAGGAAGCAGGACCCTGGGATCATGACCTGAGCCGAAGGCAGAGGCTTTAACCCACTGAGCCACTCAGGTGCCCCTACATTTTATTCAAGCTGTTTGGAGCACGTGAGTGATTAAAATGTTAGAAATATAATGAAAAGATTGTACATCATATAAAGGAAGGAAGCAACATCTTTTGAACAGTTGGCAATCTATATCTATTATGTCTAAAGTTATTTTTTTAAAGACAGAACTAAAATGAAATAAAAACCACGATGTTCATTGAACAATTGTCTCTGTCATTTAGGTAATCTTGCCAATGAACTCTGTAAAAGAACAACTCATGCTCTAGAGTCAGAGTTAGGGTAGAAATTTGTTTCTTAGGGATATAATTATATCAGAGTGAGACAATTACAGATGGACTCAAAGTAATAATACCTTTTAAAGCCAATTATAAGGATAAAAAATTATTGTAGGTGACATACATTGTTACATTCGTTTTAGATGTACAACATAGTGATTTGACAATTCTGAACATTCTTCAGTGCTCACCACAGTAAGTGTAGTCATCAGAGAACATTAATACAATGTTATGGGCTATACTCTACATGCTTCTCATCTCTGTAACTTATTTTATAACTGATAGTTTGCACTTCCTAGACCCCTTAGCTATTTCACCCATCTCTGTACCCCTTTCCTCTCTGGAAACCACCAGTTCTCTGTATTTATAAGTCCGTTTCTATTCATTTATATGTTTGCTAATTTTTTTTTAGCATCCACACTTAAGTGAAATCATATGATATTTGTTTTCCTCTGCCCAAATTCTTTCACTTAGCGTAATACCCTTTAGGTCCTTTGGTGGTATCACAAATAACAAGTTTTCATTCTTTTTTAATGACTGAGTAATATTCCATTGTATATACACTATATGTTTTTTATCCATTCATCTATTGATGGAGACTTAGGTTGCTTCCATATCTTGGCTCTGTAAATAATGCTGCAGTGAACATCGAAGTCCAAGTATCTTTTTGAATTAGTGTTTTTGTTTTCTTTCGGCAAATATCCAATAGTAGAAATCCTGGGTTGTATAATATTTTATTTTTAATTTTTTAAGGAACCCCCATACTGCTTTCTAGAGTGGCTATACCAATTTATGTTCCCACCAACAGAGCACAAGTGTTATCTTTTCTCCACATTCTTGCCAACACTTAAGATTCTTGTCTTTTGGACACTAGCCATTTTGACAAGTATGAGGTGATACCTCATTGTGGTTTTGATTTATCTTGCCCTGATTAGTAATGTTCAACATCTTTTCATGTGTTTATTCATTATCTGTATTTCTTCTTTAGAAAAACGTCCATTCAGGTCCTCTGCCATTTTTTATTTGGATTATTTTGGGGGATATTTGGTGTTGTCTGCCCCAATCTTTATTATTTTCTTCTAATTTTGGGCTTTGTTCTTTTTCTAGTTAACTCAGGTTTAAGTTTTGATGGCTTATTTGAGATTTTTCTTGTTTTTTTTTGAGGTAGGCCTTTATAGCTATAAACATCCCTCTTAGAGCTCCTTTTGTTGGATTTTTAAAATGATTGTGGAGTGTTGTGTTTCTGTTTTCATTTGCCTCCATGTATTTTTTAATTTCTTCTTTGATTTCTTTGTTGACCCATTGGTTTTTTAATAGAACGAAATTTAACTTACATGTACTTGTGTTTTTTCCAGTTTTTCAATTAGCAATAATCGCACCTCAGATAAACCTCATTGGCTACAATACCACCACTATGAAAAGCTTTTTTTTTTCCAGTTTTTAAAAAAATGGATTTCTAGCATCATACTGGTATGGCCAGAAAAGATGCTTGATATGTTTTCAGTCTTATTAAGTTTACTGAGACTTTTTTTAATTAGTTTCAGAGGCAGTTTAGTGATTCATCCGTTGGATATAACACCCACTGCTCATTATATCAGTGATATAATGCCCATCTTAATGCCCATTCTTTTTTTTTCTAAGATTTTATTTATTTGACAGAGAAAGAGAGAGAGAGAGATCACAAGTAGGCAGAGAGGCAGGCAGAGAGAGTGGGGGGAAGCAGGCTCCCCGCTGAGCAGAGTCTGATGCAGGGCTTGATCCCAGGACCCTGAGATCATGACCTGAGCCGAAGGCAGAGGCTTAACCCACTGAGGAATCCAGGCACCCCCTTAATGCCCATTCTTAATGCCCATCACCTAGTTACCTCATCCCCCCATGTACTGCCCCTCAGGAAACCCTCATTTGTTTCCTATACTTAAGAGTTTCTTAGGGTTTGTCTTCCTCCCTGTTTTCACATTATTTTTCCTTTCCTTCACCTGCGTTCATGAGTTTTGTTTCTTAAATCCCACATATGAGTGAAATCATATGATAATTGTCTTTCTCTGACTGACTGACTTAGCATAATACCCTCTAGTTCTATCCACATCCTTCTGAATGGCATGATTTCATTCTTTTTGATAGCTGAGTAATATTCCATTGTGGATATATACCACATCTTCTTTATTGATTCATCAGCTGATACCACATCAACTTTATTCATCTGTTGATGGACATCTGGACTCTTCACATATTTTGGCTATTGTAGACATTGCTGATATACACATTGGAGTGCATGTTTCTCCTTGAAGCATTATGTTTGTATCCTTTGAATAAATACCTAAAAGTACAATTGCTGGGTCATAGGGTAGTTCTATTTTTAACTTTTTGAGGAACTTTCTTACTGTCTTCCAGAGTGGCTGCACCAGTTTGCATGGCACCAACAGTATAAGAGGTTTCCCTTTTCTCTATACCCTTGTCAACACATGTTGTTTCCTGACTTGTTAATTTTAACCATTCTGAATGATGAGGGGTGGTATCTCTTTGTGGTTTTTATTTTTCCCAGATTCCCAGTGATGTTGAGCATTTTTTCATGTGTCCATTGGTCATTTGTATGTCGTCTTTGGAGAAATGTCTGTTCATGTGTTTTGCCCATTTTTTGACTGGGTGATTTGGTTTTTTCTTTGGGGGGTGTTGAGTTTGATAAGTTCTTTATAGATTTTGGATACTAGCCCTTTATCTGATAAGTGATTTGCAAATATCTTTCCCCATTCTCTAGTTGCCTTTTAGTTTGGTTGACAGTTTCCTTGGCTATTAAAAAGCTTTTTATGTTGATGAGGTCCCAATAGTTTGTTTTGTTTTTTTTTTTTTGCTTTTGTTTCCCTTGCCTTAGAAGACATCTAGGTCACAGAGGTTGCTGCTTGTGTTCTTCTCTAGGATTTTGATCGATTCCTGTCTCACATTTGGATCTTTCATCCATTTTGAGCTTGTCTTTGTGTATGGTGTAAGGAAGTGGTCCAGTTTCATTTTTCTACATGAGCCTATCCAGTTTTCCCAGCACCATTTGTTGAAGAGATTTTTTTTACATTGAATATTCTTTCTGCTTTGTTGAAGATTAGTTGACCATAGAGCTGAGGGTCCATTCCTGGGTTCTCTATTCTGTTCCATTGATCTATGTGTCTGTTTTTGTGCCAGTACCCTACTGTCTTGATGACTACAGCTTTGTAATAGAGCTCGAAGTCCGGCATTATGATGCTACCAACTCTGTTTTTTTTTTTTTTCAACATTCCTCTGGCTATTTGGGGTCTTTTCTGGTACATCACAAATTTTAGGATTGTTTGCTCCAGCTCTGTGAAAAATGTTATGGTATTTTGATAGGGATTGCATTGAATGTACAGATTGCTCTAGGTAGCATAAACACTTTAACAATATTTGTTCTTCCAATCCATGAGCATGGAATGTTTTTCCTTTTCTTAGTGTCTTCTTCAGTTTCTTTCATACAGGAATTCAGCAAACTCACAGGATCTAAAATCAGTGCACAGAAATCAGTTGCATTTCTATACACTAACAATGAGGCAGAAGAAAGAGAAATCAAAGAATTGATCTCATTTACAATTGCAACAAAACCCAGAAGATACCTAGGAACAAACCTAGCCAAAGAGGTAAAAGACCTATACTCTGAAAACTATAGAACACTTATAAAAGAAATTGAAGAAGAGACTTGTTTTGTGGCCTCATATGTGATCTATCCTGGGGAATATTCCATGTGCACTTAAATGTGTTTCTTCTATTTTTGGACAGAATGTTCTATATATACCTGTTAAGTTCATCTGGTCTAATGTATCACTGAAAGTCACTGTTCCCTTACTGATTTTCAGGGTGGGTGATCTATTCATTGATGTACGTGGGAAGTTAAAGTTTCCAATTATTACTGTATTATTGTCAGTTTACCCCTTCATGTCTGTCAATATTTCCTTATGTGTTTTAGGGCTCTTATGTTTGGTCCATAGGTATTCACAACTGTTATATCCTCTTGTTGGGTTGGTCCTTTGTAAATTATGAAATATCCTTCTTTGCATCTTGCTATAGCCTTTGAAAATTAGTTTTGTCTAATGTATTGTTACCTTGGCTTTTTTTTTTTTTTTTTTTGCTTCCATTTGCATGGAATATCTTTTTCCATTTCTTCACTTTCAATTATGAAGAGTTCGGAATATAGATCAGATTACAGATCATCAGGAACTTAACTATATACCATATATAATGCATATATAATGTATGTATTATAATGGCATGACGTTTAGAGTTTTTGTCTCCATGGAGTTTATGGTATCTCTTTACAAGTAAGAAAGGTTTGTTCTTTCTCAAAATTACTTTGGCTTTTAGGGTATTTTGTGATTCCACACAAATTTTAAGATTGTTTTTTTTCTAGTCCTGTGAAAAATGCCACTGGAATTTTGACAGGAATTACATTGAATTGGTAGATCTGTTTTGGTAGAATGAACATTTTTTAATTAACATATAATGTATTATTTGCCCCAGGGGTACAGGTCTGTGAATCGTCAGGCTTACACATTTCACAGCACTCACCATAGCCCATACCCTTCCCAGTGTCCATAACCCAGCCATCCTATCCCTACCCCCTACCCCCCAGCAAAACTCAGTTTATTTCCTGAGATTAAGAGTCTCATGGTTTGTCTCCCTCCCCAGTCCCATTTGTTTCATTTTTTACTTCCCTAACCCCACAACCCCCCCGCCCTGCCTCTCAAATCCCTCATATCAGAGAGATCATATGATAATTGTCTTTCTCTGATTGACTTATTTCCCTTAGCATAATACCCTCTAGTTCTATCCATGTCGTTGCAAATGGCAAGATTTCATTTCTCTTGATGGCTGCATAGTATTTCATTGTATATATATAAACCACATCTTCTTTCCATTCATCTGTTAGTGGACATCTAGGTTCTTTCCATAGTCTGGCCATTGAGGACAATGCTGCTAAAAACATTCGGGTGCATGTGCCCCTTCAGATCACTACATTTGTATCTTTAGAGTAAATACCCAGTAGTGTGATTGCTGGGTTGTAGGGTAGCTCTATTTTCAACTTTCTAAGGAACCCCCATACTCTCTTCCAGAGTGGCTACACTAGCTTGCATTCCCACCAAGAGTACAGGAGGGGTCCCCTTTCTCTGCATCCTTGCCAACATCTGTCATTTCCTGACTTGTTAATTATAGCCATTCTGACTGGTGTGAGGTGGTATCTCACTGTAGTTTTATTTGTATTTCCCTGATGGTCAGTGATTTTGAGCACATTTCATGTGTCTATTGGCCATTAGGATGTCTTCTTTGCTGAAATGTCTGTTCACATCTTCTGCCCATTTTTTGATTGGATTATTTGTTCTTTGGGTGTTGAGTTTTATAAGTTCTTTATCGATTTTGGATATTAGCCCTTTATCTGATATGTCATTTGCAAATATCTTCTCCCATTCTGTCAGTTGTCTTTTGGTTTTGTTAACTGTTTCCTTTGCTGTGCAGAAGCTTTTTATTTTGATGATGTCCCAATAGTTCATTTTTACCCTTGCTTCCTTTGCTTTTGGAGATGTTTCTAGGAAGAAGTTGCTGGGACTGAGGTCAAAGAGGTTGCTACCTGTGTTTTTCTCAAAGATTTTGACAGATTCCTTTCTCACATTGAGGTCTTCCATCCATTTCAAGTCTATTTTTGTGTGTGGTGTAAGGAAATGGTCCAGTTTAATTCTTCTGCATGTGGCTGTCCAATTTTCCCAACACCATTTGTTGAAGAGACTGTCTTTTTTCCATTGGACATTCTTTCCTGCTTTGTTGAAGATTAGTTAACCATAGAGTTGAGGGTCCATTTCTGAGCTCTCTATTCTGTTCCCTTGATCTATATGTCTGTTTTTGTGCCAGTACCACATCATCTTGATGATTACAGCCTTGTAAAAGAGCTTGAAGTCTGGAATTGTGATGCCATCAACTTTGGTTTTCTTTTGCAACATTCCTCCGGCTATTTGGGGTCTCTTCTGGTTCCAGGTACATTTTAGGATTATTTGTTCCATTTCTTTGAAAAAAAATTGATGATATTTTGATAGGAATTGCATTAAATGTGTAGACTGCTTTAGGTAGTATAGACATTTTCACAATATTTGTTCTTCCAATCCATGGGCATGGAATGTTTTCCACTTCTTTGTGTCTTCCTCAATTTCTTTCATGAGTATTTTAAAGTTTTCTGAGTATAGATTCTTTGCCTCTTTGGTTAGGTTTATTCCTAGGAATCTTACGGTTTTGGGTACAATTGTAAATGGGATTGACACCTTAATTTCTATTTCTTCTTTCTTGCTGTCAGTGTATAGAAATGCTACTGTTTTCTGTGCATTGATTTTATATCCTGCCACTTTACTGAATTCCTGTATGAGTTCTAGCACTTTTGGAGTGGAGTCTTTTGGGTTTTCCACATAAAGTATCATATCATCTGCAAAGAGTGAGAGTTTGAGTTCTTCTTTGCTCATTTGGATGCCTTTTATTTTTGTTGTCTGATTACGATGCTAGGACTTCTAGTATTATGGTAAATAGCAGTGGTGATAGTGGATAGCACTGCCATGTCCTGACCTTAGGGGAAAAATTCTCAGTTTTTTCTTATTGAAAATTGTACTTGCTGTGGGTTTTTCATAGATGTCTTTGATGATATTGAGGTACATACCCTCTATCCCTACACTGTGAAGAGTTTTGGTGAAGAAAGGATGCAGTACTTTGTCAAATGTTTTTGTAGCATCTACTGGAAGTATCATATGGTTCTTGTTCTTTCTTTTATTAATGTATTGTATCACAGTGATTGATTTGTGGTTGTTAAACAAACCTTGCAGCCCAGGAATAAATCCCCTTGGTTGTGGTAAATAATCCTTTTAATGTACTGTTGGATCATATTGGCTAGTATTTTGGTGAGAAATTTTGCATCCGTGTTCATCAAGGATATTGGTTTGTAATTCTTTTTGATGGGGCTTTTGTTTGGTTTTGGGATCAAGGTTTATGTTGGCCTCAATGAATGAATTTGGAAATTTTCCTTCCATTTCTATTTTTTGGAACAGTTTCAGGAGAATAGGTATTAATTCTTCTTTAAATGTTTGGTAGAATTGCCCTGGGAAGACATCTGGCCCTGGGCTCCTGTTTGTCGGGAGATTTTTTGATGATTGCTTCAATCTCTTTACTGGTTATGGATCTATTTAGGTTTTCTATTTTCTTCCTGGTTCAGTTGTGGTAGTTTATATGTCTCTAGGAATGGACCCATTTCTTCCAGATTGTTAAATTTGCTGGTGTATAGTTGCTTATAATATGTACTTATAATTGTTTGTATTTCTTTGGTGTTGGTTGTGATCTCTCCTCTTTCATTCATGATTTTATTAATTTGGGTCCTTTCACTTTTCTTTTTGATAAATCTGGCCAGGGATTTATCAATCTTATTAATTCTTTCAAAGAATCATCTCCTAGTTCCGTTGATGTTTTCTATGGTTCTTTTGGTTTCTATTTCTTTGATTTCTGCTCTGATCTTTATTACTTCTCTTCTCCTGCTGGGTTTAGGCTTTCTTTGTTTTTCTTTCTCCAGTTCCTTTAGGTGTAGGGTTAGGTTGTATACTTGAGACCTTTCTAGTTTCTTGAGAAAGGCTTGTATTGCTATATACTTTCCTCTCAGGACTGCCTTTGCTATTTACCACAGATTTTGAACTGTTGTGTTTTCATTTTCATTTGTTTCTATGAGTTTTTTTTAAATTCTTCTTTAATTTCCTTGTTGACCCATTCATTCTTTATTAGGATGAGCTTTAGCCTCCATATATTTGAGTTCTTTCCAACTTTCCTCTTGTGGTTGAAGTCTAGTTTCAAAGCATTATGGTCTGAAAATATGCAGGGAATCATCCCAGTCTTTTGGTACCGGTTGAGACCTGATTTGTGACCTAGGATATGATCTATTCTGGAGAATGTTCCATGGGCACTAGAGCAGAATGTGTATTCTGTTGCTTTGGGATGGAATATTCTGAATATATCTGTGATGTCTATCTGGCCCAGTGTGTCATTTAAAGCCTTTATTTCCTTGTTGATCTTTTGCTTACATGATCTTTCCATTTCAGTGAGGTCAGTATTAAAGTTCCCTACTATTATTGTGTTATTGCTGATGTGTTTCTTTGATTTTATTATTGTTTATATAATTGGCTGCTCCCATGTTAGAGGCATAGATATTTAAAATTGTTAAGCCTTTTTGGACAGACCCATTAAGTGTGATATAGTGTCCTTCCTCATCTCTTATTGTAGTCTTTGGCGTAAAATCTAATTTATCTGATATAAGGATTGCCACCGAGCTTTCTTTTGATGTCCGTTAGCATGGTAAATTGTTTTCCACCCCTTTACTTTAAATCTGTAGGTGCCTTTGGGTCTAAAATGAGTTTCTTGTAGACAGCGTATCGATGGGTCTTACTTTTTTTTAATGCATTCTGATACCCTTTGTCTTTTGATTGGGGCATTTAGCCCATTTACATTCAGGGTAACTTTTTTTTTTAAGATTTTATTTATTTATTTGACAGACAGAGATCACAAGTAGGCAGAGAGGCAGGCAGAGAGAGAGAGAGGAGGAAGCAGGCTCCCCGCCAAGCAGAGAGCCCGATGTGGGGCTCGATCCCAGGACCCTGGGATCATGACCTGAGCTGAAGGCAGAGGCTTTAACCCACTGAGCCACCCAGGCGTCCCGTAACTTTTAAAAGATGTGAGTGTAGTGCCATTGTATTGCCTGTAATGGGACTGTTACTGTACATTGTCTCTGTTCCTTTCTAGTCTGTTACTTTTAGGCTCTCTCTTTGCTTAGAGGACCCCTTTCAATATTTCCAATATTTGCTTAGAGAGCCCTTTCAATAGGACTGGTTTGGTGATTGCAAATTCTTTTAATTTTTGTTGGTCCTAGAACTGTTTTAATCTCTCCTTCTGTTTTCAATGACAATCTAGCTGGTGTATTATTCTTGGCTGCATATTTTTCTTACTTTTTGCTCTGAATATATCCTGCCAGTTCTTTCTGGCCTGTCAGGTCTCTGTGGATAGATCTGCTGCCAATCTAATATTTCTACAGTTGTATGTTACAGACCTCTTGTCCTGAGCTGCTTTCAGGAATTTCCCTTTGTCACTGAGACTTGTAAGCTCTACTATTAGAAGATGATGTGTGGACCTATTTTTATTGATTTTGAAGGGGGCTCCCTGTGCCTCCTGGATTTTGATGCTTGTTCCCTTTGCCATATTAGGAAAATTCTGTACCATAATTTGCTCCAAAGTACCTTCTGCCCTTCTTTCTCTTTCTTCTTCTGGGATCCCAGTTATTCTAATATTGTTTCGTCTTATGGTATCACTTTTCTCTCCAGTTCTCCCCTTGTGGTCCAGTAGTTGTTTGTCTCTCTTTTGCTCAGCTTCTTTGTTCTCCACCAGTTGTTCTTCTATATCATGAATTCTCTCTTTTGTCTTATTTATCTTAGCAATAAGAGACTTCATTTTTGATTGCACCTCATTAATAGCTTTTTTGATTTCAACTTGGTTAGATTTTAGTTCTTTTATTTCCCCAGAAAGGGGTTCTTTAATATCTTCCCTACTTTTTTTCAGCCCAGCTAGCACCTTGATAATTATCATTCTGAACTCTAGTTCTGAGATATTACTAATGTCTGTATGGGTTAGGTCCCCAGCTGTCGGTACAGCCTCTTGTTCTTTTTTTGTGGTGAGTTTTTCCACCTTGTCATTTTTTCCAGATAAAAATAGATGAATGAGAGAACAAAATACTAAAAGGGTAGCAACAACCCCAGAAAAATACACACTAATGAAATCAGAAGAGACCCAAAACTGGGGGGAGAAGAAACGAGGGAAAATATCTAGATAGATAGATAGATAGATAGATTGATTGATTTATAAATAAAAACTGGTGAATAGAACAGAGCCATGCACTTGATTTTGGGTGTATTTTGGTCTGTTAGAAGAAACTACCTTCCAATATTTTAAAGAAAGAAAAAAATATATATACAAAAATAAACATGATGAAGGGATGGGATATGAATATAAAGATGAAAATTAAAAATTCTAAAAAAGGAATTGATCAGAATTTGGTTGAAAAAAAAGAGGAAAGAATGTGATCAGGTTGGAAACTAGAACAAAGCCATGTGCTAGATTAAGGGTATATTTTGATCTGTTAGAAGAAATTGTATCCCAAAATTAAAAAAAAACCCTACATGTACACAAAGTATAAGGTTAAATACAATGAAGGGATAAAATATAACAATGAAAATTAAAAAAGATTTTTAAAAAGGTATTGATAAGATAAAATAGTTAACAAATGTCAAAATAGGAAAGAGGAAAATTTTTTAAAAAATAGAATAAGAAAAAAATAAAATTAAAAAATTTAAACTTTGAAAGACCATCGGAATATGGGAAAAAAGCCATGAATTCTATGTGTTGCTTTCCCTTGCTCTGGAGTTCTGCAATTCTCACTGATTGGTGGATTTGGTCTTGGCTGGATGTTCTTTTTTTTTTTTTTTAAGATTTTATTTATTTGACAGAGAGAGATCACAAGTAGGCAGAGAGGCAGGCAGAGAGAGAGAAGGGAGGAAACAGGCTCCCTGTGGAGCAGAGAGCCTGATGTGGGGCTCGATCCCAGGACCCTGGGATCATGACCTGAACTGAAGGCAGAGGCTTTAACCCACTGAGCCACCCAGGTGCCCCTTGGCTGGATGTTCTTATTGATCTTCTAGGGGAGGGGCCTGGTGCAGTGATTCTCAAGTATCTTTGCCTGAGGCGGAATTGTATCGCCCTTGCCAGAGACCAGGCTAAGCAATCCTTTCCAGTTTGCTCTCGGAGCTTTTATTCCCTGAATGCTTTCTGTACAGCTTTGGAGGATGGGAATGAAGATAGCAGCCTCCCAGTCTCCAGCCCATAGGAGCTGAGAACTCAGGGCCTTGCTCTTTATGTGCCCTTAGAGAAAAGCAGTCAATCCCTCCTGTCTCCCTGGTCTCCGGCCACACTCCATGCTCACCCAGCTTGTGACTGAGCATTTCTATCTCTGGCGCATGGCCCCATTTGGAGTCTCCAGATCAGTAGATTTCCTTCTGCATGCTCCCACACTGCTTCTCTCGGAGGAGGAAGGAGAGAGTCTCTCTGGATCTGCCACTTGTGGCGTCCCTGCTCGAAAAGCAGTGGCCTGACTATGCCTTGGATCTTGGTTTAAGGTAATCCTGTGCTGAAAGCCCAGTCCTTCGCTCCGTCTCTGTAGCCAGCTTCCCCACTCCTATACCTGGGAGCTCTGCCACACTCAGACACCCCTGGTCTTTTTGTGTCACTGCAGGTCCTGAGACCACACTGTCCCTGTGAAGGCTCCACACCTGGCTTAGCCTCTGGAGCAACGTCCTTCAGTGGAACAGACTTCTAAAAGTTCTGACTTTGTTCTCCACTGCTCTCTCACTTGCTGGGAGCCAGCTTAACCTTGTGGTCTATCTTCCTGTATGTTGCCTTGGATTCACTTCTCTGAACGTCCTACCTTCCAGAAAATGACCAATATTCTGTTCCTAGAATTGCTCCTCTTCTTCTCTTCTATCGCCTGTTGAGTTTGTAGGTGTTCAGCATGGTTTGATAACTATCTAGCTGAAGTCTTGGGACCTGATGATATTTTGGTCTCCTCCTTCTCCCCCATCTTTCTCCTCCCTCCCCCCAAGAATGAACATTTTAACAATATTTTTTCAGTTCATGAACACAGGATGTGTTTGTGTCTTTCCTGTTTTCTTATATTACTTTTTTATAGTTTTTAGTGTATAGATCTTTTGCCTACTTTGTTAAATTTATCCCTAAGTATTTTATTATTTTTGAGGCTTTTATAAATGGGACTTTTTTTTTTTTTCTGAATGACTTTTTGGATAGTTAATTATAAGTATATAGAAACACAATGGATTGTTGTTTGTTAATGTTGTATTCTACGACATTACTAAGTTTATTATTTTTTTCAGAGTTTAGCTAGTCTTTGGAGTTTTCTTTATAATTACATCATCTGAAACAGAAAATTTTACTACTGCCTTTCTTATTTGGATGCCTATTATTATTGTGCAATTCCCCTGACTAGGACTTCCAGTACTATGTTGAATAGAAGTAGCAAGAGTGGACACTTGTCTTATTTTTTATTTTTGAGGAAAAGCTTTTGGCTTTTTATCACTCAGTATGATGTTGATTGTGGGTTTTTCTTATATGGCCTTTATTATGTTGAACTGCCTTATTTCTTTACCTAACTTAAGAGTTTTTTTTCATGAAAGGATGTTGAATTTTTCATACACTTTTTCTGCATCTTTTGACATGTCATGTGATTTTTATCTTTCATTTTGCTAATGGGGTATATATTACATTCATTGATTTGCATGTGTTGAATCATCCTCAGATATGAAAGAGAAATTCCACTTGATTATGGTGGATGATCATTTACTGTACTGTTAAATTCAGATTTCTAGGATTTTGTTGAGGATTTTTGCACATATGTTCATCAGGGATATTGGCTTATAACTTTCCTTCCTTATAGTGTCCTTGTCTGGCTTTGGTAACATTGTTATACTGGCCTCATAAAAAAAGTTTGGAAGGTTTCTGTTCTGTTCAGTTTTGGGAAGAATTTAAAGATTGTTATTGATTCATCTTTAAATATTTGGTAGAATTCACCAGTCAAGCCATATGTGCCTGGACTTTTATTTGTTGGGATATTTTTGATTACTGATTCCATCTCATTTTTTTTTCTTAAGAAAACCAGATTAGATTGGACCAGAAAACTTGGAAATAATTCATTGAAATTGAAAATAAGTGAGAAACAAGTTCAACTGATGTAAAATTTCCAACACAAAAAAGTATCTTTGACTATCATTATTAGCTACAACTTTAATATGGCATGTTTTAGGATAGTGAACGAAAGGATAGCTCAAAGATACTTGGGTTCATATTCTATATCTCTAAGTTCTGAGTGGGGCAAATTTCTGCACTTTGCCATGTTTGGTACATTATAAAGTAGGTATTATAGTAACTGTGCCTATTTTGCAAGCTTTTTTTCAAGATTAAATGCATCGGAAAACCTGATATTAGTATTTTTTATTGGAAAAATACTAATTTATAATGATGATTTACCACTTTGGTTCTCCCATTCACTTTGCATATTCTAAGCAGTCATTGGATGTAGATTATTTTCAAATTACTGTGCAAGTGAATTATAGGTAAATCTTTATATTTCTCAACATACTTCTCATTTTACATCCACTCACTAAAAACAATATGCAGCAATTATCCACCTCTTTTTTCCTAGTTAGGAGAATGTTCAAATGGGAAAGGTAAATTTTTTCTACCATAAAATTTAGGAGGCATTATACAAAGTGGAGGGGAAAAATTACATTGTTGATGTGCTATAGTGTTCGCATGTTGAAGGAACGGAATTTAATTTATTAGCATTCTAAAGTACAATCTTCATACTGTCATGGAAAAATGTCACTATTAGAATGTGGTCATTAAAGTCCTGATAAAGTACAGTAGTCTTAGAAAATAAGGTTTATAATTTTCATCTATTATATACCAAAAAGTTTCAGTTGTTTCAAAATTTCACTACTTCAATATGGGTAATAACTGGTTTTTATTTCTACTTACTTATTTATTTTTGAACACTTAACTACATTTACTTTCTTATTTCTTTAATTTTGTTAATTGTTTCCCTTGCTGTACAGAGTTTTTTATTTTGGTATATTCCCAATAGTTTGTTTTTGTTTTTTTCCCCTTACCTCAGGAGAATATCTAGAAGGAAGTTGCCATGGCCATTGTCAGAGAAATTATTGCCTGTGCTCTCTTCTAGGATTTTATCATCTCACATTAGGTCTTTAATCCATTTTGAGTTGATTTTTTTGAATGGTATGAAAAAGTGATCCAGTTTCATTCTTTTGCATGTATCTGTCCACTTTTCCCAACACCATTTGTTGGGTACATTTTTTCCCATTTCATATTCTTGCCTCTTTTGTGGAAGATTAATTGACCATATATATGTGTGGGTTAATTTCTGGGCCCTATTCTGTTACATTGATCTATGTGTCTATTTTTTGTGCCAGTACCATACTGTTTTATTATAGCTTTGTTGTATATCTTGAAATTTGGGATTGTGATACCTCTAGTTTTGTTCTTTCTTAAGATCATTTTGTCTCTTCAGGGTCTGTTTTGATTCCACACAAATTTTAATAAATTCTAGTTCTTTGAAAAATGCTATTGGAATTTTCATAGGGATTTCAGTAAATCTGTACGTTGCTTTGGTAGTATGGACATTTTAACAATATTTTTTCTTCCAGTCTATGAACATGAAATATCTTTCTATTTGTGTTGTTCTCAATTTCTTTCATCATTGTTCTATAGTTCTGGAGGGCTTTCATCTATTTGGTTAAGTTTGTTCTTAGGTCTTTTATTCATTTTGGTAGAATTGTAAATGGGATTGTTTTCTTAATTTCTCTTTCTGCAGCTTCATTATTGGTATATACTCGTCCAACAGATTTCTGTACATTGATTTTTGTGTACTGCAACTGTACTGAATTTGTTTATCAGTTCTAGTAGATTTTTGTGGAATCGTTTGGGTTTTCTATAGTATCATGTCATCTGAAAATAATGAAAGTTTTACTTCTTCCTTGCTCATTTCGATCCCTTTTATTTCTTTTTGTTGTCTAATTGCTGTGGCTAGGACTTCCAGTACTATGTTGAGTAGAGGTGATAAGAATGGACATCCTTGTCTTGTTCCTAACCCTAGGGGTAAAGTTCTCAGTGTTTCCCAATTTAGTATGATGTTTGCAGTGAGTTTTCCATTTGTGGTCTTTATTATGTTGAGGTATGTTCCCTCTAAACCTACTTTGTTGACATTTTTTACTATGAATACATGTTGTAATTTGTCAAATGCTTTCCTTTATCTATTGAAAGAATCCTATGGTGTTTATCATTTCTCCTGTTGATGTGATGTATCATGTTGATTGACTTTCAAATATTGCACAGGTCTTGCATCCTAAGAATAAACCCTACCTGATCATGGTGAATGTTTTTTTAAATATATTGTTAGATTTGGTTAGCTAATATTTTGTTGAGGATTTTTGTATCTATGTTCATATGGGATATTGGCCTGTAGTTCTCTCTCTCTCTTTTTTAATGGTGTCTTTATTTGGTTTTGATATCAGGGTAATGCTAGCCTCATAGAACAAATGTGGAAGTTTTCTTTAATCTTCTCATTTTTGGAATAGTTTGAGAAGAATAGGTAACTCTTATTTAAATATTTGGTAGAATTCACCTGTGACACCACCTGGTCCTGGACTTTAGTTTGTTGGGTGTCTTTTGATTACTGATTCAGTTTCACTGGTGGTGATCAGTCTACTAAAATTTTCTATTTCTTCCTGTTCAGTTTTGGAAGGTTATATGTTTCTAGTAATTTATCTATTTCTTCTAGGTTGTCCTATTTATTGGCATGTAATTTTTTATAATACTCTCATATTTCTTTGTATTTCTGTGGTGTTAGTTGTTGTTTCTGCTCTTTCATTTCTGATTTTGTTTATTTGTGTGCTTTCTCTATATCTTTTTTTTTATGAGTCTGGCTAAAGGTTTATTAGTTTTTACCCCAGAGAACCAGCTTCTGATTTCATTGGTCTTTTCTATTTTTTTAAGTTTCTATTTTATTTCTCTTCTAATCTGTATTATTTCCTTCCTTCTACTAGTTTGGGGTTTTGTTTGTTCTTTTTCTAGGTACTTCAGGTATAAGATTAGGTTGTATATTTGAGGTTTTTGTTTCTGTTTTTTGTTTTTGCTTCTTGAGGTAGGTCTGTATTGCTATAAACTTCCCTCTTGGAATCACTTTTGCTATGTCCCAAAGATTATGTACCATTGTATTTTCATTAATCTCCATGTATTTTTTATTTTTTTTTTAAGATTTTATTTATTTATTTGACAGACAGAGATCACAAGCAGGCAGAGAGGGAGGCAGAGAGAGAGAGAGGAGGGTATTTTTTATTTCTTTTTTGCTTTCTTGGCTGACCCATTCATTGGTTACTAGCATTATATTTAACCTTCATGTATTTGGGGCCTTTCCAAATTTTTTCTTGCAGTTGCTTTCTAGTTTCATAGTGTTGTGGTTGGAAAAGATGTATGGCATGACTTTGATCTTTATGAATTTGTTGACATTTTTTCTGTAGGCTACTATGTTATCCTCTCTGGAGAATGTTCCTTGTGTACTTGAAAAGAATGTGTATTCTACTGTTTTAGGATGGAATGCTCTGAAAAAATCTGTTATATACATCTCTTCCAGTATGTCTTTCAAAGCCACTGTTCCATTTTTGATTTTCTGTTTGGATGATATCTCCATTGTTGTAAGTGTGGTGTTAAATTCCCTTACTATTATTATATAGTGTCCTTCTTTGTCTCTTACTACAGTTTTTGATTTAAAGTCTGTTTTCTCTGATATAAATATTGCTACCCCAGCTTTCTTTTTGCTTCCATTTTCATGATAGTTGTTTCTCCATCCTCTCATTTTCAATCTGTAGGTGACTTTTTTTTTTAAAGATTTTTATTTATTTATTTGACAGAGAGAGATCACAGTAGACAGAGAGGCAGGCAGAGAGAGAGAGAGAGAGAGAGGGAAGAGGCTCTCTGCTCAGCAGGGAGCCTCTTCCACCATAAAAAATAGGT
>NW_019154107.1:4947343-4964736 GCF_002288905.1 Enhydra lutris kenyoni | reverse complement strand
AGAGAGAGATCACAGTAGACAGAGAGGCAGGCAGAGAGAGAGAGAGAGAGAGAGGGAAGAGGCTCCCTGCTGAGCAGAGAGCCCGATGCGGGACTCGATCCCAGGACCCCAAGATCATGACCTGAGCCAAAGGCAGCGGCTTTAACCCACTGAGCCACCCAGGCGCCCTGTAGGTGACTTTTTTAGGTCTGAAATGAATCTCTTGTAGGCAGTGTATGGATAAGTCATGCTTTTTTATCCATTCTTTCATTATATGTCCTTTAATTGGAGCATTTAGTCCTTTTACTTTCAAAGTGATTATTGGTTGATATGTACTTATTGCCATTTTGTTACTTATTTTTTGGTTGTGTTTGTAGTTCTCTATTTCTTGTTCTCTTCTATCATACTTTGCTGGCTTTAGTAATGTACTTGGATTTCTTTCTCTTTATTTTTTATATATTTATTACCAGTTTTTAATTTGAGATTACCATTCACTTTCTATATAACATCTTCTACATATAACAGTCAATGTTAACTTGGTGGACAGTTTAGTTTAAATATATATTTTTTACTTTTTATTTTTTACTTTTATGTTTATGATGTCATACCTTATGTCCTTTTATTTTGTGGATCCCTTGGCTGATTTTTATACTTAATTTTGTTGCTTTTGTGTTCCCTACCTTTTTTTTTTTTTTTTTTATTTTTTGCCAAGGGTCTTTCCTTTACACACAAAGAGTCCCTTTTAATATTTCTTGTAGGGCTGGTTTAGTGGTGTTGAATTCCTTTAACCTTTTTTCATCCAGAAAACTCTTCTCTCTCCTTTTCTTCTTAATGATAGCCTTGCTGGATGAGGTATTCTTGGACATTTTTTTTTCTACTCTGAATTTATCATGACACTTATATATTTTTTGGCCTACAATTTTTTTTTTTCTGGAAACCTAGCCAATGGCCTTAGGGGGTTTCCCATTTATATAACTATTTTCTTTTCTTTGGCTGCTTTTGAAATTCTTGATCACTCCTTTCTGCCATTTTAATTACTGTGTTTCTTGATGTGGACTTCCTTGGGTTGATTTTGTTGGGGGATCTCTGTGCCTCCTGGATCTGGACTTCTGTTTCCTTCCTCAAATTCAGGAATTTTCAGCTATAATTTCTTTAAATACATTTTTTGCCTCTTTACTTTCTTTTCTTTCTGGGATCTCTATAACATGAATGTTGTGATACTTGATGGTATTGCTGTGTTCCCTAAGTCTCTTTTCATTTTTTTATTGTGTTTTTTTTTTCTTTTTAGCTTGGCTGCTTTCTATTACTCTGTCCTCCAGATCACCAATCCTTTCTTTTGCTTCTTCAAGTCTACTATTCATTTCATCTAGTATATTTTAAATTTCAGTTACTGAGTTCTTCATCTCTGATTGGTTCTTATGTTTTTGGTCTTTATATTGAGGGTCTCACTGAGGTCTTTCTCTCCTCAAGTCCAGTGATTATCTTTATTACTATTCTTTTAAATTATCTATGAAGCGTATTATTTATCTCCATTTTGTTTAGCTCTCTTGTGGTGATTTTGTCCTGTACTTATATTTGGGACATACTCATCTGTCTCCTCATTTTGTTTAACTCACCGTGTGTTTTTGTTTTAGGAAAACGACCTAGGTCTCCTGCTCTTGAAAGTAGTGGCCTTAAGAAGAAGTGGTCCTGTAGTGCCCTGCTGTGCTGTGTTGCCTATTCATCAGAGCCTGGTGCTTCAGAGTTGTCTACTTTGTGTGTTGTGTGTTCCCTACTATTGTGGCTGAGTCACCTTTTCCTTCAGTCCAGTTGTCTGCAAGTCTTTCTTTACCTGTTACAGGCAGAGTTTAGTCCCTGTGTTGTTACTGGGCCAGTATGGGGCTGCCTTTAGCTTGAGTTGAATCATACCAGGTATTTGCCAGAGATGCAGTAGCACCAAACTGTAGGGTGCTTCTCCTATATTGTCCCTTGAGAAGCTTTCAGTGGTGGTTGGGGCTTGTAGTGAGACCAGATGTCTGCCCTAAGATCACTGCTGGTGCCATGGTTGCACTGGTGTGTGTGGTTTTCTTCCCTTCTTCTTAGGGCAGGAGTCCCTTTGGAGTGGTGCTGTCCCTGTCATGGCTGCTTGCCCAGTGCCAGGCTTGTGGCACTGCTTTGAATGGACTCTGGCCGAGGGGATGTTAGAGAGATTGTATCTGCAAGGGAATGCAGGGGGCAGGGACTTTCACTGTTAGCAAGTGAGGTGAAGAGTGTTCCTGCTATGCTGGTTCCCACAGATGTCTATGTATTTAGGCTGGGAGGTGGGTATAGGAAATGGTGCCTGCCAGCTCTTTTGTTTTTGGAGAAGTCCCCCCGCCCCAGACATCCCTGCATCTCCAGCATATGCTCTGAAATTAAAAAATAAATCTCCCTTCCACCCAGGCATTTTTCAAATTGCTGTTGCTGTGCTGTATATCAGCAGGGCTGTTTGTTGTGCTGTCTCTTTAAGGGCTATGATTTTGCTCTCCAGGCTCTCTCAAAGCCCAGCCAGCTCATATTTGAAGTTCTAGTTGTTAAAGCCCACTTTGATTTTCAAAGCCAGATCTTATGGGAATTCATCTTCTCTATGTGGGTCCCCTGTGTCTGGGATGCCTGGCATGTGATCTCGTCCTCTCCCCTCTTTGCACCTGCATCATCCCTCCCTGCCACGGTCTCATGGGTCCATTTATCTCCCCACCACATCACTGGCCTTCCTACCCTCTATGATGTACCTCTTCTCTACATTTAGCTGTGGGGAGTCCATTCTGCCAGTATTCATTGCATATTCTGGACTATATACACTTATGTGGGTGTTACCTGGTTGTATCAGTGGGATGAGGTGAGCTTAGGGTCTTCCTACTCTGCTGTCTTCCCTGGAAGTCTCTGGAGTGATACCTATTTTTAAAAGTAGTTTTAGTCTTTAAAAAAAAAAAAGTAGCTTCAATATTGATAATATAGCCCTGGTACAGAGATTAATCAATATGATATTAAGTGTAGAAATTCTCAAAGATGCATCTAGGTTCTTCATTCATGCTTTATTAAACAAAATAACAGAATCATTTCCTGTAACGTATAATCATGTTTATGAAACTATAACAAACATTTCCCTCTGTAGGTAAACAAATTTAAAAATAATCATGAAAAGAAAGAAAAAAAAATGGCATGTTGCAGTTTGTGAGGTGTCATACCTGAACATTACAGAAACACATTTTTCAGAGCATTTAACTTTCAAATTTTGAAAATTACTTTGATAATTCAAATTCATTTTAAAATGTTCATTAAAGTATTTAATGCAGAAAGCTATTTCCACGTATTCTATATAAATTATTACATAAAAACACAATTATCTTTCAGATGTTACCTTTGAGCATTTATCTGCATTTCTCTAAACATATTATTTTTATTTTTGCTTGTTGATTTCCCAGATTTGAATATTATTGGTTGACATCCCAGAAAGGAAAATGAAGATTTAGTTTCCTTTTCTCTCTATCCATACACATTCAGACTTATAGTCTGTTTTCCTATTACAGTTATACCATGGTATAAGTTAACACAGCTTTCATTGTTTATGTTGAACTATATAAACATTGTCCATAACTGAATTGCATAATATATTGTGAGTCTTTTTAAAAAAGATTTTATTTATTTATTTGACAGACAGAGATCACAAGTAGGCAGAGAGGCAGGCAGAGAGGGAGGAGGGAAGCAGGCTCCTCGCCGAGCAGAGAGCCCAATGCGGAGCTCGATCCCAGGACCCTGGGATCATGACCTGAGCCGAAGGCAGAGGCTTTAACCCACTGAGCCATCCAGGCGCCCCTTTTGTGAGTCTTTTTTTCCATTTCTTGCAACATATTTTCTCCTGAAGCTAATAATTACCTTGTATTATAATTAGTTTATGTTTTTGTGTACTTGTCAGTAGTTGAGCTCCTTTCCCCAATTATCTAAATCTTGCTTTAGTGCATTCAAACATATCAGGTATTTAGTTCAGATCCAAACTGGACTAGTTACTTCCCATGACTGTGTTTCTGAGATCCAGATTTTCCGAATTGTATTTCCTCCTCTATTCTGATTTACACCCTTCATTTTGGTACAACACATGTTTTAGTAGCTAAATGAGAAAGGGAAGCCAGGAGATAACATTTGGAGATGTTGCATACTTGAGAAAGGTTTTGATAGTTTGGCTGAATATAGAATTAAAGGTTGGATATAATATTCCCCCCCAAATTAGGAGGTGTCTCTCCATTGTGTTCTAGTTTCTTGTGTTGTTGTTAAAAAGTCAGAAATTGGGGCACCTGGGTGGCTCAGTGGGTTAAAGCCTCTGCCTTTGGCTCAGGTCATGATCTCAGGGTCCTGGGATCGAGCCCCGCATCAGGCTCTCTGCTCAGCAGGAAGCCTGCTTCCTCCTCTCTCTTTGCCTGCCTCTCTGCCTACTTGTGATCTCTGTCAAATAAAAAAAAAGTCAGAAATTGTCTGATATCTTTTTCCTTTTTTCTTTTTTTAAAATTTTATTTATTTATTTGACACACAGAGAGAGAGAGAGAGAGAGAGAGAGAGAGATCACAAGCAGGCAGAGAGAGAGGGGAAACAGGCTCCCTGCTGAGCAGAGAGCCTGATGTGGGGTTTGATCCCTGGACCCTGGGATCATGACCTGAGCTGAAGGCAGAGGCTTAACCCACTGAGCCACCCAGGTACCCCTGATATCTTTTTTCTAAAGATTTATTTATTTAAGAGAGAGTGCAGGGGGGAGGAGTAGAGGGAAAGGAAGAGAAAGAATATCAAGCAGACTCCTTGCTGAGTGCAGAGCCTCATGCAGGGCTCAAGCTCATGACCCTGAAATGATGATCAGAAATGAAGAGTTGAATGCTTAACTGACTGAGCCACCTGGACACCCCAATAGTCCAGTTTTGATACCTTGTATGTAACCTGCTTTCCCTCCCCCACCCTCCTAAAGTTTGTAATATATTCACTTTGTCCCAGTGTTGTTAAATTCCATGGCAGTGCTTCTTTGGTGAGGGCCTGCTTTAATGTATTATTCTGGGTAGTTGGTGAGTCCTTTCAATCTGGAAATGCATCTGGAAAATGCTGAATTTTATTTTTTGTTAGTTTTCTCTCATTTTTTCTCATCTATCTTTCTGGGACTCTTACTATTAGTCATGTTAAAGGTTGGAACTTAGGGCTTTATCCTTTACTTTCTTTTTTCTTTCATTTTTCATTTCTGTCTTTTGCTTTACATTTTGGAAATTTTTCTTCATTTGATGTTCTAAATTTTTTTTAAAGATTTTATTTATTTATTTGTCAGAGAGAGAGAGGGAGAGAGAGCAAGCACAGGCAGACAGAATGGCAGGCAGAGGGAGAAGCAGGCTCCCTGATGAGCAAGGAGCCCGATGTGGGACTCGATCCCAGGATGCTGGGATCATGACCTGAGCCGAAGGCAGCTGCTTAACCAACTGAGCCACCCAGGCGTCCCTGATGTTCTAAATTTTTAATCTAGCCTTTCATTTTATGTTTATTCTCCAGAGATGAACCATCCAGTCTCTTGCTTAGAGCATCCAAGCTTGGCTACTCACATTCTGGAGCTGATGGCAGAGAGATTAGCAGTCTCAACATTCTGTAAGTGAATTTTCCTTTAATTTTCAGATTTGCTATATGCTGCCTTACTTTCCACTATGCCTAGTGTTCCTTTAGGGCCCTGTATGTTCCATCTCCAACTTCCCCACCCTGCTCTTTTAGGAGTCTGACATCTATGGAAATTACCAACTGGGATTGTGTTTGGCCAGTGGGAGGGAAGTGACTTTACACCCATATTACAGGGACCAGGATGGTCCTTCTGTACAAATGTTTTTCTTCCGGGTGGTGGATCTCTCCCCCTGCCCTTCCAGTCCTGCTTTTGGTAACCACTTTCTTCTCTTGCTAGCCCCAGGTACTTTCCCATACCACAGACATTAGTTTTCCTTTGCCAAATTAAAATAGATATTTGAGTCATGTGTAAAGTGAAAGTACAGGTATATTCTGCATTAAAATAATGAGATATATGTGTATGGAACTTGTAAAATATATGCTAGTAGGTATTTGGGGACGATTTAATTCTTGACATAGAATTCCTCACAGAAAGCAGTAACTTACTTGAAATGGATTTAAAATAAGATTTCTGTAATTGACATTTATTGTATGCACAACTTTATACAGTATGTCAACTGATTAAGGCAGACATGAAGCGGAGAACAAAGAGGATTAGTGACAGTGGGAAGTTTTTCAAATTGAGTGTGAGGGCTGACAGATTTTGAATATTCCCATGGAAAAATTTATACTGTCTAACGATTGTAGTTTTACCATTTTGGTTTAAAAATTATACTCTTGAATCCTTAGGAAAATTCAGTGATTTTGGTTCCATGGACTGATGTGGATGTAGTTTTATAACTGTAGGGCCTGGCTAAAATCTAATATGGGAAGCGCTGGAAAGACACAGCATCTTTTATTTTAAGCCTCTTCAGTTTGTCATTACTGATTAAGGGCTATCTGGGTTGGCTCTTCTGGTCATTCAAATTATCCCAAGAGCTATCTCATTACTAGGAGATTCTCCCATGAGAGGACCATCTGTTTTATTCCTATGCATTATAGACATTTCAGTTTTGCTTTTGGGTGGGACTCTTGGGGTCTATAGTGCATCACTATCAGACTGTACCTTTAGTAAGGTATCTCACAAGCCACATGTGATTTGAATCACAGAGAAATGAATTCAAAGGAAAATTTTAGCTTAAACTTATCTGCCAAGGACATTATCATTTCTTAATCATTGCGTGAGCCACATTTCATATAGTGATTAAATTCAAGTTAACTAAAATGTTCATTCTGTTTCAGGCTGTTTACTAAAGCAATTATTTTCTTAAGTAAAAGGTGTTAATAAGGAAAATCTTCATACCTACTGGCATAGAAGAAATACAGTGGCCGTTTACCTTGGAAATTTCAATGATGGTGAATTTGTTTGAAGATTTTATTTATTTATTCATGAGAGACAGAGAGGCAGTGGGAGAAGCAGGCTCCCCACTAAGAAGGGAGTCCAATGCAGGACTTGATCCTAGGACCCCAGGATCATGACCTGAGCCAAAGACAGACCCTTAACCATCTGAGACATCCAGGTGCCCATGATGGTCAATCTTTAAATTCATAGTGTCTACTGGAACCTTGTTACTCAAGATATGGTCAGCAGATCAGTAGCTTGGACATCACCTGGGAAATTGTTAGAATTGCAGACTCTCAGGATTTGTCCCAGACCTTCTAAATGAGAATCTACATTTGTACAAGACCCTTAGGACATTTGTGTACATGTTAAAATTTGAGAAGTGTGACAATAAAGTATAGTTTGGTGGTCATTGGAAGCCTGAAGATGCAATCACATCTGGCTCAGGAGAATCTTATTTTCCACTGGTAATAGTGCCTTGAAAAATAGCAACCCGTAGCACAGATTTTTTTTTTTTGCATTTTATCTGGGGTTACATGGCTTAGTTTTAACTAAAATATTAAGATGAACTAAGAAGGTATTATATGATAACATGTTAGATGATATTACAATTTTGAAAATGTGTAATTAAAATTCTGCTAAGAGCAACTTTCTAAATGGGAAAAACTTCTCCCTGTCTGATCTTCCCTCACATCAACACATCCATGTTCTATTTGTATTACCGAATTTCTTCTCTGAATAAAGCCCAGGCTGTCCCCTTCTCCAGAAGGCACACAACATTACACTTAGGGGTTGAGAGAATAAAACTGGTTCTTTCACATATCCCTAATATGAAGTGTTTGGAAGAATTAATCTAATTTACATTGTACTTACAAACAACCAATAACACCTTTTAAACATACTATAGAAAGATTAATTGGAAATTTTTGGAAAGAATAGTTTTTCATTACTTTGTTTCTCCTTTTTTTGAAATTTCTGAACACCTAAAGTATGCTAGAGTAATGTAGCTCTATAAGGGGCAAAGTCCCCTATAGCCTGGCTGTCATATACTTCTTCCTTTGCTTCAATAAACATGTATTGGTTATCTACTGTGTACCATAATTGAGAATACAAAGACTAAATCTCCATTCTAGAGTTGCTTGCAATCTCATAGGGAAGAAGGTCAAAGACACCAGTAAAATGCCATATTATAAATGTTATAATAGTGTTGGCAACACATGATAGAAAATAGAGAAAGAAGTAGCTAATTCATTCCTGAGAATCAGAGACTGATTCATAAAAGAGGTGACTGCCATTGGCATCTTGTTAGTTATGATATATGATACAAATATGCACAAATGTTGGCTTGTTCTCTTGGAGAAGGTAGTTGAATGAATCTTTAAGTGGAACCAAGCCCAATACTGGCAGGTCCGATTACACTGAGCATTGTCCAAAATGTAACTTGATGGACAAGATTAGAATAAAATGATGTCTGCTAACATAGTAAAACAAAAGTAAATGGTCTCATGAATGAGTCTGAATGATTAGTATTAAAATATTCCCCCCATGCTCTGAACAGTTGTAATATTTGCTGCAGTAGAGATAATAGGACATTGGTAGGATAATCATAAAGATAACAGCTGATATCTGCAGTTTATAAAGTACCTTCATACTCACTATCTCATTTAATTTTCACAATAACCACATGAGGTAGGTGTTATTTGCATTTCTTAGTTGAAAAAAATTTGTCAAAGCAAGTAGCAGATCCTGGATAGGAAATCAGATATTTAAGACTCCAAGGTTAATTTTCTTTCTTCTAGAACTAGAACTCTCAAATCTCAATAAAAGTCCTTATTAGGGGCACTTGGGTGGCTCGGTGGGTTGAAGCCTCTGCCTTCGGCTCAGGTCGTGGTCCCGGGATCCTGGGATCGAGCCCCAAATCGGGCTCTGCTCAGCAGTGAGCCTGCTTCCTCCTCTCTCTCTGCCTGCTTCTCTGCCTACTTGTGATCTCTGTCTGTCAAATAAATAGATAAAATCTTTAAAAAAAGAAGTCCCTATTAATTCCAGATGTTATAAAGAAATTTCTTACCTGAACTGGGGCACCTTCATTGGGAGCATTTCTGGAAGGCTGGTATTGAATATTGGGCTTTTCCTCTACAACAGAAGCTCTTATTTCCCCTGCCAAATCCAGCACTCCTTCTTTACCCTTTGCCTTAGGATAACCAGCACACTCTGGTGATTGAAAGTGGGAGATAAAGGCATAATGGAATTGAAAATTACTCTTAAGTTTTTTTTTAAAGATTTTATTTATTTATTTGACAGAGATCACAAGTAGGCAGAGAGGCAGGCAGAGAGAGAGAGGAGGAAGCAGGCTCCCTGCTGAGCAGAGAGCCTGATGCGGGGGGGGGGTGGTGGCTCGATCCCAGGACCCTGGGATCATGACTTGAGGTGAAGGCAGAGGCTTTAGCCCACTGAGCCACCCAGGCACCCTACTCTTAAGTTTTTAACTTGAGCATGGAATGGTGGAGCCTTAAAGGAAGATGAAGAATAAACGTATACTTGGGTTTCAGGAGCAGACTGAGTCATAGTACTATGAAATTTGGGAATTTGGGCCAATTTACGTCTTGTCTGTCATCACTAAGTGGTTGGGCATGGCACCAGCTGTCTTGAGTAAGTGGCCCTCCTGGAGCTGAGAGTCCTGGGTTATGGTTGGACATTGTCCAACTCAGTTGAAGGGGGACTTGACCACTGCTTGGAACATAAGCACAGTTGGAGGAGTTGGCACCAGTCAGAGAGGATGTCTCTGCCAACAGGCTGATCAAAGCAAGGATATTGAGACAAATCAGAAGAATAAGGCTTAGAGCTAAGTCAAATGGTCTGGGCTAACATGGGAAGGTCAGGGAAAAAGAGTCAGGTCAATAATATACAGGAATCCTATTTTTTAGGCAGAACCCAGTACAAAGTGTGTGTTGAAAATAGAAAGTTACTCCCAGATATGTCCAGCTTATGATAAAAAATCACTTGCTTTTAATTTTTCTTTTTTGATGTTAGGTAAGGTATTTTGAAACACTCCAGCATTATTTAGGGCTGGCTCAGGAATCATCAAGTTTAAGTCCACACATTTGGGCAAAGCTGAGGAAAATGTAATTTGTTCTGTTCAATGGGAATGGATTATCACACATGTTAAAACATAATTTATGTCATATATTAGCTTACTTGAAATACAGTCCAGTGGCAACAATCCAATCCATCGGATTTAATATAAAATTCTTTGATGGTATTTGTGATCCCTCAAAGATGTCCAGGTCCTAATCTCTAGAACCCATGAATATGTTACCTTACATGGCAGATGGGACTTTGAGGATAGGATTAAGACCAAGGGTTTGGGGATAAGAAGATTATCCTGGATTATCCGGGTGGTCCCAATCTGATCTCAGGAGTCCTTAGTATTTCCTGGCAGCAGGAGAAAGACTCACTGAGCCATTGCTAGTTCTGAGATACAGGGATCTGTGTTTAAGGAACTGAATTCTGCCAGGAACCAAGATGACCTAAGAAACAGAAAGGAACATAGCTCAGTCAATGCCCTCATTTTAGTCTGATGAGACTGGCTTGCTATGTCTTTTGGGTAAAATGTATAACCTCTTCACACTTTCTTTTCCTCTTCTGTAGAATTGAGATGGTAGTACTTTTCTCATAGGGTGGCTATGAGAATTAAATGATGGCTTCCAGTGGTTAATATAGAGGAATAATTCAATAAATGGTGGTTATGATTTTTGTATTCTATAATTGCTCCTGCTGCTATCCCTATTGCTACGATAACCAAATTGAGGAAAGCAGGTGTTTTGGAAAAGCATACATAACACAATCAAGTTAAAAATCAGACCCGCCTTACTATTTTGAATTTATTATGGTCCAGTATCTACTGTTTATCACTTAACTTTGCAGCTGGTTCTGTCTGATATCTCATCCTAATGAACTTATTCAGTCTGAGCTAATTTTTAATTTCTCATTAGTCTTTAAGACAGCCTATAAATGTTGTCACATCATTTTGCACAAGTTTTTAATCATGTTGACTGCTGAGCCTTGAAGTCTGTTTGGCTTAGTGCATAGACTTATGTGTATAAGTGTGATAGATGGTGCTTCCAAAGATGGCCTCAGTGGTATCTCCCATCTCATACACTCTTTGCACTGTGATCTGCCATGCCCCCATCAAAAGGTAGAGTCTGTTTTCCCTCCAGTTGAGTTCTATCTGTCTCCATGATTTGTTAGGAATAGAATACTGCTCCAGTGATACTGTATAACATGTAAGGATGGAATTTATGAGATCTGCAGCTTCCTCATTTGCCATTTTGGAATGGACCTTTTTAGAATCCACATATCCCATGTTGTGAAAAAGCTCAAGTAGTTATGTGGTGAGTCCTATCCAGAGGAGAACTAAATCCTTGAGCTGAAAGCCTTGGCTAAGCAACCATTTGGCAGCCAGCTATGTGCGTGTAGCCATTTTGAACTTTCCAGATATCCCTATGTCTTAGCCAATGTCACGTGAACTAGAAAAAATGCCTGGTCTCTTTACAGAACTATGGAAGATAATAAATGGTTTTTGTGAGCCACTAAATATTGGGAAGCTTGCTATACACCAGTAGATAAATGAAGTACTAAGTTCATGTGACAAATAATTTCCTTTAGAATCTCTAAATGCTCATGGCAATCTGTGGCTATAGAATTGCATAATTTTGATAGTGAGGATTAACAACACAGGTATTAAGTCACCATTTGGAATCATCTTTGTAAGTTTCAAGATCCCCTTTGAGGAAGTGGAGGCTGAAGAGGAGTGAAGAACAATGAATACGTTTCCCATACTCATCATTGAATGTGAATTAAAGTAAAATTTCCTTCTACTAATGTCAAAGATTCTGTAATTTAGTGCAGTGTATTACTTTTTCAGCTTCACATCCTCACAACTCACCTTTTGTTTTCTTACTACCATTCCTTCACTCCTGTGGTTTCCTCTGCTTAAAAGACCTCTCTAATGTTGAATTTCTTGATGAATACCTACTTATTGTATGAAGGCTAGCTCAAATGCCACCTCCCTCAGAAATAATGATTCTCTTAGTCAAAAATTCTGTGTATGTCAGGTCACCTGGGTGGCTCAGTGGTTTAAGCCTCTGCCTTCGGTTTGGGTCATGATCTCAGGGTCCTGGGATCGAGCCCCACATTGGGCTCTCTACTCAGCGGGGAGCCTGATTCCCCTCCCCCTGCCTGCCTCTCTGCCTACTTGTGATGTCTCTCTCTGTGTCAAATAAATAAATAAAATCTTTAAAAAATTCTGTGTATGCCAAAATATGGCAGAGTATCCAAATTAGTATGCAAAATTTAAAAATGGTGCCTAACTTGTATTCATGAACTATAGGGATATAGATTGGTCAGCTGTCTACTGAAAATAACAAATGTATCAGTGAAGTTACACATGCATATTTCAAATTACATTATATAAGATACCAATTATTTTTTTAAAACTGCTATGTTCTGGTCTCACAGGTTTTGAACATTTTTATTCAGTCTCTACACCTTTGACATCATTGTCTGCATGATCATGAAAGTCATTACTTTTGTTCTTCTTACATGGTTTTCCAGAAGATACCCTTTTCTCTTCCACTGATCTTGTTCAGGATATTCCACTCCCTGTGATACTGCTAGTAGAAACTTTAACCCACACTGCAAAAATCCCATTCATTCCTGTGTGATAAGAGCAGTTTTACTTCTTTATTTTCTAGTCTTTCCTTTAGGCATATATTAATGATTTCCACAAGTTAATCATGTATCATCATTTGCAAATGTAAGGTCACATGCCCCAGGAGTAATTACTCAATCAAGGTCAAATGTATTCACCTCTTTAAAAAACTCATTATTTTAGTTGAAATTGATTGACATTTAAAACCCATGTTTTCAACCCTGGCTTCACCCTAGAATTACCAAAAAAATATTAAGAACTGTGAGTAGGGCACCCTGGTGGACCCTTCTGCAGTAGTATAATCTAATTTATCTGGGATGGAACCTCGGAATTTTAGTTTTTGAAATGTCTCCTGAAGATTCTAATGTGCAACCAGAGTTGAGAATCATTAATCTAAAACTAGCCTGGAAGGATATTGGTTCTCAAAATAAGGTTCACAGACCAGCAGCAATAGCATCAACTGTGTATTTGTTAGAAATTCAAATGCATGTAGTCTACCCTAGGATTAAACAGAAACTAAGGGTGAGGCTCAGCAGTCTGGGCTTTGACAAGCCCTCCAGGTGATTTTGATGTACACTAGAGCTAGAAACCCAGTGACTTAGGCTAATGTTGGAATAGTAATTTGTTCTCCAAACTAAGTTAATTGGTAGGACAATATGTAGCATGCAAAATTTATAAGGAATCTAATATAAGGAAGGTAATTTGGGGGGAAATGGCTTGCCTAATATGCAGACATATATAGTAACTTCTTTTTTTTAAAAAAGATTTTATTTATTTATTTGACAGACAGAGATCACAAGTAGGCAGAGAGGCAGGCAGAGGGGTGGGGGCGGGGGAAGTAGGCTCCCCGCTGAGCAGAGAGCACGATGCGGGACTCGATCCCATGACCCTGGGATCATGACCTGAGCTGAAGGCAGAGGCCTTAACTCACTGAGCCACCCAAGTGCCCCATATAGTAACTTTTTATATAGTGCTTTAACTTCTACAGTGCTTTAACTATATATCTTTTAAGCACTGGGCAGTGGGTAGACCAAATAATTCTCGTATGAGGGATGACTAACTCTTTGTATCTTGAAAGGACAAGCAAGTGTTCTCTACCCAGAGGTACCCACTAACTTGGGGGCTACAGAATAGGTGCATATATAGTACAGGTATTTTGGCCCTAAAATCCTACATGTCTCATTTTAAAAAATATATTTTAGGATGATGTCATTCACTGAGATATCTTAGGGCCCAAGTAGAGGCAGGTAAGACGCAAAAAGCACAAACCTCCTTTATAGTGCTAATTTTAAGATTTGGCCACACATGGCTTATTCAGTTATATGGATATAAGAATGAAGCGTTTTAGTGTTAATCTCAAGGCCTTAATTTAGGAATTATAAACCTTTGGTTTCCACTCTGTAAAAGGAATCAGTAACATCTTTAATATACCCTTGAGTTTCCTTCTGCTCATTTATCTCCCAGATCTATACTTCATGTTTACTCTCAGTGATATCCTTTTTCTTCTAATAATTGACTGAGATTCATAAATTCTTGAAAGCATGGAGAAAAACGAAACTTTGTCTCTTTGAGAACAGGGGCAAATAATTTTTTAAGAGAGAGAAATGAAAAGATGCCATTATTTTTAAAGCCAGCGGCAGATTGTGCTGGCAATAAAGGTAAGTTTATGCAATGCTTTATGGAATTGAAAGTTTTGTCTTTACTTTCTCTGTGTACGTACAGAACTTATTCATCTGTCCTTTCAAAACCACCAGCATTTTTTTAAACATGAAAAACACAACAAAAAGCCTCAAACCTTTAATTGCTCTTGAAACATGCTTTAGGAAAAATACAAGGCTGATGATGTGTAGCACTATTAGAAGAAAACAAACACCTCGAGATGGCACCAGTTTTGATTCCATCTTTCCTTAAGGAGTGCAGGCAGGAGCAATCCCATGAGTTTGCATGAGATGTAAAGCCAATTTCTTAAAAAGGGTAAGGGGGACATAGACAGTTGTCTCCTGGGGCCCCTGGGTGGCTCAGTGAGTTAAGCGTCTGCCTTTGGCTCAGGTCATGATCCCAGGGTCCTGAGATTGAGCCCCGAGCCCCACACTGGGCTCCCTTGAGCAGGGAGCCTGCTTTTCCCTCTCCTTTTGTCCCCATCCTGCCCATGTTCATGTGCTCACTCTCTCTCTCTTCTCTCATAGAATCTTCTTTTAAAAAGAGAAGAAAGTTGTCTGCTATGTATCACACAACAGACTTGGTTGCTCAACACCACCCCAGTCTGCTGCTAGTTGCCTTCCTGTGCCCAATGATGGGAATATTACAGATCACATTACCCAGATTCCCTTGAAGCTGGCATTTCTCATGTGATCCAGCATTCTCTCAAAGAGTATATGCACACTGGAGGTTAGGAAGTCAGAATCAAACACTACATGGCATGGCCCAACAGTTCTTTTGATATGCATGGTGGAGAAATAACTTGATTCTTAGGAGGCATGTGTGGAGAGGTTGGTATCATTGGTGGAAAGTGAGGGCAGTGACAAAAACAACCTCTGGGTGTTTTCTTGGGATACTTCTATGATGTGATTGAAATTTCTCTTGGCTACATGGCTGTTGGCTATGTATCATCCAAACTCATTTGTTTGAGTGCTTTCCAAACTACTTCAAATATCTGGCCTCTACAGGTTTGAAGGAAAATTTAGCACCCAGGACAACTTCAAGTCTTTTTTTAAGAAGGGAAGGGATATTATAAACAAGGTAAATACTTTGAAAAGAATAATGTGCATTTTCTATCTGATTCTCTACATCACCCTAGACTCCCATGCTCCCTTCCGCTTCTGTGGTTCTTTACATATCCATTGCCAGTGCTTGTGTCTTGTATCGAAACGAGTTTTGGAGTCTCATAAGCTGAAGTGACATCTGTTTTCCATCTCTTACAAGTTATGTGACCTTTGGTGAGTCACTGTTCCTCTCTGAGCCTACACTGTAAAACAACACCTTCCTTATTCTTATCTGTGTACCATCATGTTGGTTCTTTTAAATGACTTATTTAAAATAGATAGAAATCTTAATTTGTTACTTTACATCAAAACAAAGCTAATGGAACCAACTCACACATATGTATCTATGTACATACACTCACCTAACTATGTCAGTTTCCTTGGTTCTCTTTTGAGGATTCCATATATCGTGTTTGGAATCTTTAAGTCATGGCACTTGAAAGTAGACCTGACTCTACTCCCTTTATAATCTCTATCCCTTGTTCTAGGGGAGTCCAGTGTTCACTTAGTGCATTTATATTTAACCTGTAAGCTATTAAAAGGAGGTTTATGAAGGAACGGTGACAAGATCAGTGGAGAACAAAGGAATCTGATAGAGCTAGTGTGTGTGTGTGTGTGTGTGTGTGTGTGTGTATTCACATATGTTTGAGTCTGGTTTTATTTGGTGACGTAGCAGGGCAACTCAAGCTAAGATTTCCATTTGTTTTAACTCATTTGTTTTCTGTAAATTGTATATGAATATGAATGGTAAACGTAGGATTTTTTACAATATCAAAATAAGAAGGACTGTTTTAAAAACATAATTTTTAAAAATGTCTTAATTTTATTGCTGAGGTGTAGTTGACATACAGTGTCCAATTAATTTCAGGTATATGATTCAACAATTCTGTACATTACTTGGTGCTCACCAAGATAAGTGTGGTTACCATCTGTCACCATAGAATGTTATTAAATATTACTGAATATATTCCCTATGCTGTACTTTTTATCCTCTGACTTACATATTTTATAACTGGAAGTTTGTACTTCTTTTTGTTTTTTTTTTTAAAGATTTTATTTATTTATTCGACAGACAGAGATCACAAGTAGGCAGAGAGAGAGGAAGGGAAGCAGGCTCCCTGCTGAACAGAGAGCCCGATATGGGGCTCGATCCCAGGACCCTGGAATCGTGACCTGAGCTGAAGGCAGAGGCTTTAACCCACTGAGCCACCCAGATGCCTCGGAAGTTTGTACTTCTTAACCTCCTTCACCCATCCCCTCATTCCCTTCCCCTCTGGGAACTACTAGTTTGTTCTCTGTATTTGTGAGTTTGTTTCTATTTTTTTGTCTGTTTTTTAGATTCCATATATGAGTTAAATCATATGGTATTTGTTTTCCTCTGATTATTTCACTAGTATTCTGTTCTGTATATGTATATACCGTATCTTCTTTATCCATTCACCTATTGATAGATATGTGGGTTGCTACCATATCTTGGCTATTGCAAATAGTCCTACAGTTAACATAGGGGTTCATATATATTTTCAAAATAGTATTTTTGTCTTCTTTGGGTAAATACCCATTCGTGGAATTGCTAGATTTTCTGGGGACCCTCCATACTATTTTCCCAGCAGTCCATGGGGATTGCCTTTTCTTCATATCCTCACCAACACTTGTTATTTCTTATAAAAAGATCATTATTTATTCCAAAAGTGTTTTCAGATAGGAAAAGAAAGATTTTATTTTTATTTAATTTTTATTTATTTGAGAGTGAACACAAGCAGCAATTGGGAATGGCAAAGGGAGAGAGAATATTAAGCATGTGATATATATATATATATATATATATATATATATATATAGTCTTCTTTATCCATATTACTCAGCCATGAAAAGAATGAGATCTTGTCATTTGCAACACCATGGATGGACCTAGAGGGTATAATGCTAAGTGAAATAAGTCAGAGAAAGAAAAATACCATATGAT
>NW_019154107.1:4760688-4947243 GCF_002288905.1 Enhydra lutris kenyoni | reverse complement strand
GAGTAATGTATAGAATTGTTGAATCATTATATTGTACACCTGAAACTAATATAACACTGTTTGTTATTTATACGTCAATAAAAAAAGATTTAAAATATTCCTGGAAGAAAGATGGATCATAGAAGAAACAGGAATTAGAATTACTCATTTCTTAGGTGTTTTTATTTTGAGGAGAATGGTACTAAAAGCATAGCAAATAGAATGAAAATGTTGAAGAAGGAAGTAATCCAAAGTCTTTGTAAGGAATAAGACACACCTAACTGCTTTAAATCAATCTGTCTTCAGAACTAGGTAGATACAGGATCCATCCTACAAGGATATAGGAAAATGCATTTGTACATGATAAAGAACATATAAAATATTCTTGAGAATTTTGGGGGAAAGATGTCTGCAGTTAGAGAATACATATATTACTAGTAAGTAAACAGTAACTTTTGTCTGTTGAAATTATGAAACCACTTGTAAATACATTGTGGTTGAGCGTTTAGTGAAGAAAACCATGATTAGTAGAAAATAGCATAGGTTCACTAATAATAAGCCATGTCAGACTAATTTGGTTTCACATTTTTTAATTGTAGATGGAAAGATGAGAGAAAATTTCATAGATATAATGTATTTTGATTTAATTCATATATTTTATAAAACTATTTTATAGAATCTATTAGAGAAAACAATGGAGAAATGTATGCTGGATGATACTCAGTTAAATGGATTTATAGTTTGTCAAACAATTTGAGCTTCTTATTCTACCCCATGTATAGTCCTTCCTTCAAAACAAATAAGATGTATAATATCTTTGCCCTTGGTCTTGTCCTACTCAACATTTTAATGATATGTATAATGACATAGAAGGCATACTTATCAAATTTGCAGATGACATAAAGCTTGGAGCAATAGCTAATACGCTGAGTAACTGAATCTTAATTCAAAACAATCTTGACAGGCTGGAACTCTGGCCAAAGCTAACAAGATGAAATTTAATGATTATAAATGTTAAGTCCTGTATTTAGGTTCAAAAAAATATCAACTGTACAAACGCTGGATGAGAGGAAATTTGGCTTAGAAGCTGTTTCTGTGGGGAGAGAAAGTTTATTTTTTTCTGCCTATAAACGCAGTTTGAGCCTCTAATCTCTATTGGTAGAAGTTCATTCATCGTAAAAATATCTGTTACATCCCCACTATGTGCTAATTACGTTATTTGTCTTATTCAATTCTTGTAGTATCTTGCCAAAACAGTTATATTTATCCTTACTTTATGGGTCAGAAAGCTAATGAGTTTGTCCATCTATATGCTGCTGTTAAATGTTAGAACTGCTGTTCAAATTTAGCTTTCTCTTTACAGGCTCAACATTTCAGTATAGCTTTGCTATTCAACGTATGGCCCATAGATCAGTACCTTGTTAGAAATGGAGAATCTCAGGCTTCTACCCCAGACATACTGAATCAGAATTTGCATTTTAACTAGATCCTGAGGGGAAATGTCTGCATGGTAAAACTTAAGGAGCACTGCATTGTATCACACTTGCCTCAGGTTACCATTATAGAGACAGGATGTTACTCCACATTTTCGGAAGCTGGTTTGTTGACCATGGCTTGAGCAAGCCTCAGGGAGTAGTAGTATTTTTTCTCTCCTGTCAGTAATGACACCTGCACAGGTTAGAAAACACCTGAAAATTCTTACTCATTTCTGGGTGCCAGATTTTAAAATGGAGTATTAATAAACTTGCAGGTCCAAAAGACAATTAAGTGATGGGAGATGTTCAAAATAGTTCCTCAGAAGAATTAAAGAAATCATGAATGTATAGCATTGAGAAGAATCTCAAATAAGTCAGGGTAGTTTTTTTTTTTTCCCAAGTATTTTGCAGGGTGTCCTTAGGAAAAGGACTTAAAATGTCATTGGTTTGTCTTTTCCATTCTTTTTTTCTTATCAGATATTTATTGCACACCTATTGTGTACATGTTATTGAACCATACGTATCATTAAATAAAAGTAAAAAAAAGAGCACAGACATATTTTACCTTTATATTTTTGGTGAGCAAAGACTACACACAGGGCTGGGTAAGGAGCTTGGCATTATGATAACTGTTGTGAACAAAACAGATAGCTGTCCTAAAGAAGGTAGCAACCCACTGGTTATGTAGTAAACATTTCGCTATTTGTATAAGTGATATGCACTTTAATAAACATGCCAATATTTCAGAAAATGGTCGGTGTCTCCAAGTAATAAATACTGGGATGAAGCTAGCTTAGTTTGAGGGATCAAGTGGTCAAGGAAGGCCTCTCCGAAGAGGTGATATTTGATCTAAATCCTGAGTGACAAAATGGAGGCAGCCATGTGAAGAGCCAGTAGAAGAACATTACAGATGGAAGGAAGCATAAATGCAGAAGCTGAGTAAGAGTAAATGCAAATGAGGAAGGAGCAAGCCTGGCATGGTTTAGGTTAGGCCCAAACTTAGCAATATGTGGTTGAAAGGGCCAGATGTCCAAAGGTAGATTTTGATTCATGGAGTTTGGAGGACCTTTCTACCAATGTCACCATCCAGCAATGAAACGATTAGTGAGCTCCCTGTCACTTTATGTCACATAGCCAGTGGAGGCTAGATGATTCATCAGGGACGAGTCAGAGCAGAATCACAAGGAAGAGATTGGAGGCCGTGTTCTCTAAGTGTTATCCACTCCAAAAGTTAAGACCCTGGTTAACTATCACTTTAAGGGTTTCTAAGAAAATGTGTTTGCTCCTTATTGTTCTAGTTCTACCTCTAAAAAAAAGTTGCTATTCAAAAAAGCCTATATTACTCCTTTTCTCCTTCTGCCTACCCCCAGCCCCACTGTGTTCATTTCCCCTCTCTTATTCCCTCCTTCTACTTACCCCCTTTCATAATTGGATGCATAAATCAATCCCAGGGGAAATTATGGCTATAATTAAAACATTATATTAGCTTAATTATGAATAAATAGCTCCTCTACAGTTATCTCAAGATTGAATGTATGCAGTGATGGCTAGAGTACCTTATTTCTCCTCTGTGTCACTCTCAGCTATGGTGGCAGACTGAAACAGTAACTGATCAGTTACCATGGTTTCCAATGGAGGCAATGTAGCATGTAATTATTGCATACAGCTATCATTACTAAATTCTGTATGGCATTTTGATGTAATTCAATAAATAATTTGAGTCATAACCCTAGAAAAAGAACTGCTTGCAGGGTAATATTTTAAGAAAAAAATTACATAAAATATTTTTTCCATACAGCTTGCCTATCAGGGCAGTGATGTATAAAATTTGGTAGTTGGTTCTAATTGCTTTTGTCTTATCTCAAGAAAAATCAGTAAAAGGAAGTTTCAGGTACCTTGATGGGTAAAGTACTTTTGATTTGGGTACTAAATGAAGCAAGACCCTTCATTTGGTTTTTAGCGTAGTATTTAGCAAATCTTATTTCTTTGGGTTTGTACATCTTTAACAATGAAATAAAAACGCATGCTTTGTGAAACATGTAATGGAGGAGAAGGAGAGACTTTTAAACCAATCTACCATCTCCTTCCTCCCTACAGATTCCAGAGCAAGCTTCCCCAATTTGTCACTGAGCGCTAACTAATTAAGGAGTTGTCACTTTTCTGGCCTCCTCTCAGTGCTATGCACACTACAGGATATAAATGTGGGTGTGAGGGTAATTCTTCATTATGTATTCAAGGGAACTGCCAAGTGTTTGCATTTGTATTGTTATCATTTGAAGATAAATCATTTCAATTTATTTTAGTAAAAGGCAATCGGACATGTATCTACTTTAAGCTTCCTCTTGCCAATGATAACCCCCACTCTACTGACTTTCCCAATCACTTACTTTCTGTATTACTGTGTGAGAAAGCCAAAGTCTTAACCAAGTCACAAACTGGCACCAACACATGGAAACAGAGAAAGACTGTTGCAAATTTGTTCTTAATCTTTTTATGAACTATGTATTCTTCTGAGGTTTTTAATTCATCAGGAATAATCTGGAATACTTGTAGGGATCTACTCATTGACTTCTTTATCTCATATGTTCTTTTCCTTGTCTTTCTCAGCCACATGCATGATGTCATACGCTCTTTGCCATTCAACATGATGTGGGTCGATAGAGAGAAGTAGAAGAAAGCTGATATTATGCACAGTTGCTTCTCTCATGAAGTATATGGTCTACCTGAGGGAAATGAGAAGCACACATGACATAGCATAACAGCAAAAAAAGAGACACTATAGTGTATCTGAACTATGTTTAATACATTCTCCCATTTTACCTGCCATGCTAATTCACCTCTCTGGGCCTCTGTTCTCTAATATATCAAATGAGCATACTCAAAGCTGGCTAATAGTGTGCATACAAGGATTCAATCTGACAAAATATGTGAAGTTTATATTATGCTTGGTACATGGTGGATAGTTAATAGAAATAGAACCAAAAATAATGATGAAGCTCAAATATTTCACAGATATACTGTGCATTACTTGGGTAGGAAAAGGAATTGGAGTGGTTTGGGGAAGACATCACAAAGTACGGTTTAAACTTAGACCTGAAGGGGTAGACATGTCTCAAAGTATGAAGCAAGGCAAGTCTTTCAGTTGAAGACAGTAGTATATAGAAATATGTGGGTATCTTCACATCTGATTTTTTTCTGTCAATGTGATATTCCTTAAAAGATCATTTTAGCATTGAAGTGTGTTTTGTTTTTTATTTTATTATTTTTATTTTTTTAAAGATTTTTATTTATTTATTTGACAGAGAGATCACAAGTAGGCAGAGAAGCAGGCAGAGAGAGAGAGGAGGAAGCAGGCTCCCCGCTGAGCAGAGAGTCTGATGTGGGGCTTGATCCCAGGATGCTGGGATCATGACCTGAGCCAAAGGCAGAGGCTTTAACCCACTGAGCCACCCAGGTGCCCCTGTTTTGTTTTTTAAACTATATTTGCGATTTTAGTTCTGCGAGTTTGTGTTGAAATTGTATTAGGTTGTTGTCTTGTTATTTTAAGAATCAGTGAACACATTCTCTATTTCCCACCAAGTAGTAAGTGAAAATATCCTAAGGCACTAATCACAGGACTGCCAAGAAAGCAATACACAAAGGGCCAAATATAAGCAAAATATAAACAGAATATGTAAAGTGGAAGTCTTCTGCAACAGCTTTGCTTTGGCTGAATGTGTTCTTACATTCAACCCTTCCCCATTCCATATTTTATTCCGTTTATCCAATAGCTTCATGTTGTGCCTTGCCTGTGCTCTCCAGTCCCAGTACAGCAGTGGGATAAATGAGTATCATTAAGCCTAAATGATGACTGGCCACAAACATGCCACCACTCAGGAAGTATGGACATTTTCAGAGTCAGGCAAGAAAGAAAAAGCAAACCCTTCATGGTAGGCCCTGTTTTAAGTGCTAACTCAGTATTACTTAAAGTGTAGAACATTAGTGAAAACTCCAACTTTAAATAAGGCAGTTAAGCTAGCCATCTGTATTTAAAGCGGGGGCAATGGTTAGATCAAATAAAAATGAATATCTAATTTCAGTATGGTTTTAAGGAGCTGAGAAGGCAGTTGAATGGACTCATCCCTTGGGAATGGACCTTCATGGATTTCATGTTGGTTGAGAGGCAGCTCTGTCTTCAAAGTCATGGAAGTGTCTCTTTTCCCGTCCCTCTCCCCATTATATCTGCTGAGGGATGCTCTGAATAAGAGTGTTTTGCAAGTGAATGCTGCTGGTATGGCAGAGCAGTGTTGAAGAAATTTAGTTTGGAGATCTGCAGTAGACACTGTGATATACATCCCATATCTCCTTTCACTGGAAAATTTGTTCTCTCAGTTGCTAGAAAGACTGCCAACAGATAGCCTCCAATTTTCAACCACTTCAAGGATTGTCACAGTTTGAGATGGCATCTTGTCTAACATCTTGGCCCTTCCTGAGGTGGCTTACATTCTTTGACTAGCAGATATGGAAGTAAAAAGGCATGGTTCTCTTGATCTACCTCAGGACCACTTTGTTGGGGTAATTCTAGCTCCTGAGCTCAATAGGGGTTTGGCTGAAGCTGCTGCTGGTTATAGGTTTTGGCTGAACCTCTCTGCATATTTCTGCTTCCTTCCCTCCCCTTCACAAGTGTTGGTAAGAAGTATACTCCTTAATAAATGCCCTGCATGTTAAACTTTAGCCTAGAGGGTGATGCCCAGGGCACCCAATTTGAAGTAAGATCTTTCTTTTAGGTAAAATCAGTTTCGTGCTCTGTGTAATGTGGGACACTGGTAGGAAACACAGGAGGTCGTTGTACTGAGATATTTGTTCTCTCAGCCTTCGGCATGACTGGGTCTGGCCTAGAGCAAATGGAAGCTGAGATAGTCCTTCAGAGTTGCTAGATGCCTTGACCACTTATCCAAGGTGCTTTACAAGAGGTTTGATTTTCTAAAGGAGCCATGCCATTTAAAGGTTGGTGAAGGCACCGTGTTTTCAGAAATCCTCCAAAGACACCCTGTTATTTCTAGGAGGTATAGTTAATTTTTGCTATTAGATATTATTGTCTCAAGGTTGACACATTTTTCAGTTAACAGTTGAAACTGAAAAAAAGATCCTAAAATTCTGATCATAAAATATGGTAGTTAAGTTTGTTTGAAGAATAAAAGATGGGAGTTTATGCTGAACCTGGAAAAGTGTCTACTTGAGGAGACTTTACAGATACTTTACAAATAAATCAAAATAGCTGAAGTTTATTCTTTTAGACTGTGCTCTGCTATTGCTTTCTTTTTCTCTACCACCCACTCAGATTTGTTGATCTCTAAGAGCTGCACATAGCATTTTTTAAATAATACATTATATTAATTTCACAGCTATACTTTATATAGTGGCACAGCTGCAGTTGTCATTGAACAGTGTATGAAGTCACCTTGGAGGAGTAACTTATTTATTCTTACAGTGGTTGGGTTTAATTGTATGTAGGCTTTGCCTTAACTTATAAAAGGTATTTGTATAATTCTCATTAATAACTGTAATTCTAGAAGTTAAGAGTTATAATAGTTCACATTTTGATAATACCATTCATACATGTTCCTGAAGCACATTGTGAAAAAGGAATTCTAAAGGGCCGAACTGCCATTATTTGGGTTTTAAATATTTGCAGACTTTGGATAGAAGGACTCATTCTAAAGTCACTTGGCCATAGGAAGGTGTTTCTCTTTGTTTACTTTAGTTTCTAACAATCTTGCCGCCTTTAGAACATAAAAAAAAAAATTCTTGGCAGTGTTGACAGGAGTTGGGTAATCTTGTATATGTTTAAAGTATTCTTGAGGTTACTGCAATATTAATATTTAAAATTGTCTGCCATTGGTGTGCAGGAGCTGGTTCCCACCACCTTGATAGAGCTGAGTGTGGCACATCTCTTCTTAGCACTGTGTACAGTCACATCATGATGGTAGCTTGAAATTAGCTATGGTGGGACTATTTACACTATTCTGTAAGTTAGAAATCAGCACCCCATCCTAACAGAGGCAGTCATTAAACATTTACCAGTATATCACTGTTAGCTACTTGTACCCATTGCATTTCTCTAGAGAAGACATACAGATCGATGACATGTGAAAAGATGCTCAACGTGACTCATCATCAGAGAAATACAAATCAAAACTACAGTGAGATGTCACCTCACACCTGTCAAAATGACTAAAATCAACATTAAAGGAAACAATACATGTTGGCAAGAATGTGGAGAAAGGGGAGCCCTCTTACACTGTTGGTGGGAATGCAAACTGGTGCAACCACTCTGGAAAATGGTATGGAGGTTCCTCAGAAAGTTTAAAATAGAACTACCCCACGATCCAACAGTTACACTACTGGGAATTTACCCAAAGGTTACAAAAATACTGATTTGAAGGGGCACATGCCCCCTGATGTTTATAGCAGCATTATCAACAACAACCAAATTATGGAAAGAGCCCAAATGTGCATTGACTAATGAATGGATAAAGAAGTTGTATATATACACAGTGGAATATTACTCAGACACCAAAAAGAATGAAATCTTGCCATTTGCAATGATATGGATAGGGCTAAAAAGTATTATGGTAAGCAAAATAAGTCAGAAAGACAGATACCACATGATTTCAGTCATATGTGGAATTTAAGAAGCAAATCAGATGAACATGTGGGGATAAAAGGCAAACCATAAAAGAAACTCTTAACTACAGAGAACAAATTGAGGGTTGCTGGAGAAGAGCTGGGTGGAAGATGGTGAAATAGGTGATGGGGATTAAGGACGGCACTTATTGTCATGAATACTGGGTATTGTATATAAGTGATAAATCACTAAATTCTACATGAAATTAATTCTACACTGTATGTTAAATATCTGGAATTTAAATAAAAACTTAAAAAGAATGGGTAATAACATCATTTCTAAAGTTCAAAAGAGTCTGGAATCTGGAACCTTGATGAAGGCTGGATGAACTCACAAGTTTAGGTAACTGTGGAAAAGTAACTCCCTGCATCTTATCCTATGCCCCAGGCTAAACATTCTCCAACATGAATGCCACTTGGTAATTGTTTTCTATGGCCAAGTTCATACTTTCTCTGAAAAAGAAAGCAGAGGTACTTTCTTCTGGTGATTGAAGTAACCTGCCTTCTGTGTTTGAAGGTATTGTACCTGAGGTAAATGAGTTAATTAATATGTGATGAATCTCACTAGAATCTTGATATAAATAATTAACTTAGCTTTAAGCATGTTGCTTCAAGGTGGAGCTAGAAGGTGATGAAGGAGTATATAGCATTTGCAGAATTGAGAAAGACCATCATCTGTCCATTCAGAGAGGTGGCCCACAGTTTGAAAGTCTTGTCTGTGAAGCCAACTTCTTTGCCTCCCTCAGGGTGTGTGAAGTCTGGCATTGTCACAAGATGAATCTAAACATGTTAGACTTTGTAGGTGATAAAGCCATAGTTCAAATATAAAATAAGCTTTCCATGTATTTATGCTTGGACTTTTATACCTAGGAGGTTTATGGTAAGTGTATACTCTCTTACTGCTCCTCACTGAGCCCTTAATAGTTATTTACCTTAAAATATGTGATTACCTCTAAATAGTCCCTAAGTATTACACAGAAATTATAAATTAGGCAGTGCCTTTGGTTGTAATAGGTAAGTATTCTACACAAAACAGATGAAAGCTTGGAGTAATAGAAACTAAATGGACTAATGATACACATAGAAGACTGTGAAATAATGAATAAAGGGAGCAAGATCACAGAAAAGTCCTCTACTGAAGCCTAATTAGCTAAACAGAAAAAGTAGTTTGTCAAAGGCTAAAAATAAGCAGAAATCAGACAATTAAAAGTCAGGGAAGTTTATACTATCAGCTTGAAAGTGACAGAAAAACAATTCTGTGTTCTAGTGCTGCAGAAAATACACTTAGCCAAGGAGGAGTCAGTAAAATCCTGACAAATCTTTTTTACTACCACTCAATTTGGGGTAAAAAGATAATAAAGGGATAAAAAAGCAACACTGGGGGGCGCCTGGGTGCCTCAGTGAGTTAAGCCTCTGCCTTTGGCTCAGGTCATGATATCAGGGTCCTGGGATTGAGCCCCTCATTGGGCTTTCTGCTCAGCAGGAAGCCTGCTTCCCTCTCTCTCTCTCTCTCTCTCTGCATGCCTCTCTGCCTATTTGTGATCTTTCTCTCTCTGTGTGTGTATCAAATAAATAAAAAAATTAAAAAAAAACAACACTGGGAAAAATCCAGAAAAAAATCTTTGTGACCATATGTGCTTAAATTCAAGGACAATAAGAATGCAAGTCTTATTTTCCAAGGAAAGCAAAGTTCAGAAAACAGTCAGAATAAACAGGGCCTTGGTATAGGATTACAGAAGGGGAGCAGCTCAAATTCCCTGACAAGTGTTTCATACCATTCAAACCAAATTGTTATTCTTTCTCAATTTCTAAAAAGGGGGTGAGGATGGAAAGGACTCAAACTAAAGCTTAGAGGAGCAGAAAAAAGTCTTAAATAAGGGGTGAATGCTGTCAAGGGAAATTCACTCAAACATGTATCTAAACCAAAAGTTAAGAATGAAATACATTAAGTATGAGAGAGATGAAAGTAAGTGAAATAACTATTACAATATAGTGCAACAAAAACAGAAAACAAAAATAGATAAATGAAAGAAGGAAAGAATGAATGAATGTAGTAAAAGCAAAACCAGAAGAACTCAGTCTTGAAAAAAAAAAACTAAGATATAGAAGAAAATATTGTAATACTGTTTATGCTGAGGAATAATTTACAAAGACTATTAAGTAAAAGTAGAGAAATGGTAAGAATATAAAAGAGAATAAGATGTAAAAGATTGTATAGTGAGCAGATTGAGAACTAAGATAACACATGTTATAAGGTTACAAATGAGAAAGCTTAAAATGAGATTTTAGTATAAAAGCTGGAAAACAAAAATGTTCAGATATATGATAGAGGAACATGTTCCAGAAATAAGGAAAAAAACTTAAAGGACCACACCTCAGAGCAGGAAGAATTACTTGGAGTCAGCAACACTGAGACATATTCTGGTTAACTTATTATACTTAACAGTAAGATCCCATTCATAATTATTCACATATTTAGCAAGAAAAATTGGTTTGCAAGATAAAAAAATTAGGGCCTGCTCAGAATACTTCATGGTAACATTTAATGCCATGAGAGAGCAGTAAGATTGCTACAGTTTCCGCTGGAGAAAAAAGTGGGACCCAAGAATATTACACAGAGCCAAGCAGTTACTAAAGCAAAAATCCATAGCAGCCACTCCTAGACTAAAAGGAACTCCAGGAAGTCTTAAAACTCAAAACAGAAACTCTCAGCAATAATAACAAAGAACTAGATTAAAAATTTGAGGGGTTGTGGCTACAGAGGGAATGCTTATGGGCATTGGCTATAGAGAAGTTTAAATGGGGTAACCACCTTACTTTCCATAGTGTCTGGTCACATCTAAACTCAAAGCAGGTACATTAAAATAATAATTACTCAATTCTTTAAATATTTTCTAAAAATTTGTTCTTTAATATTTTTAAATTTAGCACCACTCAGTGCTAGATGAATCTCTGTTGTAGGGGCTCTCATGTACATTCTAGGATTTAAGCAACATCCTTGGCCTTGACAAACGAGATGCCTGTAACACCCAGTTGTAACATCCAAAAATGTCATCAGATACTGCCAGGTGTCCCCTAGGCTACAATATTTCTCCTATTTGAGAACCACTGCCTTAGATGGGTCTCAGAAGCAAGTATTTTTGTGACTAAGGAACAATTATTATTATACTCAGCATTTCCTTGAGTTTCACTTTTGTTCTGTTACATCTTACTGGAATTAAGTTTAGTATTTCAGTAGCTTATATGTTATGCGAATCCATTATTAAAGTTATTTTGGCTTTTTTTCTGTCTATGCCTATCAATTGATCCATCATCTACCTGTTATTTATCTCTCTTTGTATCTGCTTATGTATGCAGGAAAATAGTCTAGATATCTGGTTGATACATTTTAGGTTAATTGCTTTTTATACTATTGCTTAATTTTTTAAGTAATGAAATATATTTTTCAGTAAAAAAGCTGTTACTCTAAAAACAATGTACTTTGCTTGATTCATTTATTTTTTTTTAAAGATTTTATTTATTTATTTGACAGAGAGATCACAAGTAGGCAGAGAGGCAGGCAGAGAGAGAGGAGGAAGCAGGCTCCCTGCTGAGCAGAGAGCCCGATGCGGCCCTCGATCCCAGGACCCTGGGACCATGACCTGAGCTGAAGGCAGAGGCTTTAACCCACTGAGCCACCCAGGCGCCCTTGATTCATTTATTTATGACAAAACTTCATTAAGTCCGAAAAATACACATACATTTTAATATGTTTTACTTCATGTAATGCAACTGAATGGAATTATAGAAAAATGTGTTAAAAGTTGGTAATACTGAAAACCTAAAACCCACAAAATGTTTTATAGTAGGTCAGCTTAACAAATAAAAATATATATACCTATCACTGGAATTATAGTCATACATTGATAACAAGATTGTAGATAAATACTTTTTGTGGATAAATATTTATTACATAGGAAGTTGTAAATGCTATATTAAATAAAAAAGTAGATGTTTAAATGTCCCTACTATATCATGCCTAGTTTATATAAATAAAGTGTTATATAGGTATAGAAAAAGATAAATTATCCACATAAAAGTTTTTATCTCCAGGTGATAGGGATTAGGTGGCTTTTATTTCTTTCTCCATAATATTTCTATTTTCTATATCAGAAACTTTATTACAGTAATTTTATAAATCTATTTTTCATAATAAATATTATAAGACATTTTTAATTTCAAAATGAAGATAGTATTGTGGGTATTCTTGACTCTTAGTATTGAATAGTTACACTAAATTTCCCTTTAACTTTCTTTGCTCAAAATTGCATGATGAAAATGGACACTAGGGGGGCACCAGGGTGGCTCAGTGGGTTAAAGCCTCTGCATTCCGCTCAGGTCATGATACCAGGGTCCTGAAATCGAGCCCCGCATCTGGCTCTCTGCTCAGCAGGAAGACTGCTTCTCTTCCTCTCTCTCTGCCTGCTTCTCTGCCTGCTTGTGATCTCTGTCTTCAAATAAATAAGTAAAATCTTAAAAAAAAAAAAAAAGAAAATGGACACTAGGTAAGAGAGGATTTTATACTAAAGAATTTTGGTGATTTCAGCATTGGACCCAAATATTGTATGAAAATCGAGTAAAACAGAACAGACCGTGTGAATAACTTCTCAGGAGGAGAAGTACCATCAGAGTTGCAAGGAAAAGAAAATCAGGAAAAGATTTTCAATACCTATATTACCATTATAGAAGGGGGACAAAGACAGCATTAACCAGAAGAGGAGGATGGGGTTGAACATGAATCACCTGTGTATTGGGCAACCATATGTAACCATTTTTCTGTTTCTCACCTTGTGGATATGCTAATGCATGTACAAAACTACTGGTGTGCAGAATCCTACAAAGAATGCAATTAAACATTTATCATTAACAGCCATAGAACCAACCCTGTGCGGATCCGATACGCATCATAGGATTTCTGGAGCATTTTAAAACATTTATCATAAAACACTTACTTTACTAATGAATCTCATTTTTCCTTATTCCGTATCCATATGTATTCCACATACACATATATGTACAACCATATATATGCAATCATATGTGTATGATCACTTGTGTAGTAATGAATGCTTTGACGTTCATAAACCATCACTCTTCAATTTAATATAAAATAGAAAATAGAAAAGCTATTATAACTTTGATTATTACAAAGTGTATGTCCTTAAATCAGGATTTATGAACCTTACATAACTAAACTGAACGTGGAAACTGAGAAACCTGAATTCTATACTTTATTTTTTTAAAGATTTTATTTATTTGACAGACAAAGATCACAAGTAGGCAGAGAGGCAGGCAGAGAGAGAGAGAGAGAGGAGGAAGCAGGCTCCCTGCTGAGCAGAGAGCCAGATGTGGGGCTCGATCTCAGGACTCTGGGATCATGACCTGAGCTGAAGGCAGAGGCTTTAACCCACTGAGCCACCCAGGCGCCCCTGAATTCTATACTTTCAATTGATACTTTTATTCATGAAGAAATGAATTTCTTAATCAAAAATATTAGCATAGTTTCAAAAAAATGGCCTAAGAAAAGTGAATGACAAAAGTAAATAGCAGATTTTATACTAGGATGCAAATATTCTGATTTGTGGTCAAGGATGTTAACCATCAAATATACGGCCTCTTTCTCAAATGCAAAGTACCATGACATTTTTTATTCTGTATCTTAATTCAGTATTGATCACCTTTGCCCTGTAACAAAAACTTTTTAAAAAAACAGTAAGTACTCTACAGTAAGTAGAGATGAATACACTTAAAACATCAGAAAGACAGAAGGCATCAGCAAAGAAATAGAAAATATGAAGAAGAATTGAAAGGAAATTTTAGAATTGAAATATAAAATAATTGGTTTAATAGCAACATGAAGGTGAAATAGGAAAGAATCCATGAATCTGTAGGTAGATGAGTAAAAGTCACCCAATTTTTGAACAGTTGAGTAAAAAAAAAAAAAAATGAACAGAGCCAGTGGACCTGTGAGATAGTAACAAAAAAAAGTCTGTATTATTTGGACCCAGAAAAAGAAGAGGAGTGACTTGCAGAAAAATGGCCAGACACTTCATAGATTTGTAAAAGACATGAACCTACTACAGATTCAAGAAGTTCAGCAAACTCAAAACAAGAAAAACCCAAAGAAATCCAAATCCAGACACATCATAATCAAACTGCTGAAAACTAAAGTCAAAAAAGGAATCATGAAAACAACCAGAGAAAAACATCACATTGTTTAATGGGGAACAGTGATTCAATTGAGAGCTGATTTCTCATCAGAGACAGTAGATGAAAGAAGGAATTAAAACATTTTTCAAGTGATAAAACAGTTGTTCAATCCAGAATTCTTTATCTAGCAAAAATAATTCTTTAGCAATAAAGGTGAAATAAAGATAATTCCAGATAAAGGAAAACTAAGAGAATTTGCTACCAGCAGACCTGCTGTGAAAGAATTTCTAAGGGAAGATGATCAGAAAGGAAGGAGATGATACCAGAAGGAAAGTTGAAATATCAGTAGTAAAAAGAAACCTAAATAGTGAATATAATAGATAATAGATTCCAGAAAAGAAACACAAGCAGATAAATTTTAAAAGAAGATAGAAAAATTTAAATGGAACACAAAAAAATGTTCAAATAATCTGAAAGAGGGCAAAAAAGAGAGGACAGAGGAATGAAACAGAGTGGGAAAAGCTAAAAACCAACTGCATTTGTATGTGGGGACCTTAATACTCTTCTCTCAGTAATTGATAGAACTGATAAATAGAAAATCAGAAAAAAAATACAGAAGAATGTACAGTATCCTCAATAAACTGGATATTAACATTTGCAGAATATTCTACCTACCAACAGCTAAATACATATTCTCCTCAAATGCACATGGAACATTCACCAAGATAGACTGTACCATGGGGCATATAAAACAAAACTTAACAAAATTAAAAGAATTGAAACCATAAGAAGTATGTTAGTATGTTCTATGACAATTAAAGAATTTAATTAGAAATAAATAACGGGAAAATCTTTGATCATTTGGAATTAAAACAATGCATTTCTAAGTGATCTGCAAGTCAAAAGGAAGTCTCTAGAGAAGTTAGAAAATACTTGGATTGATAATACAACCTATCTTATTTATGCACTGCAGCTGAAGCAGTGCTTTGGTGGAAATTTACAGCATTTAAATACTTATAAGGGGCACCTGGGTGGCTCAGTGGGTTAGGTCTCTGTCTTTGGCTTAGGTCGTGGTCTCAGGGTCCTGGGATCGAGCTCCGCATCAGGCTCTCTCCTCAGCGGGGAGCCTGCCTCTTTTCCTCTCTCTCTGCCTGTTTCTCTGCCTGCTTGTGATCTCTGTGGCTCAGTGGGTTAGGCCTCTGCCTTCGGCTCAGGTCATGATCCCAGGGTCCTGGGATCGAGTCCCGCATCGGGCTCTCTGCTTGGCAGTGAGCCTGCTTCCTCCTCTCTCTCCGCCTGCCTCTCTGCCTACTGTGATCCCTCTCTCTCTCTGTCAAATAAATAAATAAAATCTTAAAAAAAAAAGAAAAAAAATAAATAAAATCTTAAAAAAATTAATAAATACTTATAAAAGAGAAAAGATCTGAATTCAGTGACCTAAGGATTTCAGTCTTATGAAACTGGACAAAGAGAGCAAACTAAACCCAAAGCACTGAGAAGGAAGGAAATAATAGTGCTAAGGGGAAGGATCAATAAAATTAAAAACAGTAGAATCAAATAAATGATACTGTAAAAAAAATCAATAAAATTGTTAAACTGCATTAAGACTCACTAAAAGTAAAAGACACATATTACCAATACCAGAAATGGAAAAATAGTTCTAATTATAGACTCAACGTACATTAAGGGATAATATACATGTGATCAAGTGGGATTTATTCTGGTTATGCAAGGATAGTTCAACATCTGCAAATCAGTAAGTTTGATACTCTATATTAGCATAAGATAAAAATCCTACATTCATCCTTATCGAAAAAGCATTTAACAGAGTTTAACGTCATTTCATAATAAAAAGCTCTAAACAAAATGTATATAGGAGTAACATATTTCAACATAATAAAGGTCATATATAAGAAGCCACAGTTAACACCATACTTAACAGTGAAAATCGGAGAGCTTTTCCTCTAAGATGAGGAACAAGACTGTGACATCCACTGTTACTACTTTTGTTTGCTAAAAGTCCTAGCCAGGGAAATTAGGCAAGAAAATGAAAAAGCCATCCAATTTCTAAAATAAGTTTTAAATTGTCTGTGTTTGGAGATGAAATGGTATTATTTATAAAACCCCCAAGGCTCTACCAAAAGATTGTTAGAACTAATAAACTAATTCAGTAAAGTTTCAGGATACATGATACAAAATTGATACAAAACATCAGTTGTGTTTTTATACACCAACAATGAATTATTAAAATGAGAAATTACCAGTCCCTTTTACAATAGCATCAAAAAGAATAAAATAGGTATAAATTTAACCAGGGATGTGATCAAAAGATCTGTACACTGAAAACTAGAAGACAATGATGAAGGAGACTGAAGAAGAAATAAATAAATAAAAAGATATTCCATGGTCACAGATTGGAAGAGTTAACATTGTTAAAATTTCTGTGTTACCCAAAGGAATCACCAATACCTTTTTAAAAAAATATTTTATTTATTTTATTATTTGAGAGATAGTATGAGAAGGGGAGGATCAGGGGGAGAAGCAGACTCCCCACTGAGCAGGGAGCCTGATGCAGGACTCAGTCCTGGGACTCCAGGATCCTGACCTGGGACAAAGGCAGTCGCTCAACCAACTGAGCCACCCAACTGCCCTCAAATGCAATTCCTATTCACATTCCAATGACTTTTTTTCACAGGGATAGAAAAAATAATCTTCAGATTTGTGTGGAATCACAAAAGACTTTGAATATCCAAAGCAATCTTGACAAAGAAGAACAAAGCTGGAGATACCATCCATTCTGATTTCAAACTATCTTATAAAGCAATAGTAATAAAAAATGGATGTTATGTCCTAAAAACAGGCATAGATCAGTGGAACAGAATTGAAAGTGGAGAAATAAACCCATGCTTATGTAGTTAATTAATTTAGAACAAAAGAGCCAAGAGTATACAGTGGGAGAAAATATAGGGTGTTCAGTAAATGGTGTTGGGAAATCTGGATGCCCACATGCAAAAGAATCAAACTGGACCCCTATCTTACACCATACACAAAAATCAACTCAAAATGGATTAAAGAACAAAAGACCTAAAACCATAAATCTCTTAGTAGAAAATGGTAAGCTCTTAGACATTGCTCTTTTTTTTTTAAAGATTTTATTTATTTATTTGACAGATAGAGATCACAAGTAGGCAGAGAGGCAGGCAGGCAGAGAGAGAGAGGAGGGAGCAGGCTCCCAGCTGAGCAGAGAGCCGGATGTGGGGACCCTGGGATCATGACCGGAGCTGAAGGCAGAGGCTTTAACCCACTGAGCCACCCAGGAGCCCCAGACATTGCTCTTAATAATGATTTTTTTTTTTAATTTGGCACCCAGAGTATAAGCAGTCAAAGCAAAACTAAAGAATTGGGACTATATCACACTAAAGATCTTTTGTACAGCAGAGCAAATCAGAAACAAAATAAAAAGGCTACCTATGAAATATTTGTAAATCACGTATCTGATGAAGAGTCAATATCCAAAATATCAACTGAGCTACAACTCAGTAGCAAAAAACAAAGTAACTCAATTTTTAAAATGGGCAAAAGACCTGAATAGGTCTTTTTTAAAAAAGATTTTATTTATTTGCCAGAGAGAGAAAGCGAGATAGCACAAGAGTACAAGCAGGGGGAGTGGCAGGCCGAGGGAGAAACAGGCTCCCTGCCAAGGAAGGAGCCCAATGCAGAGCCTGATGTGGGAGTCGATCCCAGGACCCTGGAATCATGATCTGAGCTGAAGGCAGATGCTTAACCAACGAAGCTACCCAGGCATCCCAACCTGAACAGGTATTTTTCTAAAGAAGACATACAAATGGACAATAGGTTCAAAAAAATGTGTTCAACATTACTAGTCTCCAGAGAAATGCAAATCAAAACCACCGTGAGACATTGCCTTCACTCGTTAGCATGGCTATTATAAAAAAGATGAGACAACAGATGCTGCTTAAGGATATGGTAAAAAAAAGGAACACTTGAGTACTTTTGGTGGTAATGTAAATTGGTGCATTCACTATGGAAAACAGTATGGAGGTTCCTGAAGAAGTTAAGACTACCATATGACCCAACAATCCCACTTCTGGGCATATATCTGAAGAAAATAAAATCATTATGCTAAGTGAAATAAGCCAGACAGAAAAAAGACAAATACTGCATAATAGCCTTTAGATACAGAATCTTAAAAAAAAAAAAAAAAGTTGAAACTCATTGAAACAGAGAGTAGAAAACTATTGCTAGGGGCTGGGGAAAAAATAGGGAGAGGTTAGCAGAAGGGTAGAAACTTTTAGGTATAAGATGAGTAAGTTCTGAGCATCTAATTTATACCATGGTGACTATAGTTGGTAACACTGTTTTGTATAATTGAAATTTTCTAAGACAGTGGAACTTAAATGTTCCTACCCCCCAAAAAAAGTAAATTAAAAAACAAAATACATAAAGTGATGGATGTGTTAACCTGATTATGGGAATTCTTTCAAATGTATTATATATATATCAAGTTATTATATTGTGTGCTTTATATTATCTTAGAATTTTGTCAATAAAAATTTTGTCAGTAAAGCTGAAAAACAAGCAAAAGGATAACAATACTATGAACAGTTCTCCAGACATTTCCAATAATTTAAATAGAATTCTCAAACTCACAAACTACCAACATTTGCTGAAGAAGAAGTAGATTATTTGAATAATTTCATAACTATTGAAGAGATTAAAGTTATAGTTAAATTCTTCAAAAAAGGAAATATACATGCCCCGATGGTTCTACTGTCAAACTCTACCAAACATTTAAGGAAGAAATAACACTAACTCTACATAATGTTCTTCAGAAAACTGAAGAGGAGAGAACATTTCCAAATTCATTTTATGAGACTAGCAAGACCCTGATATCAAAACCATACAATGAAAACACAAAAAAAATAAAACTGCAAAGCAATATCCATCATGACCAGAGACCTAAAACTCCACAACAAAATATTAGCAGAAAAATCCACCAACATATAAAAAGAATAATAGAGGACAATTAAGTGGGGGTGAATTTCAAGAGTGCAAGACTGCTTTAATATTTGAAAATCAATCAGATTCCACCATATTAACAATCTAAATTAAAAAAAAACATTATATCAACTGACAAAATTCAACAACCATCATGAGAAAACTCCCCAGCAAATTAGAAATAGAGGGAAATGTCCTGGTAAAGGGCAGCTGCAAAACATTCAGAGATAACGTTACTTGCTGATGAAAGGCTGAGCCCTTTTTCCCAAAGATCAAAAATAAGGCAAAGACGTCCATCCTCACTGCTGTTTAACACTGTACTGGAAGTTCTGGATAGTTCCCAAACAGCATGATTGTTCATGGAGAATATCCTACTATCTACAAAACTTCCTGGAACTAGTAAATGGGTTTGAGGTCACAGGATACAAGGTAAAAACACAAAAATCAATTAGTAGTTCTATGTACTACCAATGAACAATGGGAAACTGAAACAATTTTAATAGTTGCAAAAAATGAAATGCACAAGCATAAATCTAATGAAACATGTAAAGGAAATGTCTGATGAAAACAACAAAATGCTGATCAGGGAAATCAAAAACCTAAATAACTGGAGAGATATGCTGTGTTCATAGATTAGAAGATTCAATATAGCAACAATTGCGATTTTCCCTATATTGGTCTATATATTTACCACAACCCCGTCAAAAATTCCAACAGGGATTTTTTGTATATGTATTGGTTATCTGTTGCTGTATACCAAATTATCTCAAAATGTAGTAACTTAGAACAGTGTATGTTTATTATCTCCCAATTTGTACAAGTCAAGAATCTGGACATGGGTTATGCGGCTTATCTTTTTAAAAAAAATTTTATTTTTTCAGTGTTCCAAGATTCATTGTTTATGCACCACACCCAGTGCTCCATGTAATATATGGCTTCTCTTTAACTGGTCTGTCAGAGGCTGCAATTGAGTTATAGGCCTGGCTTCTTGTCATCTGAAGTCTTGACTAGGGAAGGATCCACTTCCAAGTTCATGTGGTGATTAGAAAGATTCTGTTCCTTATGGGCTCACAGACTACGGGCCTCAGCTCCTTTGTAGTTTTTGCTTGGAGGCTATCTTCTGTTCTTTACCATGTGGGCGTCTCCAACAAGACAACTTGTTTCCTCAAACCTGGAAAGAGAGTGAGTCACTTCACTAAGGCGGGTAAATGATTTCGGGGAAGGGTGATAGAAGGTCTTGAAAGGTAGGGTGGCCAGGTAAGGCTCCCCTGAGTGAGTGGTTTTAGAGTAATGGTCTGAGGGAGCAAAAGAAATGACCCAAGTGTCTCCTTGCAGGAAGAGGTTTTCAGGCGCAGGGAATGGCAGGTGCAGAGGTCTGAAGTGGAAGTATGTCTGAAGGTTTAGGGCAGAGCAGGCTGATAGGACAGGAGCAGAGTAAGTAACAGGGAGGGAGGAGATGTGTAGGGAGGGGCAGGTAGTGAGGGCAAATTTGCTGGATGAATGGGGTCAACAAATCAATAGAAAAACTTTGATCGTCTTTTATGGTGTATGTTAATGGTTTTTAATTTTTCACAGAGTAAATTATTTTTGTGTCTACCTTGATTTGTGTGCAGTTTTACTCTGTTAGTTGAGCTTGGTTCATATGGCAAATGGTGTCATTATTCCTTAGTTGCTCATCATCATTTTTAGCAACTCAAGTTAGTTGTTAAATTGTTTATTAGTTTTTCACTGTGGAAAAATCTTATTTTGCATCCCTGTTTCCAACACTGCCATTCTAGTTTCTGAACTCTTTGACGATTCCCCAGTTTGCTCTTCCCTTGTACAGTCCTGGGCAGGACTTGAAACTGTATTAGAAATCTGACTTGAGATTATACATAATGACCAAGGTATTCTATTGGAAATTTGAGGAACACAAAATTAAAGCCCATGTATTTTCAGTTATAAACAAAAGCCTCAGGACGCTTGGGTAGCTCAGTCTGTTAAGCATCTGCCTTCAGCTCGGTCATGATCTTAGGTTCCTGGGATTGAGGCCCACATTTGAGGTAGGGGGGTTCCTGCTCAGCAAGGAGCCTGCTTCTCCCTCTGCCTGCCACTACCCTTGCTTGTGCTCTCGCTCGCTCTCTGTCTCTGACAAATAAATAAATAAAATCTTAAAAAAATAAAAGCCTGAATGTTTCTAATAAAGAGGACATTTGACCAGTTTGGAGGATAGTTAATTCTTGAATTTTTATTATCGAAATATGGTTGAAGGACAGTTAATTTTTAATTGATACTCATCTCTTGAAATTGCTACCTGGGGTAAAAGCAGCACACTGATTCTCTCATTTGAACTTCTCAGGGACAGAATATTAGTTTTTTTTTCTCTGCTCTCCTTGCAGACTTAATGCTGAATATTTATGATTTTTTTAATACATGGAACTCCCTAAACGTAGCTGAGGAAAAATCAGAATGTTAAGAGATGATCCAAATTGCAAATCTTTTTCAGATGTTTCCCAAAAAAGTTTTAGTATATGAATAATGATGTGCAATATAGAAACCATTTATTTCACTAAGCACTAAAACAACACATGTCATGAAGATAAAGTTATACTTTCCCATCTTCCGTAGCTGGAACAAAGTCTTGAATGAACTTATGGGCATGTCTTTCATTGCCAAGGAAGAAGGGGGACCTTATTCTTTGCAGCTGTACATACTAGACCACGAAATTAAGTAACACCACACTGGAGGGGAGAGGAAATCCTTACAGATCTATTTAGTGTATTCATCTTCCTCTCTTCAGACTGTCCCGTGCTGAGTCTATGCTAGACAGATAAGAGCATATCTTATTTTCAAATGCCTACTTCTTTTCCTAGGAAAAATTTCTCCATGGGTAGAGCATTGCCCCTGTATCAGTAAATAAGCCTACCTTGGTGGCTGCTTGAGAGGGAATGTTTTCTCCTTGGGAATTCAGATTGATAAAATCAATGTGTCAAGTAGATTTTCACTAAATGACAAAAGAAAAGACAGGGTTGTACATATAATTTCCTGCTAATATCATATATGTACATACGTGTACAACATTGATTTTATACATAGAGAGATGGGTGGGTTGATTTCAAGATACTGCCTCATGGAACTGTAGAGGCTTGGCAAATCTGAAATCTGATGAGATAGGCCAGTAGGCTAGAGACCCAGGAAAGAGTTGCAGTTGAGTCCAAAGGAATTGGGTTGGCAGAATTCCTTCTTGCTTAAGGGTGATTGGGTCTTTGTTCTCTTAAGCCCCTCACTTAGTGGATGAGGCCCACTCACCTTTTTATTTTTTCAGAGTCTATTAATTTAAAGAGTCAATCTGATAAAAAAAAAAACACACAGAAATAAGCCGAATAATGTTTGACCAAGTATTTGGGCACTATGGCCCAGCCAAGTTGACAAACACAAAATTAACCATCAAAGGTTATTAATAATTTTCCTAAAATTGTTCATTAGCATTACTTATATTCTCATAAAAGCTATTAGGTTAATTTTTCCCTCTTGTTAGTTTACTTAATAAGTCCTCAAGAATTTTAAAAATATTTTTTAAATAAGAGCATATTGGTTAAACATTGAAAGCATATAATATAAAAGTGAGCAAAAAGAACTTCTCCAAAAATCCAGATGAGAATGCAGTAGAGAGATATTTGTGATTTACAAAGTGCATTTTATGTTGATATGCTACAGATTCTAGTCCTAAATGATGACATGAAACTATTTCTAGCACTTTCCAAGGCTGCTGCCAGCACTAAATGTGATGATGGACACTCAAGGGAACTCTCTTGGTTGGAAATTTATTAGAATTTAACAACTACTTCCGAGGGGTACTTTTTTTTTGTGGGACCCAGGACTGAAGTGGACCCATGTGTGATACCTGATGACAGTTTTTCAGAGAAGCCTTGAGAAAAACCAGTCTGAAGATGTTCCATAGTTAGATTCTCATCTCCTTGTGACATTTCATCATAAAAGTATCCTAGAATCAGGCCCAAGCATGGTTAGTGGCCAGTAATAGCTGCATATAAATAGTCAATTATATAGAAGGGATGATTCAAATGGCTTCTCCCCAGGAGGAATAAATTTGGAGATGAGAAAAGAACAATGCCTAGATATTCTTTATGTAAGAAATTGAGAAGTGACCCACAAAGCAATATCAAGCTGGCCTCCAGAGAGCTTACTGCTTGCTATAAATTGCCTAAAATTTAAAATGTTAATGTCTATGTTACTTTTTGGGTTTCCTCCTTCATGCAATGAATAGCTAATAGTTGCATTAATAAAGAAGGAAAGAATATTATACATTGTGGGCGAAATTGTACTGATTTTCCCTCTTATGCCAGGTTTGTATTTACTAATTCATTTATATGTGCAGACACTATTAAGATGAAGTTTATGGGGGGGGGGGGTGCATTTTTTTTTTCTTACCGGTCCTATGCATTAAGAAAATCATATGAATGTAATTTATGTACAAATGGAAATAATGCAACTCGTCCTGTAGAGCAGTAGTTCTCAAAATTCAAGGTCATGTGCAGGATTTGTTCCAACACAGATAGCTGGACCTATGAACAACATTTCTCATCCAGTAGGTTTGGGGGTGGAGTCTAAAATTCGGAATCTTAAACAGTTTCCTTGTGATTCTGGTGCTGCTGTTTCTAGGAGTATAGTTTGAGAACCAGAGCGGGGGGTTTTACACATTGAGGTTTGCAAGCTTTTGACCTTGAAGGAATTCTACCAATGAAGAATAATAAGTTCTCCTTTTTTGAAAAAGATCTTATTGGTAGGGGAAGCAGATTTTTAGGTTATTAATGCAAGGTGGTAAATTATTATTATGCATACCATATTTAGATATGTTTTCAAATTTTCAGCTTGAAAGTTTAGATTTGATCCTTTCCTGTCACCAAATAATGATGTTCTTAAAAAAAAATTTGTACTACCTTCCACCCAAGACATTTGACACTTATTTACCCACAAGTAGTAACTGTTGTAAATATACCCCAACTATCTATACATATATTTTATATCTTTTATATATAAGAAAATATATACCAAATATAATATATATATATATTTATTTGGCATTTTAAATATTTAATCTTACTTTATTTTCACATTTCATAGCTTATGTGGAAACCTGGAGTCATAGAGATTCACCAGCCTACCCGAGGCCAGAAACTGGCAGAGTGCAGATTTGAACCTGAACAGTTTGATTTCAAAGTCTATATGCTTTGCAGACCACAATAATAGAAATAGAAACAACCAAATGTGTATGTGAAGTGCGTACTGCAGGCCCTATTTTAATAACATGTGAAGCTATGGTTGCCTTCCCTATAGCTCCTTGTTAATAAATTATCCACATCCCCTGGGAAATGAATAGTCCTGGGCTCTGCCCCAGATCGCCTAAATTCAAATCTGCATTTTAACAAGATTTCTAGATTCTTCATTTCCACATCAAAGTTTGGGAAGTTAAGCTCTAGGAATAATTTCTTAACAAATAAAACTGGTTCTTTCAATGCAAAAGCAGAAACTTTTTGAAGCACACAATATTAAGCAACTGTGGGTTGACAGGCAAGCTGGAGGTACCAGACCTAATAAGGGTTATAGCTGGGAGGCAGGAAAGCTCTGAGCTGTTGACCACTCTGACTTTGTTCATGCTGAGTTTTTCTATTTGTGTAAAAGAAACCCATTAATTAAATAGCCTTGGATTCTAAACAACAGAGAGAAAAATCAATTAGAACACCTTGGAGAGTGAGATAGTATTGGGAAAATTTATTATCAGATTTGAAGCATATCTTGAGATGGAAAGTTAGATATGACCTCTCCATGTCACCAAGTAATAATGCTCAAAAATACTCATGGGGAAACTACAGCTTTTACCCAAGCCCCTTGACACTTTTTAATGTAGACATAGTAGCTGTCCTAAATAGGCCTTGATTTCTTTGAGCCAAAGAAAAATGCACAAACTGGCCAGGGCAAATGAGAGGTAAACAAGTTCAGCACTGTTTTGCCATCATTTGTTTTTGCCACTCTTTCTTATGTTCTGTTGGGTTCTGGATTAAATGTGGATCGTGCAATAATAGTTAATAGAAATCACACCATTTGTCTCATTGGAAATTTCATTTCAGAGTAGCTTATTTTCAAGTCCTGAGAGATTATCAAGAGTAGCTTCATAAAGCTTCTGTGCAATAAAGACATCCTCTTACTATCTCCTGACTTCTCCTGCACTCCAATAACCCTTTCTTCAACCTGTAGTTAGCTGGATCCTCTAAAAACACAAGTTATAACATGTCTTTCCTCTGCTCAAAACCCTCCATGGACTTTCCATCCCACTTAGAACAAATTCAGGATCTTTATGGTGACCTCCAAGGTTATTACCCAGTCCCTGGTCACTTCTTCTATCACTCTTGCTCTTTTTCCTTCCTTCACATTGCCCTTGTCCTGCTCAGCTGATAGTGTGCGAGAGCCTCAGGGTCTTTGCACATACTTCCTTCAACATGGCTCTCTTCCTCAATTCTTCCATATTTCTGCTCCAGTTGCTTACCTGATGGGATTTTTATGGCCACACAGTAGGAAATTGTTCCCTCTATTTTTGTAATCCCCTTAAACTTTGTTTTATTAATCCTGACACAGTAGTAAATAACGTTTCCTTGTTGTTTCTCTCTGCCATCACTGGAAAAGCTGTGTCTGTTTTGCTTCCCATTTTAATTCTATGCCTGGCACATAGAAAAGGTTCAGTAAATATTTATTGACTGAGTTATGTAACTCAGTCAACTCATTGTTCTGTTTAAGTATTCAAGTGATTTCTTTTTGACAGATCATAGTTCACTGAAGAGTATTTGCGTCATAGCGGGCTCTTATTTCCCCTTCTGTTTGAGGGCAGGGCCACAGGAAGACAACTACTCTTTCTTGAGTATTGCTTCTTACATTTATTACCTCATTATTTTTATTCACAGCAGTCTTGTGAAGAAGGCATTTTTGTCTTCATAAATGAGTTAATGGAGTGGAGACTTAGAGAGTTTAAATTGTTTATCCAAACACGTAGAGCACACACATAAAGTGTTACTCTATAGAGTAAATGACACCACAGAGAAAATGAAACATAAGGCATAGATGGCAAGAAGATGCTAGCAACCTTTATAATGGACAAAGGATTAATACGCAGAATCAATACGTAACACTTACAAACCAACTAGCAAAAGATAGATGGCCCCATAGAAAATGGAGTAAGGTCTATGAACAGGCAATTTACAAGAGTTCTAAATGGCTGATAAAAGATGATGTTTTGGGGGCGCCTGGGTGGCTCAGTGGGTTAAGCCGCTGCCTTCGGCTCAGGTCGTGGTCTCAGGGTCCTGGGATCGAGCCCCGCATCAGGCTCTCTGCTCAGCAGGGAGCCTGCTTCCTCCTCTCTCTCTGCCTGCCTCTCTGCCTGCTTATGATCTCTCTCTGTCAAATAAATAAATAAATAAAAATCTTTAAAAAAAAAAAAAAAGATGATGTTTTGGGCACCTGGGTGGCTCAGTTGGTTAAGTGACTGCTTTCAGCTCAGGTCGTGATCCTAGAGTCCTGGGATGGAGTCCCACCTCAGGCTCCCTGGTCGGCAGGGAGTCTGCTTCTCCCACTGACCTCTCTCCTCTCATGCTCTCTCTCTCTAAAATAAATAAATAAAATCTTAAAAAAAAGATGATGTTTCACCTGACAAGTAATTAGGAAATTTCAAATTAAAACAAAATACATTTCACACTCATCAGACCAGTGAAAGTTAGAAAGTCTAACAATATCAATGGTGGGGAAACAGGAATGCACCTATTAAACTGCTGGTAGGAGTATAAATTGGTTTAACCACTTTGAAGACTTATTTGGTAATACCTAGTAATGGTGAAACTGTGCATACTTGATGACCCAGTGATTGCTCCTCTAGGTATGTATCCAGGGTGATACTCAAAATATTTAATAACCGCTATCATGGGTAGCAGCCAATCAGAATAAACATATTGCAAATGACTGGCCATGGTCATACTGTTATATATCTTTTGAATATCACTCCTGCATATGCCTTAAAGAAACTCCTACACACATGAACAGAGATATGTGTAAGAATATTCATTACAGCATTTTTTGTGATACAAAAAAAATCCTGAAAATAACTTTTAACATAATCATAGAATGGCATGCTATTCAGCAATTTAAATGAATGAACCATATCTACATAAATCGGCTTTGTTAAATTTCACTACATAATGAGAAAATTCAAAAGAATTCCTATGGTATGATACCATTTCTGTAAAATTTTAAGCACTTGAAATAATACTATATATATGTTTATGGACACATGTACAAGTAGTAAACATATAAAATACACATGGGAAAGATATGCTCCAACTTCAAGAGCTTATCCCTGGAGTGCAATGAAGGGAAATAGGTTAAGGTAGGAGAAGTTCAGCCTTCCCTATCATCTTTCATTTCCTAACAAAATTAGTATGGCCGAATATTAACATTTGCTAAATTTAGGTATAGATGTCTGTTTTTTTTTTTTAATTTGCATGTATGCTTCATTACTTTTTAAAAAGGAAGAGGAACATAAGGAATAACATGGAGGACATTAGCAGAAGGAAAGGAAAAATGTAGTGGGGTAAATTGGAGGGGGAGATGAACCATGAGAGACTGTGGACTCTGAGAAACAAACTGAGGGTTGTAGAGGGGAGGAGGTGTGGGGATGGGTAAGCCTGGTGGTGGGTATTAAGGAGGGCAGGATTGCATGGAGCACTGGGTGTGGTACATAAACAATGAATCTTGGAACACTGAAAAAATTAAATTAAAAAACAAGAATTTAACGTGGTGGCACTTATATCGATCCATATCTGTTTGTTTTCAAAGCCACAGAGTTTTTCATTACCTAAGTTCCAGAATAGAGACCCTTGCCCTACCTCACAGATGGAGCTTTTTCTTACCAGTACTGTCAGCAGCATGGTTAGACTCCAGTGTCATGATGGTTATTTGTTTAGTGATCATATCCCTGGAGGCCCCTGATCTATCTTAGGCCACATGATGTGACGCTCGAGGAGTACGACGGTCAAATGGTGGGATTGCTGGCAGAATAATGAATGTTTTCTTTGCACATTCCTGAGATTAATTAGGGCACAGGTGCTGGATTGAGCTGTGTATACTTGTCAGAGATCCCTATTTGAGAAGTGCTGGCACCACTATGAATCCAGAGCGTTGTGCATGCACATTTATCTCCTCACTGTGCCAGTGAGGATGGAGGATGGTGACATGATGGAGGACTTCCAGCCATTTTGTGAGGTCCAGCTAGTTGCTCTTTCCCTGCCTCTTAGATTTTGCCCAGGAGCACAAGAATTTTATTTTGGTCTGGGATTTCTCCACCAGCTCATGGCTGTGGGGCTCAAGAGGCACCATTGTTTGCCGTGGAAACCTGCAGATGAAGGTTTCTGAATAAAAAACAGGCCCAGATGCCAGTAAGAGAGATCATTTGCATTGTCAGTCAAAGCATGTAAAACCAGTGGCCTGGGCCATTTCTTCTTTACCTGACACAAAATTATGGTGGAGTTAGGGACCTCTGGGGTTTAGAGTAGGGATTGACAGGATGTATATAAATCCTTGTGTGGGGTTGGGTGGGAGAAATGAGATGTTGGTCAAAGTGTAAAACTTCACAGTTAAAAGAGAAATTATGAGGATCTAATACATAGCATGGTAATTACAGTTAATAATGTATTATATACTTTAAAGTTACTAAGAAAGTGAATCTTAAATGTTCTCATCACAAAAAGAAATGGTAATTGTGTGACATGAAGGAAGTGTGAGCTATCTTATGGTGCTGATCGTTTTGCAGCATATACATGTATCAGGTCATCATGTTGTCCACCTTAAAATTATACAATGCTGTGTGTCAATTAAATCTCAATAAAGTTAGGGAAAAAAACCCTTAAATCCTAGCTCTGCCATAATACCTGTATGATTGAATATTTCAAAGACATAAAGGAGCTATATACGTGATAGCAAAAAAATACTTGGCAAAAAAAATTCCGTGAAACCATTCCTCTGAACCCACCAATTTTGCCTTTGAATCATAATTCCTTCAGTAGTTTAGTCCATATTTAACCACATAGTTTATTTTCTTTCTTTTCAAGTTTCTTTGACCTCAAGGGATACTTTGTACAATCTTAAGATTTATTTTTTCTGGCACATCCAATGTTGTACTCTAAGGCATTTTCTGAAGCAGCTGATGTGATTAATATTTATTCAGTTTCCTATGTGGATTACTTAAATCTCAGCATAGCAAACTGATACATTGAGATAACACATCAATAATAATTTATGAATGAGATATGATAATGAGTTAGATCTGTGGTAAATAAGAAAAAAAAAATCTGTGTTGTATTTCAGAGTTACCCTAAATCAGTTTTTTTGTGGTTTATGATGATATGAAAAGTAGATAGTGCCAAGAAATACTTTGTCTTACCTAAATCACAAGTGTAACACTGAACAGATATTTTTAGTGCTAACCTGTTAATATCTAAATATGATAACATAATGAAACTAAGTTTCATGTGAAAGTGTTCGGGGGCAGATAAACTTAAATGATAAGGGTTGTCTTACTTTAGACATGAACGTTTATTGATTGAACCATTTCAGATTTTGCAAAGATTAGGCTTGGGAAATTATGATATAAATATTAGTGTGAATACTATCCTTGGAAAATGGTTATTAAAATTCATCATAAGTAGATATTGCTCATTAGATGATCTTATCAAAGTTTGCAGAAATGGAATGGGTAATATAAGTGATAAATAACAATGGATATATGAATATCCATTGTATATTCTAGGTAGTATGAAATTTCTCCTATTTTAAAGAAATGCCTAAAATGAACTTTGGTGGTCTCTGCATGAAAACTAGAGCTGCTAGCTGGATCTGTAAAATGCTAGATACACTGAAGTTTCTTTATAAGAAAACAGTTTAATACTGTAGTCACTAAGATCCCTTTTCTGTGAAGTTTGCCTCCCCTCTAATACAGGGATGGGGTCCTAGCAACTATGTTTTTGTTAGAGGACCCTATTACTACCAGTCCTCCCACCCTTTTGGTGGACACGTGATCGCAATTGCACCCATCAGATCTTCTTCTACAGAGAGATAAGCCTGAGTCTAGCTCAGTCTAGAATATTGTTATGAACAGATTGCCATGTAAATGAATCTTTGTCCCTCATCTATGGGAACAGTAAATCAAGCTTACTCTGCATATTATGTATGATGTTTGGAGTTCTAAATGACAGAGTGAGGTCTTGAGGATGTGGTGGTCTGGTACAAGGCTGTGTATTCTCAGCAAAACTGGCCACACACACACATACGCACACGTAAGTATGTACTATAGAAGTTAGGGGACAGGTAAGGAGGGGACTCTTTCCCAGAAGCTGAAAGCTTCCTTTTATACTCTAATCTGTGAGAGTCACGTTGAAATAGTTTGTTATGGCACATCATGGGAAGGCACTGTAATGAACAAGGGTGTGTGTCATAGGAAAGGCCTACACACAGAAGAAAAACATAAATACATACAGACATATGACAAGGGCACATTTATTGATCCAAGAGAAAATTAAAACACTCATGTAGAACAGCATATGGGTCCTCATAGAACACAATCCTAAAAAGCAATTAGTTCAGGCTTCAAAGGGATTTTGCTGAATATGAAAAATGGGTTCCAATTGAAATTTTAATTAGGACCCCAAAACACATCAGTACACTAACTGCTGAAAGTTCACCACAAATTGCAAGCTTTGGATGATGGGTTGGACTTTATTTAAGCTGAGTCAACATCATTGCAGGCATTTTACCCAATTGGAAGGGCTTGTAGAAAACAGAAGTTTGCAGCTAGAGATGGGACCAAAAGAGTGACATTTACATGTGGTGGTAAGCAGTAATGGACTTTTACTATTGTGTGTGGGTTAGGTGTGAGGACATTTCAAAGACTATGGTAGTTTTGTGGACTTGAATGACACTGAACAGCTTCAGCAGAATTTGGGAAGCAAAATGGATGAGTCAGCATAAAGAGAGAGGACCAGTTCTTCCATCTTTCCACTAAATTATAGATTTTTTCCAATCGATACACTAAGAAATCCTGAATTACCATTTTTTTTTTATTAAGGGAAGGGCACTTGGGTTATAGGAAGGGAGGGGAGAGGGAGAGAACTGTTTTGCTGACTTTCTCAATATTCTGTTAGAAAATATTTGCTCTTGGCTTTTTAAAAATTGAGTTTTCAAGCTCAGGTCTAAAAACAAAAATGTCCCATCAGTTCCTGTCTCCTTTTCCCTCTTCTGTCTGGAAAAAAAAAATTAAATTTCTTGTTTCCGAGAGAAGATTCCTATTGCTTTTGAGTATGTATCTCCATTAGGTAGAATTATTCACCCTGAGCCCCTCTGTGTTGTTGATTGCAAGGAATTCTGTGGTTGACTACATTGCAGATCTGTCAGAGCCAATGATGTACTCCAGGTGCAGCCAAGTGTGAATGCTGTTAAAGCTATTGGTCCAGATGACCTTGATATTGGGTCTTTTCATGACTGCTGCTCAAGTTTTCCCCTCTGCTGGTTTCTCACCTCTTTCTCTAATTGCTGCTGACTGTTCAAAACCTTGGCTTGTTTGATGTGTTTCCCATTTTTGTAACGTTATATTATTTCCTGTAGAATCCCGTTTTTGTAATGTCCCCATTAAATAACCATCCAGAGGAGGGGTTTAACTTGCTTATCATAGTCAACTCTCATCCTAGTAAAGTATCCCTCATTGGAGCCTTTTGGAAATAATGGAAAATTTACTGCCTCAACACAAGGTGTGTTATGACCATTTTCCCAGTTTATCAGTTAAGATGATTTGGACTACTGGTAATATAATTAATGACTTAAATAATAGAGACATTTATTTCATATATGAAGTTCAGAGGTAGGGGATTCCTAGGTGTATTTGCTGAGTCCATTGTTTATTGGCTGATAGCACCTATGAAAGGTACAGAGGAAATAGATCAGGAGTAGTAGAGACATCCTTGTGCCCACAGCTCACATCTGATATCTGTGAAAGGAGGGGCAAGGGAAGAAGAATTAGGTAGCAAGAGCATTAGAATATACTGAGGCTCTGAGAAATCCAGAAGCAGCCTAACAGGGAGTTCTACTAGAAATAGTGTCCACAGAACAGTCCCATGTTGGGCAGAAATGACTGAGTCCCCGTGTCCCACTCTGCTCAGTGAGTGAATGGCTATTGAAGAGCTTGACCTCACCTTAGTTGCTGCCATGGATTGTTTGCAGTCAGGGGCTGGTCAGCTTCCTGTGCTCCATGCAACTGACCAGTAAACTCTTTCTAGAACAGAGATCTGAGGGCCATCCCTCTAAGGCTGCCACACCGGCTTTAATTCTACAGCACAGTGATGCCATACAGGATTCAGGTGCTTTCCACATCTATGTTCTGTCATGCCTAGCATATTGGTGGTCTTCAGATTTACTTCATCATTGTTTAAAATGACTGTTAAAACCTCATGTCTTCACACAGTTAGGTACATAAGCAGAAAGAAGAGCTTATCATTGCATGCCTCTGTTCTTAGGGAAGGAAGATCTTTCTTTAAAGCAGCCAAGCCCATTTTCCTGTCAGTCCCATAGGCCAGGTTTGAGTCTCATGCCTATGCTGAAGCTACAAGGGAGAGTAGGCTGTTCTTTTCTTTTTTTCCTAGCTTTTGAACCGAACCAGGGGGAGTTGGTTATGCCAACAAATAGGAGGGAGGTGGTGGGGGTGGCTGTTCAGTAGATAACCCACCAGTGTCTGCCACCCTCAATATTGCTAAGGTGGCACTTCATAATTTTATTCCCAGAAATTCAGACAATAGAGGTTATAAGTTGATTACTGAATTTATGACTTGTTACACTGGCAGGTTATTTTGTTTATTTTGCATTCCCATCCCACCCACCACCCAGAAATAATAAAGTTTTATTACAGTCTTTCATATATATGTCTTAAATATATATTTTTATATACGTGTGGAACATAGTAGGTGCATGTAACTTTTCTTTTATTGTTGCCATGGTCCACAGTTTACTAAATGTCTAAGTGAACAGATCTCCCACCGTATTGTTGAGACTGATCTTTCAAAAGGACTTCTGAAAAGTCTGATTGCATTGACCGATGTTTGTAGTTCTGTCAGTTTTTTTTTTAATTTTTTTTAATTTTTAATTTTTTTATAAACATATGATGTATTTTTATCCCCAGGGGTACAGGTCTGTGAATCGCTAGGTTTACACACTTCACAGCACTCGCCATAGCACATACCCTCCCCAATGTCCATTGTAAACTTTGAATTTACTACCGACCAGTTTCTCCAGTGCTAGAAAACTACAGGCATACTTTCCTACTCTTCTCCCCAGGCCTAGGGAATTTAATGAATAATTAAATGACTAAAGAAATTAATCAAGAGGCATTGTAGTTGAAAGTATTCAAAGTACAAGTGTCTTTACTGTTTCACCATTAAAATGAAAATATCATTGATGGCAAACTTCTCTCCTTTCCACCACTGCACTTTAAGCGCTGAAAACAATGCCTATGGAACACAGTAGAAGCACAGTAAATATCCAAGCAATAGCATGGAGGACCTTAGGGGAAGGGAGGGGAAATGCAAAGGGGGACAAATCAGAGAGGGAAATGAACCATGAGATACTCTGGACCCCAAGAAACAATCTGGGGGTTTGAGAGGGGATGAGGGTGGGGGGAGGGGGTAACCAGGTGATGAGTATTGAGGAGGACATGTGCTATGATGGAGCACTGGGTGTTATACTTAACTAGTGAATCGTTAAACACTGTATCAAGGACTAAGTATGTACTATACAGTGGCTAACTGAACAAAATTTAAAAAAAAAACTGTAGAAGTTTTTAAATGGAGGACAGCAGATAGGATCTTGGGGAAGCTGTAGCACTTGGACTGGACACAGAATGATGAGTCTCATTTGACCTGGCAGAGAGGAAGGAGAAAGGGTTTGCCCAGTGGGGGAACTAGTACCCAACAATGTGAGTAACAGCATCAGGATTGTGGTGAATTAGCATCATATAATGGGTGATGGGAGAAACAGGGCAGAAGAGGATGCAATATTTTTTGAGCACCTATTGAAAAGGAATCACTATAGTAAGGATTGTACAGGCATAACTGAGGTTAGCTGAAGCCTCCTCTACTGTCTCCTGTGTCATTACATGCTCAGTGATCTGCCTTCACTCTGTTCTAGTTTGGATGCAGAAATCAGTATTTCTTTGAGTTTCTAAAGAACCAAGAAAACCCAATTCACTCACAAAAAAGTTTTGCCAATTGGCATAAATCACAGTTTCTTGACATCAATACCGTAGACATTTTGGGCTGACAAGTCCATCATTTTGGTGTTGCCCTGTGATTATAGGATGTTTATCCCTGACTTCTACCCACTAGATGCCAGCAAGAGTCTTGCCGCCTAGGAAGGACAAACAAAAATGTCTCCAGACATTGCCAAATGTCCCCTAGGGGGGCAAGTCAACTCTGAGAATCACTAATGTAGGTAATACCAAAGACAGGAAGGTTGGTGGGGGTTTTATGTTGAACAGTACACAAGAAAAAATATCTTTTTTTTATCTTGCTGAACTCACCCTTCTTGGTTTTTCTGCAGTTGAGTTTAAGGTGGCGTTTCGCCTCATCTATTGCAAGGTTTCTCAACTATGGCACTACTGACATTCGGGTTGCATGATTCTTTGTTTTGGGGGGCCATCCTGTGCATTGTGGGATGTTTAGGAGCACCACTGGGCTCAACTCAGAAGATGCAAATAACCCTCTCCTGAGTTGTGAAAACCAAATCTGTCTCTAGACATTGTCAAACTGACCCTGATGGAGAACAGTGATGCAGATTATACTGACAATAGGAAAGTTGTGGGGGGTTTATTCTGCACAACCTGTAAGAGATCATTTATAAATCCTCTTTTCTTGGGGAATCTGAGTGGCTCAGTTGGTTAAGTGTCTGCCCTCTGCTCAGGTCTTGATTCCAGGGTCCTAGGACTGAGGCCCATGTTGGACTCCATGCTCTGTGGGGAGTCTGCTTCTCCCTCTTCCCCTACCCCCACCTCTCTCTCTCTCTCTCTCTCTCTCACAAATCAGTAAATAAAATCTTTTTTTTTTAAACCCTCTTTTCTCCTCTGAAGTCCTTTCTTTGTTACTAGGCAACTGGTTTTTGTTGTTTTGTTTATGTTCTTTCAGGAATTGTCCATCTCAGCACTAACAGTTTTGGGGCAAAAAATACTGTGTTGTGTGGGGTGGTCCTATAGATTGTAAGGTGTTCAGCAGTATTCCTGACCTCTACCCTCTAGCTGCCAGTAGCATCTTCCCACCCTCTCCCCCAATAATAGACCAATGCTATCTCCACATAATGGTTCAATGTCTGCTGGAGGGAGAGACAAAAATGCCCCAGTTGAGAACCATTGTTGTATCTCTGCTTACATTTCTCCATACAGTGGCTCTTCTTTTCAGTTGCTTCTTTGAGAAGAAATGTATGTTTCTCTCCTTTCTTTACACATTGGTGTTGTATTACATATTAGCCACTCAAAAATGCTAACGATTGTTGTGAATTTTATCAAGAGATATTGAGGCCTGTATTAAGAGCCTAGAAGCCAGACTTAACCTCAAACACCTATACCTAGAGTATTTGCCTCTTTGTTTCACTTAATTTAACTGACTTTTGTGGTCACAGCTGGGGATGCTGGAAAAAAAGATGGTTGCATTAATTTTTTCAGTTTGCCTGAGATTACAAGGCTTGACTAATTCTAATGTTTTCACAAACATTGAATTTAAGATTTGGCATCATTTGGAGGACTTCTTGTAGTGTGAGAAAGTTCAGATTGCCTCTAAATAAAACATGCAAGATAGAATTAGAAATTAGAGGAGTTAACTAAAATTGGTTCCTCTGGCAAAAGTGTCATTTGGTCGAGTTTTTAATGTTTTTCCCAGTATGTAAGATATATTTTAATTTCACATTGATTTTTCTCATTATGTATATATGAAGTTTTGGCCTTTTCTAGACAAACTGAAAAATAAAATGTGACAAAAGAAAATAAAGATACCCCACGAGTGACATTTCAAAAATCAATAAAAATGCAGAGAGCACTATTCTGGTCATTAAAAAGGGTTTCATCATTCAATTTGTTACATAAGAATGTGATATTCTTCCTAGATCAGAAAATAAAGTGTTAAAAAAACAGAAAAAATTTTTAAAAAGGAAGTGTTAGTAAAGGCAGGGTTATACAATTTTGGTTACAATATAGAGTTTAGTGGTGAAGGGGACCCCCAAATTATTTAACCACCCCAATTTCTTAGTGAAGAAAGTGATCACACATACAGAAGGTAAGTGACCTCCCCAGAAGTTTTAACCAGTGGTAAATGATAAGAAGTATAAGGATCTGATTTCTAGCAAGTCAGACACCATGCTCAATTAATCACATCTATCTGAAAAAACAGAATTGTGGAATCTTTTAGAAGGTTGAGCATTTTTTTTTCTAATGATTTTTTTAAAATTAGGGAATGAGAGTGGAGATTTCTTTACAGATCATTGTGGCACTAACTGCTGGTGGAAAATAGAATATTTTGACTAGGATAAACTTGATGAAAATTATGTTTCAAATTAGTGTGACTTTTTAAAGCAAGAAAAGCACTATTGTTGTCTGCAACCAGTCTTTTAGAGGAGACATAGATGGACATGGCAGGCTATAAAAGAAACCATACTTTAACCAACATGTAAGTTGTGCCTGAGTGGCTCAGTCTCTTAAGTGTCCGACCCTTGATTTTTGGCTCAAGTCATCTTAGGGTTGTGACACTGAGCCCTACATTGGGCTCTGCACTGGGTGTGGAACCTGCTGGGGACCCTTTCCCTCTCCCCATTTGCCTCCCCCTTTCCCTTTGTCCCCACCCCCCTCTCCTCCCCCACACTCACGCACTCTTTCTCTGTTAAAAAAAAAAAAATCACCCAACACATAACATTTAATTTTTTTTTCCAAATAAGCTCTTACTCTCTCATTTTTCAAATACTTTTGATTTTATTAAGGAACATAAATGATATTGAAAGCTTAGTGTTTAAGAATTGGTTAGATGTCTTTAAACTGCCAGGTCTTCAGCATATCTTCAGTCTTCCAGGAGCATAACACAACTCTTCAATGTAGACATCAGTAAAACTCTCTGGGTTTTCCTTGAGATTTCGATTTTTTTCCTGTGTCCTTTTTTTGTTTGTGCATTTTGAATCGCTCAGCCATTGTTAGGAGATCTTCAGGGACACTCTGATTTGCTCGTTTCAGGATCTTAATCAATTCAGTGGCAATCTTCCAATCATTCTGAGTCATGAGGGTGATTGATATACCCGTCTTCCCAGCTCTTCCTGTACGTCCCACTCTGTGTACATATTCTTCAATATTGCGTGGGAAGTCGTAATTATATACGTGTGTGACATCATTAACATCAAGACCTCTGGATGCTAGATCAGTAGCAATCAGTATTTTCACTTTTCCACTTCTAAAGTCCTCCAGTGCTCGTTCACGATCATGCTGTTCTCTGTCACCATGCAATGACTGCACTGGTATGCCTTGGATGCTCAAATCACTTGATAAGTCATCAGCAACAAGTTTTCTGCTGACAAACACGATGACTTTGTCGTGGGGTGACAGACCCTGTAAGAATTCTTGGATAAGAGATCGTTTTTCTTCTTCTGTGGTAACAATTACATTTTGCTTCACCGTATTAACAGCAACTAGATCCAGAGTACCAACATAAACAATCATAGGTTCTTTCAGGTAAGACTGAGCAAGTCGACGAATGGTATCTGGCCAAGTTGCACTTGTCATAATAGTCTGGCGGTCTGGGCGCACATCTAATAAAATCTTCATTATCTGGTGTTCAAACCCCAGATCTAGCATTTTATCTGCTTCATCTAAGACTAAGTAGGTTATGCTTCGTAAGTTGACAAAGTTATTCATTTGCAGATCATTCAGTCGTCCAGGAGTTGCAATAATGATATCTATGCCTTTGGTAATATCTCGTATTTGTCGTTCTCTACTTCCACCACCATATATACAAACACTTTTAAGACCTTTATATGAATACTTAGAACATTCAGCTTCCACCTGAAGAGCTAATTCTCTAGTGGGTGTAAGGACTAGCATGCCAGCCCCATTTCTTTCCTCTCTAGGTATTGGTTGATTATTGATATGAATAAACCCAGGCATTAAATAGGACAATGTTTTGCCTGTTCCAGTTTGGGCAACTCCTATAAGATCTATTCCTTGTAGAATAATGGGCCACGCCTGTGACTGAATGGGTGTTGGCTTTTGAAAACCTGCTCGTCTAATGCTTTTCATAAGTTCGGGGTAAGGATGGAAAGCATCCTCAAATTGCCAAGTAGGGTTGGGAATGGGGCGCTTTTCGCCATCTTTCAAGTCGTCACACATTATGTCAAAATTTTCCTTTCTCCACATATCTACTTCAGCTTCAGACAATGAGCTCGTTGCTTCAGATTCTACATAGAAGTTTTTCTTAATTGGTGGTAAATCTGCCCATTTTCTTTTTTCCCACTCTACAACTTCTGCTCTGATTTGGTCCCAATCTATCAGTGGCTGAACTTGTCTAGTACCAGTGTTATCTGGGCGGAGCTCTCTTCCAGCAGAGGCCTGAGGTGCGGCACTATCGACTCGGGACTCTGAATAGTGGCCTCGTTCTTGTTTCTTAACAAGAGCATCTATAGCTGCTTTGGCCTTTGCTTTCATGTCCTTTGCGCCAAAAATTTTTACCTCTGCTTCACAATCACCTTTTATGATCTGTATTTTGGTGCTTGTTGTAGCCTGGATATCTTTTATCTTTGATCCACCACGACCAATCACCACACCAATCATGTTGTTCTTCAATCTAAAGCAGAGAGGTGGCTCCCCGAGGCCTGAGGCTCTCACCTCTGTGTAGCCGGCGGGGCCGCTCCAGCCTCTGCCGCTTCTGCCCCTTCCACTGCCACCACCGCCACCGCCAACCCGGCTGCCACTGCCGCCACTGCTGCTGCCACCAATGCCGCCTCCACCGCTGCCGCCACCACCGCCACCGCTGCCGCCACCACTGCCGCTACCGCCACCGCCGCCGCCGCCGCCGCCACTGCTGCCGCCCCTGGCATCCTGGCGGGCCCTGAAATCTCTTGAATTAGGCTCTGCCTTTTTCTGCTGTGGGGCCCAGGCCATTACTTAGTAAGGTAAGGGTGATGTTGGCCTTCAGCCTACCTAGAGTGGGAAGACACGGTCGGAGTCTTCCCTCTTCTCAGGCGCTTGATCAGCAGAATATGGCGCCGGTGGGTAGCTATGCAGCCGTTGAGAAGGAATTGTTCTGTGACGTAGTGGCACGGGTTTCAATGGGCTGGCCAATCACAGGACTCCGGGCTGGCGCGAGGGAGGCAGGCACCTCTGACGCAAAATTTAAAGTGACACTGTCACATGACCCGTTGCTGGCAATGGTGACCTTAGTCATGTGATTAAGTAGTTTGACCCAGGCTTTCCGCACCGTAAAATTACTTTTCCCTTTCCATTATAGTAATAATAAATAATTATTACTCTATTCTTCGGAAACAATTCATTAAGTCTAGCTGACCCTCGTAGGTTCACCAGCTGTTTAAATTCAGTTCTTTCCAATGTTTTGTAGAAACTAATGCTCTTTGTGATGTATTTGAAAAACATTGCTCTGGATGAATATTGATTGTCAAATGAGTTTTTTTCATTTAGTGGTTCAACAAGACTTATTCTGACAGAACACATTGCAAGTCCCCCACACTTTTTTAGGAATTATACTAGGAGTTTTAAAGCATTCCCAATATCTTTTAGTTCATTAACTGTTAAAAAGGGAAATTTGTTTAGTCAAATGTGGCCTTAACTTAAGAATATATGTATTTCCCTATGTTTTCATCTTTACACTGACTAATAGTATGTATTACAGAACCTCACAATCCTAGAGGCATTGGATGTGTCAGGGTCACTTTGTTTTTCTCCTTCATTAAAGAGAGAATGAAGTTGAGGCCCTGATATCCTTAAGGACTTGATGGAGTACTTTATACTGAGAGTATACATTGAGAATCTTTTCTTAGCTTATAGACAGGGGCTCTCAATGCTCTACTGTAAAGTGACTTGTTTTTGCTCTTTTTGTTTCCTGTGGGTGATAGAGGAGAAGAGAAGGAGCCATGGTAATGAAGTGAAATAGTCTTAAAGTGAGAAGCATAGCCATGTACAAAAGCAGTGCACTTTGTGGCGGAACTCAGTGTATTCAATTATTGAGACTGAAGACTTGTGCAGGTATTATAGGTACTGAGAGAGATTATGCTTTCAGGGTCATTCCCTACCATTGGAGAAACTGATTGTCACCTAAATTAAAGGCCACCAGTGCGATATTCTTTGTTTCAGAAATCTCTGGAACAGGCTTACCTCCTTTCTGAAATGTTCCCCTTAGATATTTACCCTATGGGTTTTGGTTTGGTACCTTAGTAACTTACACTAAAAAAACCAGAGCACAAAAGTATAAAGTTGTCAATTAGATGCATTCTAGTGGAACAGCTGGCTAAGAGGTTCTTACGGAGCAGAGGGAGACAAAAAGTGAAGGGTTGGGGTTTCTAATGAAGTATATCTGAAGAAAGGTAGTGGAAGAGAGGATTGTGCTTAAGGCATTCTTCACCATTTTGCTTAGGGTGATTCCCAATACTTGATAGGCAACAATAAAGGAGTGAAATATTATAGATAGTAAATTGAGATAATTTTAAAGCACTGCGATTTCCACAAAATTGTCCTGTAGATAAGTTAATGTTGAAGTCCTAAAGCATTCTTTTTTTTTTTAAAGATTTTATTTATTTATTTGACAGAGAGAGACACAGCGAGAGAGGGAACACAAGTAGAGGGAGTGAGAGAGAGAGAGAAGCAGGCCTCCCGCTGAGCAAGGAGCCCGATGTGGGACATGATCCCAGGACCCTGGGACCATGACCTGAGCCGAAGGCAGACGCTTAATGACTGAGCTACCCACGTGCCCCCCTAAAGCATTCTTGTAGGTGGGACTTCCTTAGAAACAGCTCTGATCGTATTTTATTTTATTTTATTTTTAAAGATTTTATTTATTTGATAGAGAGAGAGAGATCACAAGTAGGCAGAGAGGCAGGCAGAGAGAGAATGGGAAGCAGGATCCCCGCTGAGCAGAGAGCTCGACTCGGGGCTTGATCCCAGGACCCTGAGATCATGACCTGAGCTGAAGGCAGAGGCTTAACCCACTGAGTCACCCAGGCGCCCCTCTGATAGTATTTTAATTTAATTTTCTTTGATAATCTAAAGCAACCTAGACTTGGGGGATTCCAGTTAGCATTAATAATTATAATAACTATAGTTGATTTTACATCTGTACAGCACTTTATAGTTTATAAATACCTGTAGAAATTGTCTCTTTGGATGCTAAGCATCTGGCCATTATTCTATTCTGCAGGTGCAATATGGCAAAGGTTGCCATCATCATTAAACACATTGGTCTATTTGTTCTTTGCACAGAACTATGTAATGTAGAGTCTAAAGAAGTGGCAGAGGTATGGGGTATTGGTCGAGAACACAAGAGTCTAAATAACTGGGTTTTGCTCTCAATTCTGTCACTTGTTATCTGTGGGTCCTTGAGCTAATTCCAAGCTTCTTGTGCCTTGGCTCTTCTCTCTGTGGAATGACACAGTAATACTTATGTACACAGAGATACACACAGTTACACTCCTTGGTGCATAGTAGAAAGTCTCCAAATCTCAATAAACTATATTACAGAAATTGTAGATGTGTAGAGACAATTAGAGGAGTTCCCAAATGTTTGTCCAAGATTTTTCCTGATTAGAATTTCCTCTGTCCACATCAAAATGAAAATGAGGGTAATAAGAATTTGTTCATAAATCTAAATTAACTCAATTTAAACTTTTATTTATTTTTTAAAAATTATTTATTTATTTATTTGACAGACAGAGATCACAAGTAGGCAGAGAGGCAGGCAGAGAGAGAGGAAGGGAAGTAGGCTCCCCGCTGAGCAGAGAGCCCGATGCGGGACTCGATCCCAGGACTCTGGGATCATGACCTGAGCCGAAAGCAGAGGCTTTAACCCACTGAGCCACCCAGGTGCCCCCAATTTAAACTTTTAAATTCTAACATCATACTTGCTTTTGTTGGGAAAATATCCTTTAGAAAGGATATTGAGGATCACAAATGATTTTTAAGGATCCCTACTATGTAAAAAAAAAAAAATAGGTAAAACTAATGCCTGTAACCAGATTTGATTTTGAAATGTTACTTGTATGTGAAACCCAAGAAATCGGTAGTACACATCTAGCAGAGTAGCAAATAAACACAATTCAGAATGCTATTAGATAATATACATGATGGCAAGTCATAAAGTCTAGGAGACTGGAGAGTTGAGGCAAAGCTCTCCAAGGGATGTAGGTCTGTTCTGTCACTAGGAGGTGTGGAATTACAGAGAGGAGGATATTAAAGTTTTAGGGGAAGAAATCAATGTAGTTTTGGGGAGGTGATGAGGGCAGCCTGGATGACCAGGACAGAAGATTTGGGTTAAGGACAAAGAGGAAATGGAGAAACATAGTTAGGGTCAGGGGAAGGGAAAAGGGAACTTTCAGGAACTGAAATGACAATCAAAGATGTTTCAAATTACTATGGTAAAAAAATGGGAGGGGGAGGAATGAATCTAGAATGATGTTTTCTTGACGCTGTCAGTATTACAGGAAGCATAGCTGTATGGGGAAAGCAGGATGCAATGAAGTGAAGAATGGGGGCTGTGTTTGAGATATTTTAAGTATATTGAACTGAGAGACTTGAACAGAGTGTGGCAGTGCTAATTCAAGAAAAGAACAGCTAAAATGAGCAGGGACCCAACTAGCAACTAATATTTTTAGTAGTATATATGCCAAACATGTAAAATGCATTGTTTCCCTTTACTCATCACAGCAACTCTGTAATAGGTGTTTTCCTCCTTTTCCACGTGAAAACATTGAAACTCCTAGTTAGCACATAGTATATACAAGTTCATGCAAAGGTATGGTATAACTTAGACAAATTTAGATCCAGGTCTGATTAGCTTCAGGGCTGTTCTCCCTCCACTACATTCCCATCTGTAGGGGAAAATATGCTTGATTTAGTGCCTGATTGTAGAGATGGAATGAAAGGAGAGTTTAGTCAAAGATTACTCAAACTGACAGTTTGAGGACTCCTCAAAGAAAACAATCGTGGAGCTGTTTGGCAGGGAAGTTGGAGGGGAAGTCATTTATAGGGCAAGAAGAGTTTGGTTTCAGACATGTCTACTTTGTGGAGGTTTGGGGAAATGGAAGTAGGACTGGAGATTTGGGACTCTAGTTCAGGTAAGAAGACCGGGGGGAAAATAGAATAATCAGCATAGAAAGTAGAGTTGAAACAGAGAGTGCATATTCTTCAGAGAGTAATGGAAACAGAGAGTAGTGGAAAACAGGTTTGAGAATATCTTCAGGAATCAGAGGAGCCATGTAATCAGATAATGAGAAGGGAAGGACAGGGAACCAAGTGAGGAAATAAGAAAAATTCAAGAGAATAAGAAGAGAGCATTATAGTAGGAATTAAGGCAAGAGAACAGGTAGAGAAAACCTGCCAAATAATGTAAAATACGTCATGGAGGACAAGGAGTAAATAAAGAACTGAAGGTGGGAGAATGAAATTAGCAATGACTTTCAAGAAGGTTTTTATGTGCCATGGCGGAGAAACTCATATTGCTAAGGAAGCAATGGGAAGAGAGACAACTGGACCACTGGGGAGCCCAGCAGTGCTGAGGAGAGAACTTTACATCTTGTACCAAAAGCTGAAAGGCACTGTCTTTTTAAACAAGGTTTCTAGGAAACCAAGATTTCATGGGCGGTTACTGGGATTGTTCCGCTAAGGATCCAGTGGATTTCAGTAGGATTACTTACCATGAATATTGGAAGGAAATGCACTTTAACAGTCTTTCAAAATACAAGGAAGTGTAGGATGAGGGAGATAATCACAAGGAAACAAGAACCATTCATTAGCACTTTCAGAAAAGGAGTCTTTATAGAAGGAGGAATAGGGAGTACTGGGTGTTCTTTCAAGGAGACTACAGTACCATTTATAGCTACCCATTATACTTTTCTCTATCAAACTTGGTTTATTCTCCACAGAGTGGGGGAATGCATTATTTAGGTATATGAAGAAGTGAGGCTGTTGATGTAATTTAATCTCCTTTGAGCACAAACAGAAAAAGAGAGAGAGAGAGAGAGAGAGAGAGAGAGAGAAGAAAGAAAGAAACTATGAGTTGATTAGCACCTGCAAGAAGCCCTGTTGGAGAAATTCTTGCTTACCAACCACTTCCTATGGAAATTTTAACATACTGGTATGAGTTTTAAAAATAAAAAGTTTCAATTATCCCGTGGCTCTATTTGAGTCGTTTGAAGGGCTTTGTAAGACCATTTCATTTCTGATAGCTATGATGTACGTAAGTAGAAAGAAAAACCATTTTCTACATAATTTGCATTATATACAGAAGCCAAACAACAATCCGTAGAATCCTAGAACTCCTTAGAAACTGACTTGGAAAAGCATCTCTTCTAACCTTCTTATTTGCAAGTGAGAAATCTAACACCTATAGCAGCTTTGTCCAATGGGGACATGGTGTGAGTCACACATACAATTTTAAATTTTCTAGTAGCCACCTTAAAAAAATAGTAAAAAGGGGAGACTTCTGACTCTGGAGAATATGCTATAGGCACATTTCTCCCTATTCCTTCTGCTTGTTTATTTTATATATAAAACAAGACTCTGAAATCTGAAGAGAAGAAGGCAGAGACCAGCTAAGGATTTTGGAACTTAAGGAATGACAAAATGGTAAGTTTCCTAGATTTTTTGTTTTTTGTTTTTTGTTTTGCCTCCTTTCCCTCCTAGATTGGGTGCTGGAGAACCCCACAACTCAGAAACACCCACAGGCACAGCCAAAAAAAAAAAAAAGTCCCATGTAAAACCTGTTCTTTTAAGCCAAAAGACCAAGAAAGGAGCAGCCTATCAAGAAATAAATCTTTCTGATAATAACTTCCCTGCTTGTTTATTGCAGAATATAACAATGACAATAACACAGTGCACTTCCCCTGCCCCCATTAACAAAGGCTTAGTGCGGAGCCTAGATTTCCATCCATATCCATTGGTAGCGAGATGCTCCTACCTCTCCTTGCTGTGGTGATGTCCAAGAAGACCAAGTCTCCAAGACTGTATTTTCAGCACTGTGCAGAGGTGATGAGATGCCCTCTCCACACCTATACCCTCCTCTCACCATTATGTCAATAGAAACTCTGTTGGGGAACCTGAAGTTCCACTCTCACCTAGCGGTAATGTGGCATATCTTACTTAATTCACAGCATTTGTGAAATCCCAGTGGGGAACATGGGCTCACAAATCTGCCTGGCAGTAAGAAGGTAGGACCCAACTTTCCCTACCAGTAGCATTCAGTGGAGGCTTAGAAAATTGGAGATTTAAATAATACTGAAATTCTCATAGTACACAAACATGTTAGAATTAAAAATCACCCATCATATCAAGAATTAGGATGAATGAGGATGAGTGAGGAAGAAGACATGAACAGATACCAACAATGAGAAGAAATGGGAAATGGAATTATCTGAAAAAGATTTAAAGCAAAACACCATTTTTCTAAAAAGCTTCAGTGAGTGCTATGAAGTGTGTAAGCCTGACAATTCACAGACCTGTACTCCTGGGGAAAATAATACAGTATATGTTAATAAAAATAATAAAAAAATAAAAAATAAAGGACCAATTAAAAAATTTAAAAAAAAAGCACTTCTAAACAAACTTGAAACAAACAAGAAAGAAATTTTTAACAAAAAGTAGGAGATACAAAGAAGAACCAAATAGAAATTTTAAGACTGAAAAATTCAATGATCAAAATAAACTCCCTTTAGGGGCACCTGGGTGGCTCAGTGGGTTAAAGCCTCTGCCTCCGGCTCAGGTCAAGATCCCAGGGTCCTGGGATCGAGTCCCGCATCGGGCTCCCTGCTCAGCAGAGAGCCTGCTTCTCCCCCTCCCACTCTCCCTGCTTGTGTTCCCTCTCTCGCTGTGTCTGTCAAATAAATAAACTAAAAAAAAAAAACCTCCCTTTATGGGCTTAATAAAAGAATGGAAATGAAAGAGGAATGAAGTAGTGAACTTAAAGATAGAACATTAGGAATTACCCAGTTTTAACAACAGGGAGAAAAAAGACTAAAAAAAATAACAGAGCCTCAGAGGCCTGTGGACAATAATAAAAGCTCTAATACTCCTTGGAATTGCAGAAGATGAAATAGAATATGGGTATGAATAGATACTCAACAGAATGAGGACTGAAATTTCCCCAATTTCCTGAAAAGCATAAACCTACAAATTTCCAAATATTAGTAAACCCCAAACACACTAAAGCCAAGGAAATTCATGCCAAGGCAAAGCATAGTCAAATTTATATATTCTAAAGCAATGAAAAACTCTTGAAAGCAGATAGAGAGAAATGACACATTTCCTATAGGGGGAACACCTGTTCAGATGATAGCATATTTGTCATGAAAAACCATGGAGGCCAGAAAGAGGTGGCATAATATTTTTTCACATGCTGAGAGACAAGAACAATCAACCCAGAATTTCATATGCATAGGAAATAACTTAAGAAATGAAGAGAAGATCGAAATATTTTCAAATGAAGGAAAGCTAAGAGAATTTATTGCCAGCAGTCCTAATGTAAAATAATGGCTGATGCACATGCTTTACATGGAAAGGGAATGATAAAAGAAGGGAAGGAAACAATAAGCAAAAATATGGTTTAAATATAATAGAGTAGCTTCAAATTTTATAAATGATGTTTGACATTTGAAGTAAAATTATGATGTATGATATCATTTTAAATGTATTAGGGGAGAGAGTTAAAACAAATATATTACAATTTGGGAAGAGTAAAGGGACCTAAAAAGAGAAAGGGTTTCTGTACTTGACCATATTGTAAAATAATAGTACCACAGACTGATAAGTTACAGATACATAATGTGATATCTGGAGGAACCACTCAAAAGCCATACAAATATGTACACTCAAAAGCAGTACAGGTAACTTAAAAGGGAATTCTAAGAAATTTTCAGCTAACCCACAGGAAATATACACATGAAAACATGCTCAAAATTATTAGTCATGGGGCACCTGGGTGGCTCAGTGGGTTGAGCCTCTGCCTTCTGCTCAGGTCATGATCTTGGGGTCCTGGGATCGAGTCCCGCATCGGGCTCTCTGCTTTGCAGGGAGCCTCCTTCCTCCTCTCTCTCTCTTTTTCTGCTTGCCTCTCTGCCCACTTGTGATCTCTCTCTGTCAAATAAAATCTTTAGAAAAAAAATTATTAGTCATAAGGGTAATGGTAATCAAATTCACAATGAGGTACTCCTTCATACCAACTATAACAGCTGTAATAAAAAAGACAAAGATAATGTGGTGAGGATGTGAAGAAGAAATTGAACCTTTATACCTCTAGTAGAAATGTAACAAAGTATGCTCATTTTGGAAAAAGATTTTGGCAGTTTTTCAAAATGTCAAATGTCAAGTTATCATAAAAGTAAGTAAATAAAGCTGTATGACCCAGCAATTCCACTTTCAGGTATCTACCAAGAGAAGTACAAACATGTTCACACAAAAACTTGTACATAGATATAAATAGCAGTATTATTTACAGTAGTCAAAAAGCCAAAAATAACCCAAATGTCCATTACCCGAGGAATGGTTAAACAAAACATATTGTATACATATGGTGGAATACTGTTCGATAAAAAGGAACGTGATATTGGTGAATGCTAGTGTAGATGATCCTTGAAAACATCATGTGACGTGAAAGAATCAGTTACAAAAGACCACTTACCTTATTATTCAACTTATATGCACTGTCTAGAGTAGGCAAATACATAGAAACTAGATGAAGGTTTCCTCGGGCTAAGGGTGGATGTGGGAGGTGAGGTGGACTTGGAAGTGAGGTCAACTTGGAAGTGACTGTTACAGAGTTAGGTTTTGGGTGATGAAATTAATTCATGGTGATTATTTCAAAACTCTATGAATATATAAAAAAAAACCCCATTGAATTCTTCACTCTAAATGCATGAATTGCATGCATGTGAACTGTAGCTCAATAAAGTGTTAAATAATATATTGACCTATGTGAATCTTAGTTTTCTGAGCACTTTGCCCCCTTTCCTTTATGTGAATTAAGCACATGTTCTAATTTTCCCATCTGAAAGCAATACCGTTGACAAATGAGAAAACTGAGGCCCAAATAATATGCTGGTTTTTTCCCCAGGGTCCCACAGCTAACTCCTGAGCTCCACATAGCAAACTCAAACAGATTTCCTGGCTATACACAAGGGCGATTAACAATAGGCTGGGGAAAGATGAGAAAGGCACGAAAAGGAAACCATTTCCAATAAACATATTCAGTTGTGATAATCTGGGATAAAAAAGGCAATCCGGTATGACAGAAGTTTTTATTGCCTTCCTCAGGGGTTTCAGAACTGCTTGTAGTTGATAAAGCCATTCAGAGTAAGGATTTGGGACAAAGGCTTATACTCAGTTCTTTGCCGTGCACATTAATACTGAGTGAGATAGCAGGTGACTTAAGTCTTCAGTAAGAATCATTGTAGGGGAAGAGAAACACAAATGACAATGTTAACAACTGCTGAATCTTCTCTTTGGGAATTTATTGATATTCCTAAATGATAGGAGTAGAAAACTGATAGAAGAAAAGGTAACAGTCTTTAAAGGTAGATTAATTTGGCATGTTGCTCTTCTGTCAGTCTTATTATACCATTTTATGGGGGAAAAAAGATGCATTTGATGCCATTTACTCTTTTCAACATGGCCATTACTTCAGAAATATTATCACTTGATTTTTCAATTTTTGCTGAAATCATATTTGATATAGTTTTGTTCTTATTATGGAATCTCTGTCTCAATTTGCTGAAAAAGATTGCAGCCCCAGTGAAATATGGCAGAAAATTAATTAATGTGTGTGGCTATTTAAAGATCATTCAGGGAGAACATCAAGTGGTATTTTCTAGACCGTCTGACTTTGATCTGAATATTCTTTGCTTGCAGTGACACAGATTTCGTGGCTGGTGGCCACGAGCTAAAACCTGGAAATTTGTAAGATTTGCATGTTTCAGGTCACACAGGCTGGGGTCCTTAAGGGTGGACCAGTAGGGAGAAGCAGCAGCTGAGGGAAAAGTGGGGGGTGAGGGAAACTAGCTCACCTGTTGAAGATGACCCCAAAAGACAGCCAGCCTTTCTAATATGCAATGTCCAAAAAGCATGTTTATCTCAGACCACGTCCAGTTACATGGTGGATAAAGGTGTTCTAATCCTATATGTCACTGTAATTCACACAGCTGGCAGTACAAGATGTCTGGTCTAAGAAGCTATGGTGGTTCCGGGCAACTTGCCAGTCAGAGAGCCTTTGGGATTATCCAACTTTCAGGAACAAATAATTAGTGAGGTGTCAGGATAGCACACAAGCAGGCTATGGTTCAGGGAGGGACTTTGTTGTCCCTGGAATATGGGAGTGTTGGGCAGAAGGAAACACGATGAATGGCTTGTCGTGGAGCCTGTTTCAGTGGGGTGGGGCTTACGGGAGGCAGAGTCCGGGAGGTGCACTTGATACTATGTCGGTGACAGCAAAGCTGATTCTAGCCCCATTTCAAAGTGGGCCAGGGTTGCAAATGGAATTCGTGTCGTGATTAGGCTTTGTGATGGAGCCACATATGGTGCGTCCAGGTAGAAGTGTCTCAGAACTGTGGGCTTACACGCACTCACAGATGGATCAGCCACCATCACGGTTATGTCAGCAGTCACATGCCATGAGATGGCATAGCATGTGGGGACGGTGAGCAGAGACTCATTGAGTTTCACATCTTCTGCTTACTGTTTATATGATGTACTTGGTGCCTTGGTTCCCTCTGTTGTAGAGTGGGGTTAAATATTTATCTTCTAGGGTGATTGTAACGGTAAGCACTTCAAATGCGTATCTGGCAAGAGAGATGGGATGTTTTCAATTCCAGCAGTTCATCATGGTGCATTGTGATAGAATGCCTTGCTACTCAGTATGGTCTGCAAACCAACAGCCTCACATGCGAACTTGTTTAAGGAGCAGACCCTTGGGCTCCACACCAGTCCTCCTGAATCAGCAACTGCATTTTCATGAAATGTACCAGAAAAATGCTGAGCACACGAAGATTTGAGAGGACCTCTAAAATGGTTTACCTTAAGAGGTGTATCCTGCTTGTTAGCTGTTGAAAGTTGTTCAAGTTAGTTAGCTCTCTGAGTACATTTCCCCATCTGGAAAAAGAAAAAAGTTATCATGTTAGGATTAGGAAGAGCATATGAAATAACATGTCAGAGTACTTAATGGTACTCCACCAGTGTATAGACCATGCAATCTGTGATTACTAGGAGGTAGTAATAAGTAATTTTCAGGGCTTTAGATGTGGTCAGCTATGGCCAGGCCTTTGGCTTTATACGTCCCTCAACCATGATCCTAAAATAGATAGCAACAGAGCTTTAGTGAACTAGGTTAATTCCTTTTCCTGCCCCCCACCTTTACTGAAGTATAACTGACTAAACTGCATATATTTAAGGTATACAATGTGATGATTTGATACATGTATAAATTACGAAATGATTATCACAGTCAAGTTAGTTAACACATCCATCACCTCACATAGTTAATATATACCCCAAGGTGACTGTGAATTAGAGATGGCAAGCTTTTCTGTCAGGGGTAGATAGTGACCATGTTTGGCTCTGTGGGCTTCATGGTCTCTGTTGTGACTGCTCAGCTCTGTCCTTGTAGTGAGAAAGCAGCTATAGACAGGTAAGCAAATAGGCATTCTCTGTCCCCTCCCCCACAAAATGCAGAAAATAGATGGCATAGTAGATGAGATTAGAAAATAACAAAAGAGAAATTTGAGGCAGATCTTGGAGTCCATTCTGAGTCCTTTCCTTAAGGTCTTTTGGGGACCTAGGAAGGAAGCAGAGATGATTTTATCATTGGCCGTGTGTTAGAGCTGAGAAGTGCGGGCTAAGGAGGAGGGTACATCTTTGGGATGAGGTGAACATTGCTTCTCATTTAACACCACGGTCGTGGTGTTGGTTGTCCTTGGTCGTGGGTCTGTTCCTGGGGCAATGTTTCCTCGTTCAGTCTTGGCTTATGCTTAGAGCCACCCTAGCCCTAGTCCACTCTGTTAACAACTTGCCAAAGAGTCACAGCATAGTCCCTAGAGACCATCTGAAACAACAGAGCTCATAAAATGGTTGATTTTTCCATGGCCACACAGGAAAATCCCAGTGACCCCAGATATGAGGCTTTGGTTTCAAGGGGAACTGAGCAGCGGAGTGTATTGGCATAAACCATGTGTTTCTAGTTGGCAGGCTTGTAGGGCTTCTTGTTTTGAGCAAAGAAGGACAGGGGCATAAGCATAGATCAGAGGGCACCAGGAGGACTGACCACCCTGTAGAATCAGTGTCATAGGTTCCAGTACTTTTCTGTTAAGAGTTGGACTGCCATCATATCCAGAGGAATCAGGCAGTAGGTGGGGTCTTGGTGGTGGGGTCTCTGGGTTGTCATTTTTCTTTCCAGGGGAGTGGATTGAGATTGAGGCAGAGCCTGAGCGAATGGAAAGACCAGGCTCCAGCTCTTCAGGAAAGGAATCTGGCAAGGGATTTGGTGCCCCAAGCCAAGGCAGAGCAAACTCAGCGCAGGAGTTGAAGCCCGGGAATTAGGGAATGGGTACAACAGTGGGAGCCAGGGGACAGCTGCAGCTCTGGGAGGCTCCCACTACCACCATCGGGCATGCACTTGCAGAAGGAAGGTTGTAAGGCTTTTCGGTTCACCGCGGGGCCCAGGAGTAGCAAGTAGGGACTGGCTGGCACGAAGTCCCAGATTCATATACATAATGTTGAGTTTTGGTATGTGCCTGGATGCTATTAAGTTACCGTACCTATTTTAAATCTCGTGACCTTGCCTACTCACTCAAAGATTGCTGAGGACATTGTTTTGTGAGAAAAAGGGAAATTCATCTCATGCACCCTCAGTGGGCTTTCGTAGCGGTCTGACTGTTGAGAGGGTTTCCAAAAAACTTGGGGAACTGTAGAAGCTCGTTACTCTTGGGATGGTGCATTAGCCATGGTCCAGTGAGGAGGCATAAACCTCTTAAGTGGTTTTAACACGAAAAATGTGCCCCTAGGCACAAAGACTTGTTAACAAGGTATAACACTGTTAACTAAGACACTAAACAGGGAAAAAGAAAACACTGAGCAATCAGAGGAGGAGAAGCTACAGGAAACAACACGCACTTCTGGGGCTAGGGAGACGGAGAGAAGAGACTGGAATTCTTACTACTTATTCTTAAGACTTAGCAGTTCAGAGGAGGAGCGTGTCCCTGGAGTTAAAGCCAGACGTCTGAGGATGGTGCCTTGTGGCGTTTCTGAGGGAAGAGTAATGAAGCTGCTTGTACAAGGGTTGAAAAATCTGCAAACAGCATTCCGCTGCTGTCACGGGACGGCACTGCCACTGCAGTGGAGAAGAGTTGGAGAAATCCTCACAGGAAGCAGACCGGAAGGAGCAAGTCCCTCCTCCTTCCTCTAGCCCTGCAGTCCCCTCTAGAGCTATCAGGGCTCCATCCCACAAAGCAGAAATGTGCTTTGCAGAGTCCCAGCCCCCACCTCACAAACCAGGCAGGGAAGAGCAGAGCAGGTGGGAGCTAAGAGAGAATGAACGAGTAACCCAGAATGCTCTTGTGCTCTTCAGGGACAAGCTCTTTGGCTTCACTCAGCCTCTCTGTCCACTGAAATGAGAAATGACTCAGGAGAACCTTCCGAGTTTCTCTATCATTCTCCCTTCCCAGCACCCACAAAAAGCGATCCACAGAGAAATCCCACGGTGGGTGCTCCCTAGGCTCTGAATTGAGTGACTGAGAAGATGCAGTTAAGGGCTCCAGAGTCGAAAAGCAGAAAGAATGCAAGGACAGAGTTTGCCTGCCTTTACCTTTTTTTTTTTTTTTTGCAGCAAAGTAAAATTCATACTACTCTGGACTGCACATGATCTGGTAGGAAATAAGTACAGGGCAAATTTCAGTGCAGCTGGAGCAAATGTTAGATTTTGTGACAGGAAAATTAAGGGCAATGATTTCTGCTGGGCAGTTCTTTAGAATAACACACATGCTGGAATGTGTTTTACCTTTTTGTCAGAAATTAAAGGCAGCCGGACTTGGAACTCCATTTCACACACTACTGCTCAGAGAGAGCAACCATTCTTTTTTTTTTTTTTTAAAGATTTTATTTATTTATTTGACAGAGATCACATGTAGGCAGAGATGCAGGCAGAGAAGCAGGCTCTCTGCTGAGCAGAGAGCCCGATGCGGGGCTCCATCCCAGGACCCTGGGATCACGACCTGAGCCGAAGGTAGAGGCCTTAACCCACTGAGCCACCCAGGTGCCCCCAGAGCAACCATTCTGAGATAACCGTGAGGTTGTTTACGTGTTAGGGTTAGGGTTAGAGCACAGAATGGAGTTGGAGCTAATTGGGAATGGCAAGATCTAGAGAATGTGAAACCACTGACGACAGACTGGGAGTTTTGTAGAGTTGTTTAATTATCCCTGTAACAACAAGTGAGGCCATTCCAAATGCTATGCAGAGAAGCAAAGGAGATACAAGTAGAGTGATGAATCACAGACCCCAGCGTTAAGACAAGAAGACAACTAACACGGCAGTGGCTGAGGTTTTCTCCTTTCTTTTTTGAGGAGCATTCAGAGTTGACCCCATATTTCCTATGGGTAGTATTTATTAGTAGTGTGTATGTGGTTGATTGCATCAGTTGTTTTTATAAATCAGACATTGTTAATTGCACAGTCCATTACTGTTGACCTCGACCTTTGCTTTTGAACACATCTAGTTTATCCCTTGAAAAGTGAGCCGACAAATTCAGAAAAATTACTTTCAATCCCAGACTGTGTGTGGAATAAATTTAGATCTGTGTGTCTCCTATGCTGTAATTATAGCTTTTCTTAATATATACTGCTTCCTCGATTCTCATTGGCTCTGCATCATGATTTGTCTGACCACTCATTATGGATTATCACCTCTGGCTTTATTGCCTGACTGACCCTCATCAGATGGCAGCTGTCTGGACTGTGCCTTCTGATCTGTGACAAGAGGTAGGAAGTACATGACTCTCCCAGTGGATCCCTGCCCCCGCTGAGATCAGAAGAGTGGCATCAGGCATTTCTTAAATTATCCTTCGGTAATCTCAATATAAATGAAAAGAAAGGTACTTCTGGCACCCCTGACAACTGAAGTTAAGTTATGATGCCTTGGATGATTAAACCAAGTGATAATTGCCCCCTCCAGAGCAGTATCTAAACTATATATATTTTTGATCTGCTACATATCACACTACAGTGTATTAGGAATAGGTGTAGTTGCAGGCAAAGTGGAGAAGCAAAAGCCTGTAATTCTTTAGGTATTAGGGAATCCCTCTTCACCTGTGTTTCTGTATTTTGAGAAAGCTGGGGGCATTTCTTTCTTTATTTTTTTTAGAAACCACACAAGATTATTGCCAGAATTGTTAAAAGCGTAAACGATGTCAGAAGTGGGTGATGAAATTTCCAAGGGAAGCAGAGATAGCTGGGCTGGTGTCATAATTGCAAGTTAGGTCTGCCATGGGAAGTGTCGTTCCTGAAATGAAAAACCAAAGGTTACACACCAGCAAGCGGTTGTCTGGTCAGATTGCCTGAAAAGGCTAGGAATTACTGGTTTCAACCATGTCCATGGGAGAAGAATGGAAACTACAGAAGGGTATACAGATAATAAATATTTTTTTATTTGATAACGTGGTGCTACAAATAAAACCTTGTGGGCAGAAATAAGGGGAGACAGGTGTCTAGAAGGGTATAATTTTCTCTGCATATTTGCCTGCTTCTTGACAACATTGGCTAATAGGTAGCAATAGGAACTAAAGCAGAGTAGATTTCTGAGGTATGCCGGGCGAGCAGAGCTCCTTTATAAAGCATCATGGCTGGCTGCTTGAAGTCTCAAGGTCAAGACTGCTAGGATTAGGAGATGGTGCAAATCTAAGTGCCTCTCATTCAGGGAGCAGGGAACCAAATTAGATTTTCCTTTCTGTTTTAGAGAGGGACACAAGTAAAATTATGAAGATTTTGGAATTTTTTTTTTTTTTTTTTTTTTTTTTTAGCTACATTATATACCCCAGTGTAGGAGGAAGTTAAATCTTGCTCACTTGCTTTATGGAAAGGCAACATACTTTGCCCCTGGAATTTCAGTATGAATTATTTACATCAGTCAACATCATGTCGACTATGTGCTTAGGCTTGTGCTAGAACAAGTTACGCTCTTAGGCCAAGGAGATCTTCTCCCCTATAAATTGTGGGGCTGATGGCCTGTTTGACATTTTGGAGTTGATGAGCTAGCTCTGAAGCTGAGTATGTTGCTCAAGCCCTTTGCAGTTCTTAGTTCACGTTTTCCCTAACTGGAATGAAGCATTTGAGGATCAAGTATAAATTTATTATATTATTAAATATTATATTTATATAAATATAAATTTGACTTTATAAATGGAGCACATTTGGCTTAGAAGTGAGTCTAAGTTGCCTGGTGGAAAATCTATGCAGATACTGGATCACACCACCAGAACAAAGATCTGCTGATTTTTCTTAGTAACCACATTGGTCAATTGGTCATGGCTGCCCACAGAGTCTAACTGAGAAGGATTAGTTATTAGGGTTCCAATTGATTTGCGGTGTCTCTCACCTGTTGGCAAAGGGAGGCAGTGCAATGGCACCATGTATTTGTCATTTCTGTCCTTAAAGAAAGCATCTAACAAACAGTTTCAGAAAAGCCTGGCTGTTGAAGCGTGGTCATATTACATCAACTTGATAAGCCTTCTTCCAGCTACCCTGCTGTGGTGGTCTCTGGATATTATGGGCCATGAAGGAGCCATCGGTGTACTGAACATGAAACTGTATATGCTATGCATTGAACGTTCCTACACGGTGCTGTAATGGCCCAATAATTTTTTAACTGTGTTGCACAAGAGGTAATCAAATTTTAATGGCAAAAATATTTTAAAGGAATCAAAAAATAATGTTGCTCTGGAAATAAGTTTGCATGTGACAGTGTCAAGCCATAAGATGCCTCATGGGGATTTAATATTTTCCAAGTTTTGGTTTCATTGAGACTCATAGTTGAGTGAAAAAAAATTTAAGCCCATTACATGATGAATACTGTTTAATAATTGGACCTCTGTAACATAGTGTAATACATTAACGAAAATGTGAAGGAGCATCTAGCAAAAGGAGTAGCAGAGATTTTTCTCCTCCTAGGCTTACCTCAGCAATTATTTCTCTTCATGGAATTTCTTTGACTAATTGGAACGCATATTCTCATGAAATTAGGCCACAGTCCAGCCTGTCTCTCCCTGAGAAGGGAAAATTATTTTCCTTTGTTTAAATAGAGGCCGGATGCACAATATGTATTGCATATCATATTCCTTTAATCAACAGCTCTATTCCTGGCTCAAGATTTCTTTATTTTGAGGAGTGAGTGATATTCTGAAAGCATCCACACATTCACATTAGGAAATAGAATCATTTCATGGCATCATGATTCCCTGGGTCCAGGTGGATGTTACTCCACCTTTCCTTCAGTGTAGAGCCTCTCCGTGGAATCATCCCCCATGCTTGCCAGATCCTTCTAGCTTTGAGTCTGGAGGAGAGAACAGTGGAAACCACTTTTAGCATGACTCCTCCTACTTTTCCCATTTCAGGTAATAGCAGCTCTACTCACTGTTGCTTCCATTCACAAAGTTCTTCTTAAAGATACCTCCATGAATGAAGAAGAGGTAATAGTTAGTGCAAAGGGCCTGAGACAACAGTGTACATAAATGGTTATAATAGGAGGCCTTTGTGACTAAAGTGAAGAGAGTTACAGGGAGAGAGGTAGAGGTGAAGTGGAAAGGTAACTAGAGGTCTAAGCAAATGCCAGGTACACAGGGAGGTATTCCCAGTTCTTATCTAGAACAGTGTCCCCAATCTCTGTCACTTGCTATCTCCCTCGCCCCCTTTATTTTTCTTTAGCACTGCTACTATCTGGCATGTTCTCTGTTTATTATTTACTTACATATATCTTCACATCAGAACGTAATCTCCTTGAAAGTATGTACTTAAACTCCTTTGGAAATCGTGTTTGTATTCCCTAAACCCAGAACAGTGGCAGGCCGTGGTAAGCAATCAACAAATATTTGTAAAGCGTGAATTGCCATGTTGATCTTGAAGGTCTGTTAGGGTCTTGAGATGATAACCCTTTACTAAATGACAAAGCCATCCCAAATCTTAGTGACTTAGAACAACCACCATCTACCAGATGGTCACACTGGACTGGGTCAAAATCAGCATCTCTTGGGCCTTGGCCATCTGTGTGCCATGTCTGGCGTTTTGTTGGCAGTTTGGAGATGGGGAACAAGTGGAAAGGGAACTGGGTTGGTTGGTTGGATAGTGCTCTTCACCCAGTATGCTTCAGGCCAAAGACAACCAAGAACCAGCCCAATTTCTAGTGATGGACAACTAGATTCCACCCCTTGGTGGGTGAAATCGTAAAGACACCTAGGTTGCAAAGGTGTAGTGATGCAAAGGGAAGATTTGGGGCTGTCTTTACAATCTGCCACAGCCCTTTGTTCTTCCGTGTCTAACTGGATGGCCTTTCTTTTATCGAGCCACATGCCTATTTCTAGAGCAGCCAGTGAGCTGTTTCCTCCGTCTGAGTATTGTCTAGCACAAACTCTTTATACTATTTTCTGGAAGTTTATTTCTCTCCATAAAACTGCTGGGTGTTGCCTATTGCTCTGACATTGTTTCACCCTGCATTTTATGTAGACGAATTTTGAAACATGTAAGATATTTTACAGTCAGAAAATTGTCACTTTTAGGTGACTCTGGCATGCATTTTTCTTCATCATTTTCCTGGTTGGAACAAACTAATGCTGTTTCTGTCTACTGCAGAAGTGTTTTCTCATGGTGGCATTTTTAAGCCAACACCTGGTGTACATGCTGTATAGCTTAGTCACTCTGTTTTTCTTTTTGATAGCTTTTCTCCCTTGCCATTGGGAGAGTCATTTTCACTTCACTGTTGGCCAACTCTTTTTTTCTGTGGTACTGTGTGTCTTGTGCCACATTTATAGAAGGATTTCCCCTTACATAGCTACATACTAAAGCACGCACACTAGAACATACAAAAATACACACAGAAGTGAAATTTTTTCTCTAGCAGAGGGCTTGTGTGTCCCTTGACATTTTGTGTAACTTGCCAGCAACTGCTTCTGTTGGTTTGAGGGTTCTCTCTAGCCTCCAGGGTCTAATTGCTCATTTATAGCTGGTCATTAAAAAAGTGTCATGGAATTACTCACTCCCCATTCCTAGCCCTCAGTTAGTGACTGAAGGAAGCTGGTATATAAATACCCTATTGCCTTCAATCTGGGGTTAAGGGTGAGAATTTTGAGTTGCCCATCCCGTACTGACTCCCCAGGTTTTCCAAAGGGCTCAATTTTCTTACAGGGTAAACCTGCTCATTCACATACTCTTTGTTGGATACCTTCCCTTCCCCACTCATCTCTGTTTTCTTCCCACATACCCTACCTAACTTCACATCCTTAGCTTGGATTCTGCTTTTGGGGGAGCCCCAACTAAAACTTAATATGCATGGATCTTTCTAATTTTTACAGTAGTATTTCCATAGTTCTAAACCCTCCTTTACTTAATAGATCACATTTTTTTCCCTGATACTCTTGGGAATCCAAATCTTAAAAAGATTAGATTCTAGCAGATGAATTACTGCTTCTCTGACACTTCCTACCTTGCCTCCAAGTACACTGTATTTGAGTAGGGGAGAGAAGAGGATAGGTGTGACTGTCTATGTATTTGCGAGTGTGTGGGTGTGTGTGTGTACAAGGGGATGTGTGTTTACACATGTCATGTGTCAATAATATGTGAAGGGGAAATGATAGTGAAGTCATTTTAAAATGATCTGAAAAATTGAGATGTTAGATGTTTACTGTTGGTGCTAACAGTTGCAAGAGTGGAAGGGTAGTAGGACTCCTTTTTTTTTTTAAGATTTTATTTAATCATTTGAGAGAGAGAGCATGAGAGGAGAGAGGTCAGTGGGAGAATCAGACTCCCTGCTGAGCAGGGAGCCCGATGTGGGACTCGATCCCGGGACTCCAGAATCATGACCCGAGCTGAAGGCAGTTGCCCAACCAACTGAGCCACCCAGGCACCCCAGTAGGACTCCTTTTAATGCTTTTAACTTGCTTGGTGCTAAGGACGATTAGTAATGAAAAGGAAAGCACAGTAATGAGATCTTGTTTGTGTCATTAAATTATAAGTTGAAACATCTGTAGTAACAAGATTTAGGTTTGCTCTACAATCTTTCCAAGTGTTGTCAGTGCAGCTGGGTAAGAACAGAGAAAATCGCTTTGTTCTCTGCATTTCCCTGTAGGGAAGTAGGATTTGCTCTAAAATCTGCTCAGACAGAGGTGTGGGGTGGGGGTGAGGGGGTTGGGCAGAGGATATGTATGCATCAGAAAGCAAAGTCATCTTGCTCTCATGTTCAAATGCTTGTTTCATTCCCTATTACTCTCCTTAGCCCCCAGAATCTAATGATGGCTTACTTTCTGTGTTGCTGTTTTCCCCTATTGTTCTGGGAAGGATGAGTTGCTCTCATCTTTTTAGAGGCACCTACAGAGGACTGGAAGACACAGGAAATGGGAAAGTATTAGCAGAATAGAATCATACAGATTATTGCTTACACGATAATTTCATCATCCCCACACTGAATAATCGAGAGTAATTGTATAAATTATCTTTGATAGTTGGTTGTATTTAGAGTTAGAAGTATCAGTGTCAGGATTTTAGTCGATGTATGCTACATATTTTTCAAAACGAAAGGTTGCAACTTGAGAATAAGACAAAAGATCGATCGCAAGAAACCCGAGAGAAAATTCTGGTCTGATGATTCACATCATGATCCTGCAAAGTACCCATGCTTTTCACTCAAACTTCAGATGGGGTTTCTGTTTGTACATCATTCTTTTTAATAGACAGTGGTGCCAAATCTTATTTGTTGGTAATATCAGACACGGGAAACTAAGATGGGGCATTTGGGATGGAGGAGATTGTATAGGATGAGGAAAATCCGACTAATCCCACTTGAAGGCCATGCAGCCAGCTGGTTTGAGAGGCCTGTCTTAGATTTATAGTGCTGTGGATCAGCAGCTAAAATTTCAAAATAATAACGTGGCATTTGTCTGCCAATAACTGCCCCAACTTTATAGATTCCATCTATTCTCTGCCACTTCCGCTAGCACGTGACAGGGGAGGAAGTGGCAGAAGTGGTAACAACATGAACTGTGAGCTTTGCTCTTGTTCTTGCCAATGATTTATGCTGCTCAAAGATACACTGTGACCTAAATTCAAAATGTGCCCAGTGTCAATATTGGACGTTTGTTTAAAATCACTAATAATAAAACTATCAGAAGATAGAAAACTTAACATCTCTGGTTATTATAACTTCAAATAAGTGAGTGTTAGTTCTGTAGTCAAATTCATGAGAAAGCGTTTTTTTTTTTTTTCTTCCTTATAGAGATTTATTTACCCTTTATGGAGATACTTCTGTAGCTGTCAACTCCTTTACCCTTTCTGTAGTCAACTGCATTAATTTCTTCCATACTAGTAGGCCCCCCTATTTTAATATCCTGAGCACACTTCCTGTTTAGTTGGGAAGAAATGACTTGACATTTAAGTCCAATGTCACACATCAGTGCAGTTCTGCTGTGAGGCTTCTTGGAGCTTTAATAGTACATTGGTTTGAGGAAGGAACGAGAAATCAGGGACCTTGTGGGCCTGGGCCTGGGGAGCTGGTAGTTCCCAAGGGGCAAATCCCCAAGGAAGTTATCAGCCCTCTTCATGATGCCTGGATATGACTCCCCACAGTGGGGGTTAACAGCTTAGAACATGACGAGGGGCTTTAGCAGGACTGGTCCTAAACCTGGCAATTCCTGTTATGAGCTGTCATTTTAAGTCCTTTAAGCTTTATTTCATCTTATACAAAATGGGGATAATAAGAGTACTTTCCTCATAGCTTGAGGTTTAAATGAGGTAGTGTGTGACCCACTACCAGGAATTTAATGGGTGTAAGTAAATGAGGGTTGATATATCATTGTTATTCTTGCTGATGAAGATATTCCAGTATGTCCAGGGTGTTAGATGGGGCACAGGAACAGGGTACACAGGCAGTGTTTGGTACTCAAAGTCATCAAAGTGCAGGATAAGATGATTTTTTCTTCTTTTTTAAAAAATTATGTTCAGTTAGCCACCGTATAGTACATAACTTGTCCTTGATGCAGTGTTCAGCGATTCATTAGTTAACACCCAGTGCTCATCATAGCACGTGCCGTCCTCAATACCCATCACCTTGTTATCCCCTTCCTCCATATTCCTGCCCTCTGAAACCCCCAGATTATTTCTTGGTGTCCAAAGTCTCTCATGGTTCATCTCCCTCTCTGATTTCTCCCCCTTTGGATTTCCCTCCCTTTCCCTATGATCCTCCATGCTATTGCTATGTTCCACATATGAATGAAACCATATGATAATTCTTTCTCTGCTTGACTTACTTCACTTAACATAATCCCCTCCACTTCCATCCATGCCGATGCAAATGGTGGGTATTCATTGCTTCTGGTGGCTGAATAATATTCCATTCCACATTTTATTTATCCATAAATCTGTTGAAGGGCATCTTGGTTCTTTCCACAGTTTTGCTATTGTGGACATTGCTGATATGAACATTAGGGTGCATGTGCCCCTTCTTTTCACTACATTTATATCTTTGGGGGTAAATATCTAAAAGGGCAATTGCTGGGTTATAGGGTAGTCCTATTTTTAATGTCTTGAGGAACCTCCATACTGTTTTCCAGAGTGGCTGTCAAAATCATTTTACCAATTACAGTGAGATTCTAAATATATTATCCCATTCATTCCTCTTAACAACTCAAGAAGAGGGTAGATGAGGTAGTAACAGAGTCATCTTTAGACATAGTAAGCTGAGTTTCAGTAAGAGTCTTAGTCAACTAAGAGAATAGTGCAATGTTTGGGTTGTAGAGTAGCTTTATTCTTAACCTCTTGTGGAACCTCTGTACTGTTTTCCAGAGCGGCTGTACCAACTTGCTCTCGCACCAACAGTGTAAGAGGGTTCCCCTTTCTCCACATCCTCGCCAACATTTATTGTTTGCTATTTTGTTCATTTTTGTCATTCTAACTGGTGTAAGGTAGTATCTCATTGTGGTTTTGATTTGTATTTCCCTGATGGCTAGTGATGTTGAGCATTTTTTCATGTGTCTGTTAGCCATTTGTATGTCTTCTTTGGAAAAGTGTCTGTTCATGTCTTCTGCCCATTTTTTGACTGGGTTATTAGTGTTTAGGTTGAGTTTGAGAAGTTCCTAATAGATCTTAGATATGAGCCCTTTATTTGTAATGACATTTGCAAATATTTTCTCCCATTCCATAGTCTGCCTCTTAGTTTTGTGGACTATTTTCTTTGCTGTGCAGAAGTTTTTTATCTTGATGGAGTCCCAAAAGTTTATTTTTGCTTTTGTTTCCCTTGCTTTTGGAGATGTGTCTTGAAAGAAGTTACTGTGGCCGATGTCAAAGAGGTTACTACCTATGTTCTCCTCTAGGATCTTGATGGATTCCTGTCTCATGGTGAGGTCTTTCATCCATTTTGAGTTTGTTTTTGTGTATGGTGTAAGGGAATGGTCCAATTTCATTCTTCTACATGTAGCTGGCCAATTTTCCCAGCACCACTTATTGAAGAGACTTTTTTCCATTGGCTATTTTTTCCTGATTTGTCAAAGATTAGTTGACCATAGAGTTGAGGATCCATTTCTGGAATCTCTACTCTGTTCCTTTGGTCTAAGTGTCTGTTTTTTGTGCCAATACCATGCTGTCTTGGTGATCACAGCTTTGTAATATAGCTTGAAATCAGGCAATGTGATGTCCCTAGCTTTTTCTTTTTCAGCAGGATGAGGTGATTAATCAGGATAGGATCCAGGAACTTTGACAGAAGTTGTGGGGCACATAGACAGAGATATGTGGAAAGATGATATATCTGTCTAGGGAAGAAGGGTATACTTAGATTTCTGGAAATGAATTCAAGTTCTGGTCAAGTGGGCTGAGGTTGCTCAATACCACTATGGTACTGAGGTATAAACTTAATCCTGGAAGATGAACAAATATAACAAGGTGAGGGCAAGATACTGGGTAACCGGGACTCAGGTCATGTGTGCTTGCTATTGAGTCCCCAGTAGGACTAACTTTCAGGACCAAATGGTGGGACTGATGTTCTTGATGCATGTGGAGTCTGTTCAGGACCTGGTGAGGGGAGTAATTCCCAGGAGAAAAACATTAGTGAAGACAAGGGACTAATTTTTTGCCAAGTTGGAGGCTCACTCCCACACTCTCATCAATATTTGTGGTTATCTAAATTTACCCAAGCTCTTTCCTTGGAAAGAGGCTTGTAAACCTCTTCTTATGCCTAGGTTAGATTTCTGGTTCCCACACCTTTGGTTTGGTTTGGCAACAGTGGGTATTCTAGTTCTTTCTTCCATGTTGTATTCAGATTTTATCACTCCTTCACTGTGAAGTCCTTCAGGACAGGGAAACATCTTCTTGATCTTTGAATCCTGAACCTATACTCTGTGACAGACATCCTAGAGGTTCAATAAATATCTTTGGAGAGAATAACTACATCTTCACCTTCTAGTCCTTATGTTTTAGTATGGCTTTCTGTATAGTTAGAGATGGCTATATGAAAAGACGACATGGGTAAAAGCCATGTTATAAGCAAATCAGAATCCAAAGTTAAAATAGAACACAAATACCAAAGACTAACACATCATATTTTGGCAAGCTTCTGGAAAGGGGTTCCAGTAGCCTTTGTTACTTCCAGTGGTGACTAATTTTAGCTCATTGGGAAGGTGAAATAAATTTACCTTATCTTTTTTATTTTATATACAAACTCATTCTGATAGCCCCTAAACTCTCAAGTACTTTTTCCCCCTCATTATCTAACTTCCTAAAGAGCCAAAAGCTGATGTAAGTCAGTCCTATCACCTTCTGTGTTCTAGAAGCCTCCTTAGTTCTTAATCTTTTTTTTCTCCTGGATATATCATTCCCTTACTTAAAAAGAGATCACAAAGTGTCCAGGATGCCTTTTGGAACCTCCAGAAATACTGGAAATCCTCTTAGTTTGAAACCTATAAATTCTCTTCTATATCGCTTTAATTCTAGCATTAGATAAAGAAATGGTCTCATTGTGAAGGTACTTAACCTGTGTATGCTTGAGAACATGTAATAAACTGGTGTGTGGAAGCTGGTTTTGGTGCCTGGGTCTCTCTACTTGAGAACTTCCTCTGGTTCCAGAAACAGGCTCAACTAGTGTTAGGAGCAGAACAGTATTGCTAGGGACTTAGTGCTTTCTGGGAGCCATCTACCAATGATAAATAAAGAGTTGATGGATACACATCCAAGGTATTGCCTAGAATTCCCCAGCAGTTCTTTCTTGAGGCCAGTCGCCCACAGTGCACTCTGTAGTTGCTTCTTTCCCTTCCTTACTCTGTCTCCCCACTCATCTACCAGTGCTTTCTGTGCTCACCTCCCAAATAAAGTATTTGTATTCATATCCAAGTATATCCTTGCTTTTGAGGAACCCAAATCAAGACACTGACTAGAAATAGACACGAATAGTCAATATAATTTCCTACTGGTTATTAAGATGTGCCCTTAGAGATAGAAGCAGTATACCCAGGTCTTAGTATTCAGGTAGAACCCATATGCATAGCAACTCATTGATAAACTGGGGCAGGATAGAGAGGGCCAGTGGTTCTCCAGTACCTCTGTTGTCCCCACTTTGATAATTTAAATGAGCATCCTTATCTCTGAGGTTATGTCTTGTATAAAATGATGGTTACAGTACATGATATTTGGGTTTTTTTCTCTCCTTTTTAAAATAAAATTACTCCACAAATGATAGGTCGACAACCATATAATATTCCCAGCAACAAGCAATTTTCTTTTTTTAGAATTGAACCTGTCTGTGAAGATCCAAAAGTCTTGGGGTACAGTTGTCATAGATGCAAGACATAAAAAGTAGATAGATAGTTTTATGATCGCTGGCTACATGTTTGTGAGGAAATAAACCCTTTTGAGTGAAGCAAGTCACTGACCTCACAGGCTTCTTCTAAGGTCTCACAGGCTTGGAGATGTTGTACTGCAGGGTCTGTCAGACTATAAAACTACAAATATTGTCTGGTGGATTCTCATCTCTCCTTTTCATACTTTCTGCTTCTCCTGCCATAAACCCACACCTGTCAGTTGTTTTTCATTGGACAACATACCTCTCCGAGGGCATGAAGCATCTCTTAATCATCCTTAATCTATGATATTGAGAGGAGAGATAATTTATTTAATGTGGAATAATTTTAGCATCTTCAAATCATGTGTCAGAGTCATTTGGTAGAGACTGGCTGAGTTGGTTAACAGTTGGGTGAGACACAGAGCCCAAGGTGTTAGTACTCTGAAGTTGGTTACATAAGAAAAGGAAACTTGAGGTAGAGAATAGGTAGAGCTAGGGCACAGGATGGTGGCTCAGGGGTCACCTTTGAATTAGCGCATAGATCAGATCCCTGAGGTGTTTGACTTTTATTCTTTTCTATGGTTGATGTTTCTATGAGTCCTTCAAACTTTTACACTTTGATCTGTTTAAAACTGTTTTTAAAAGAAATACATTTTAATTATTAACAGTTTGCTAAATATGGATGCATGAGAACAAGTAAACCGCCAATAATTTCCATGATTTTAAATTTATTTTTTCTGTTTCTCCCCTTTGGTATTTGCATATACTTTTGTGGATTTTGGTAACAGTGGTGCCACTGTTTTAAACACAGTATTAAATAAATACTTGTTTATTAATACCTTGATTAGCTTCACATAAATCAATGTTGTGAACATTTTCCCAAACCACTAGTTTTCAAAAACATAATTTCTCTAATAACAAAAAACTATTTTTCTTAGCTATTTGCTGTGTGTCTGGCACTGCATTAGATGCTAAAGTTATAGATGCAAGCAGGACAGAGCCAACTCTGGCTTTCTTGGTGATTATGACATTAGCATGTAATCTCATAATATTGAGATTAGGGGTTGTTTTCAAAGATGTCTCATTGAATGTGCCATCATGTTTGAGGTAAGCATTGCTTGTGGCTTAGATTTCTTCATGTAAACACTAGTGCATACAAAGAAGTACATCAGAGATGTTCACAATTTTGTGCTGACCTGTTATTCTCAAACTTCAGTGTGAACAGAAATAACCCCCAAAGAGAAGCCATGCTAACTTCCTGATGATAACAGTGGGCAGAAAATACTCAATATAGGGGAATACCTGAGGTTCTCTCTAATCTTCAAGTTGTGATGGTAATACCTCCTTCCAAAATTACTGTTAAAAACAGTGGCCTATTTGACCCAAGCCTTCCTCAATTTAAAGATTTATTTGTTTATTTTAGAGAGAGAGTGAGGGTGAGGTGGGCGAGGGGCAGTGGAAGAGGGAGAGAGAGCAATGAAGCAGACTCCATGCTCAGCATGGAACTGACAAGGGGCTCAATTCCTTGACCCCTGAGATCATGACTTGAACTGAACCCGAGAGTTGGACACTTTACCTACTGTACAACCCAAGTATCCCAAGCCTTCCTCAGGTGATAAAGTGGGTTTGGGGTGGAGAAGTCTTTACAGATGCACTTCATTTACTATGTCAGGAAGTGTCTACATGAGGGTTTTATGGTTGTACAGATATGTTTATTAAAATGTATTAGATTGATTACATTTTTCCAAAGTAGCAAAGGTCTTCTCAGACAAGTTGAAATCATTCTCAGTACCCCGGAAACCCCCATCATCCCTATTTCCAATCATGAATCCCCCTGCCCAGATAACCATTCTGTGACTTTTAACACCTTTATAGGATTTGTCCTTTTTTTGTGTCTGGATTGTTAGGCCCAATATTATGCTGATAAGATACTTTCATATTTTTTTAGTGCAGTTTTGTTTTCTTCATTCCCACTGCTGTGTATATTTCATTGTAATGAATATACCACATTTTTTTTTTCCATTCTACTGTTGATGAACATTTAGGGTTGTCTTTAGTTTTTGATTTCTTAGAAATACTGCTGCAATAAATAAGCTTGTAGAATCCTGTGATATACAATATGCATGCATTTTTGTTGAGTATATACTGGGAGAATCAGTCATTGTGAATGTCCATGTTAAGCTTTTGTAGATACTGTATTCCAAAGTTATGGTATTGAGCCACACACCCACCAGCAGTGCATGGGAATGCTAATTGCTTGATGTCCTTGCCAATGGTTTATATTGAGTATACAGCTTTAGTTTTTGTTTTTAATCACAGCGTTTACAGGAAATAATCAAGATTCAAAATTTTGACCAGTATCTACTGAGAGCCTTTACTCATCTTTTTATTAATAATGTTTAATCAGAGGACATAAAACTGGATATTTTATTAATATTCCATTCTTATTAAAGATGCGAAGAAGTTCTTTCAGAAAGTAATAGTGTTTTTATGAGTTTGTCTTTTTTCCTGTCCTCAGAACAGAATTCATGCACAATATTAGTTTTCACCCAAACTCAGTTAACAAATAGCTAATAGTAACAAACAGCTGGAATCCCTTTTTACACTTCATAAAATGAGTCATGTTAGTTCTGCTAAGAAAGTCCAGTGACCAAAGACAATTGAGAAATGAACTTTAATGTCTCTATCATTTATCTTTGCCACAACAATAAACCTATGATAGAAAATCACCAATTGCATTAAGCTAGGTCTCAAACCTGCTTTTGTTTTTCTGCTTTGATATCTTTTTCTCTTTGACTCAAGTTCTTGAAGAGAGTTAAAAAAAAAAAAGTTCCTGATGAGATTTTAAAGGACTCAGTCTGTAGAGCTAGCTAGAAATCCCTACCTGGGACATGAACAGACATTTTTCCAAAGACATATAAATGGCTAACAGATGTGTGAGAAAAATGCTAACATCACTCATCATCAGGGAAATAAAAATCAAAACTACAATGAGATACCAGCCTTATGCCTATCAGAATAGCTAAAATTAAGAACTCAGGAAACAACACATGTTGACAAGGATGTGGAGAGAGAGGACCCCTCTTACGCTGTTGGTGGGAATGCAAACTGGTGCAGCCACTCTGGAAAACAGTATGGAGGTTCCTCAGAAAGGTAAAAATAGGACTGCCGCCTTGATCCAACAATTGCAGTACTAGGTGTTTACCCAGAGGATACAAAAATACTGATCTAAAGGGGCACATGCACTCCAGTGTTTATAGCAGCAATGTCCCCAATAGCCAAAATATGGAAAGAGCCCAGGTGTCCATCAACAGATGAATGGATAAAGAAAATGTGATATGTATATGCATATACATACACAATGAAATATTACTCAGCCATCAAAAAGAATGAAATCTTGCCATCTACAATGATGTGGATGGAGCTAGAGTGTATTATGCTAAGTGAAATAAGTCAGAGAAAGACAAATACCATATGATTTCACTCCTATGTGGAATTTAAGAAACAAAACAGGTGAACATAGGGAAACAGAAGGAAAAATAAGATAAAAACAGAGGCAAACCATAAAAGACTCTTTACTATAGAAAACAAACTGGGGGTTTCTGGATGGGAGGTGATTAAGGGGATACACTAAATAGGTGATGGGCATTAAGGAGGGCGCTGGTTGTGAGGAGCCTTGGATGTTGTATGTAAGTGATGAATCACTAAATTCTACTCCTGGGGGTTTCTGGATGGGAGGTGATTAAGGGGATACACTAAATAGGTGATGGGCATTAAGGAGGGTGCTGGTTGTGAGGAGCCTTGGGTGTTGTATGTAAGTGATGAATCACTAAATTCTACTCCTGAAACTATTACTATGCTATATGTTAACTAACTTGAATTTAAATGAAATCATGGTAGAAATCCCTACCTCGGATCTGGTTAGAAGTAAAGAACCTGTGAATCTGTGCTCTAGCCAGAATTACATCTGAATCTGTATTTTAACAAGATCCCCCAGGATTCCTTGCATAGCAAAGTCTAAGAAGCAGAGTTAGCTTTGCATTTACCACTTTGGTAAACAAAGACTCAGTCTTCATAAGTCCTCAGTTAAAAAAGAATCAGGAGTCACAGTCCCACCTTTTCTCTACCAGGCCAGAGCCCAGGTATCTGAGGCTTTGTGAGCCATGTGGTCTGTGCCACAACTACTGAGTGCTCTCTTTAGAGAGTAAAAAGAGTCATGGACAATATCTAAACAAATTAGTGTGGCTGTGCTCCAATAAAACTTTATTTATGGACACAATTTGCATTTCATGTGTTTTTCAAGTTTCATAAACTATCCTTTTTTATTATGATGCTTTTTCTAGTAGTCTAACCACATAAAAATCATTCTTAGCTCTTGGGAATGTTAAAAAACAGGCAGGGTGCTGTGTGTGGCTTGCCTGGCATAGCTTACTGAATCCTTCTTTGGCTTTTGATTGCTGATAAGCCTTGTGAGGGCAGAGAACTTATCCTGCTTTCACTGTTGCTTCTCTAACTGTAACGCAGAGCTTCTGCTCAAAAGTAATTCGGGGGGGTGGGGCGCCTGGGTGGCTCAGTTGGTTAGGCGACTGCCTTCAGCTCAGGTCATGATCCTGGAGTCGCAGGATCGAGTCCCGCATCGGGTTTCCTGCTCAGCGGTAAGTCTGCTTCTCCCTCTGACCCTTTCCCCTCTCATGCTCTCTCTCTCACTCTCTCTCTCTCAAGTAAATAAATAAAATAAAAAAAAAGTAATTCTGGAATGAAACACTATTGCCCCTGTAAAATTATGCTGCATGGCAGAAATCCCCAGTGGAAATTTAGAGGGCTTTATTTCTTTTCTTTAGCATACAGGTATCTTATGCCTACTGTGTGTTCTGCATTGTGCAAAAGAAAATAATGTTTACTGGACCTGATGTCAGCAAAACAGGAGAGAAACTCATTAACTTGTCATTCATCTTACCACAAATGTCCTACATTCAGGACATTGGGTATTAATGTAGTAATGCATGTGTCTATGAATAGCCACAGTTATTATCTGTCAAGCATACTGATGAGAAAATCAGGAGCATAACTTAACAATGAAGTGGGAAATATATTTTCCCCTTTCCCAGGAGCAACCATAGAACAGCTAACATTTCTTTAGATAATGAGCAATAAATTATGCAGAAGTGCAAAATTATAAAAAGTCAAATCTTACTCTGCAACATGAGTTGCTATAGTACTTGCTGGTAACACATGAGTTTTTAAAAATCATTCTCATTCTTAAAGTAGATAGCCGTCAATTAAAAATATTAGACATACGCAAAAGAATAAAGAAGAAAATAACCAGTAAAATGATCACCAAGCTTACCAGTCTTTTTTTTTTAAAGATTTTATTTATTTATTTGACAGACAGAGATCACAAGCAGGCAGAGAGGCAGGCAGAGAGAGAAGAAGGGAAGCAGGCTCCCCACTGAGCAGAGAGCCCGATGTGGGACTCATCCCAAGACCCTGGGATCATGACCTGAGCCGAAGGCAGAGGCTTTAACCCACTGAGCCACCCAGGCGCCCCAAAGCTTATCAGTCTTGACATTTAATTGCACCTTCTGTCTCTTCAGCTTCTCTCTCTACAGTTAGGACACAACAAAACTGCAAATTTTGAAGCCTAGTCTAATGGCACTGTATCCTCTTTGGTTATTTATTAACTGTGTGACTTTGGGCAGTTATTTGGTATCTCCATCCCACAGTATTGTCATCAGCAAAATAATAACTATCATTCCGTGTGTGTGTCTATATGCATATATGTGTGTGTGTGTGTGTGTGTGTGTGTGTGTATATATATATATATATATATATATATATATATATAAAATATATTTATCTGTTCCTGTATTGACAAACATTTAGATTGCATGTCTTGGCTTATATAAATAATGCTTCAATAAACAGGGGATACAAATATCCCTTCAAGTTGGGGATTTCATTTCCTTTGGGTATATACCCAGAAGTGGAGTTGCTGGGTCCTCTGATAATTCTGTGTTGTTTTTTTTTTTTTGTTTTTTTTTTTTTTTTTGAGGAACCTCCATACTGTTGTCCATAGTAGCTGTACCAATTTCTTTTGCCACCATCTGTGCCACAGGGTTCCATTTTCTCCCCATCCTCACCATCCCTTGTTATCTCTTGTCTTTTTTAGAACAGCTGTTCTTTTTCTTAAGATTTTATTTATTTATTTAACACAGGGAGAGGGAGAGAGAGAGAGCGCGCGCACACACACACAAGTAGGAAGAGTGGTGGAGGCAGAGGGAGAAACATCTCCCACCCCCACCTCCAGAGGGACCCTGATGTGGGGCTCCATCCCAGGACCCTGAGACCATAACCTGAGCTGAAGGCAGACGCTTAACTGATTGAGCTGCCCAGGCACCTCTATAACAGCCATTCTAACAGGCGGTTATATTTCACTGTGGTTTTGATTTGCATTTCCCTTTTGATTGGTGATGAGCACATTTTCATGTATCGGTTGTATATTTTATTTGGGAAAATGTCTATTCAGATCCTTGGTCCATTTAAAAAATCAGATTATATAATTTTTTGCTGTTGAGTTATAGAAGTTCCTTACATAGTTTGGATATTAATTCCTTATCAGATAGATAGATGGCAAATATTTTCTCTCATTCTTTAAGTTGCTTTTTCATTTTGCTGAGCATGTCTTTTGCTGTGCAGAAGCTTTTCAGTTTGATGTAGTCCCACCTGGTTTTTGCTTTTGTTGCTTGTACTTTTGTTGTCATAGCCAAAAAATCATTACCAATACCAATGCCAAAGGGCTTCTCCCTCCCTACTTTTTTTTCAAGTTTATGATTTCACATCTAATAATTAAGTCTTTAATCCATTTCAAGTTTAATTTTGCAAGTATTATAGGGGTCCGGTTTCATTCTTTTGCATGTGAATATCCAGTATCCACAACAGTTTATTATGTTTGATGGAGTCACTGAGTTCCCTAAGTCTGTTCTCCTGTTCCATAATTCTTCTTTCTCTATTTTGTTCAGTTTCTTTATTTTCCATTATTTTATCTTCTCTATCACTCATTTGGTCCTCTGCTGCTTCCATCCTTGTGTTCAATGCATTCAGTCTGTTTCCAGTCTCATTGTATTTTTCATTTTTGACTGACTTTTTTTTTGCCTCCCTGAAATCTCCCATGCTTTTCTCAAGCCCAGAGAGTATCCTCATGACTGTTGCTTTAAATTCTCCATCAGGCATATTACTTCTATCTATTTCATTTAGATCTCTGGCTGTGGCCTTATTTTGTTCTTTGATTTGGGATGAATTCCTCTGTCTTTGCATTTTGTCTGAATCTCTGCCTTCTTCTCCATTAGAAAAGCCTTTTATGTTTCTTGAACCTGAGAGTAATGGCTTTATGGAGAAGAGGTCATATAGTGTCTAGGGCCTGGTGTTTCAGGGTTTGTCTCTGGTGTGTGCTGTGTGCACTCTGGGGCTGTGTAATGGCTGCTCTGTCCCTAGGCCAAGTCACCTGTAGGGGCTCTGCTTGCCCGGTGTGGGCAGTGTTTGTTCCTTAGCCAGAGTGTGGTGAGTTAACTGGGTGTGCTCTGATCTGCTTGTTAAATGAGACCTGATGCTACTTCCACTAGAACCGAAGGCCTGCAGAACTCTGGTTGGGAGACATGGTGTGGGCAGGGGCTTCTACTGGTCTTCTGGGAAAGAGGTCCGCTGAGCTGAGACTGAGGGAAATGTGACTGGGAAAGAAAGTACCAGCAGAGCACAGCGGTGTGGGACATGGTGTAAGCAGGTTAAGCAGCCAGGGTTGACACTTGCTATTTCCCATGGGTGGGTGGCTCTGTGGTTATGCTGTGGGGTAGGGGAAGCAAATGGTGCCAGCCAGTTCCTTTGTTCCTGGAGGGGGCTCTCTGTGCTTGCTGCCCCCATGAAAGCACTCTGAGAAGAGCAAATAATCTCCCCCATTGTGTGCCCCAGACATTTTTCAGACCATGGTTTTCATCCTGTCTGCCTCCCAAGTTGCCTGCCCACGTTGTCTCCAAGAGCGTTGTGGTGCCCTCCAGTCTCTATCCCAGTCAAGTCTGCTGGCTTTTAAAACTCCAAGCTTCAGGCATGTTGTTTGGGCAAGAATCTGTGCTGGTCTTCTGGGAGAAGGTCTTGCCACACTGGGACTGAGAGAGGCTTCCTGGAGAAGGGCAGTCACGCCAGAGTGCAGGGAGGTGGGACTTGATACGGTCAGGCTCGACATCCAGTGTCGTGGCTGAGCTGTCTTGCACAGGTGGCTCTGTGTTTATGCTGAAGGATGGGGGAGGGAAATGGTACCTGCCAGCATTTCCGTGAATGCCACCTCTAAGTGAGATGCTCCGAGAAGAGAGAACAGTATCCCCACTGTGTTCCCCTCAGACATTCCCCAGGTGTCTGCTTCCATGCTACCATCTGCTCCCAGGTTTTTGTTCACCTTCTCTTTAGGAGTAGGGTAGTGCCTTCAGCCTTCAGGGTTCTATCCCAGACAAGTTTTAAACAAACTTTAAAACTTCAGTCTTTAAACCCCACTCATTGCAAAAACTCACAAAAATCAGCTTCTCTCTCCGCCTTTGAGCAAGTCTTCTCCTTATGTGTTCCCCTGTATGCTTCTCTCTCTCTCTCTCTCTCTCTGCTTTCTCCTTTCTCTGCGAACATGATTCCCTCCCTTCCATAACACCCACAGCCCATTTCTCCCCCAAACCACATCTCCACACTTCCTACCTTCTTCGATGTGGCTTCCCCTCACCCTTTTCTTGTGGTGCTTGTTCTGTCAGTCCTCAGGTTGATTTCTTGGGTATTCAGAACCATTTGATAGTTACCTACTTATCTAGAGTCGAGCCTCAGGTCCTCCTACTGATGCTGGATTGTTGAACCCAACCATTAAGGAAGAATTCTTGAGACATTTTACAGTGCTAAAAGGTGTTTTGATTATAGCATGGGGACAGGACCAATGGGCAGAAAGAGCTGCACTTATGATTGTGAAGAGTAAGTGATTATATACTTTTAAGTTTGTGAAGGAAGACGAAGGTAGAGAAAACGTAAGTTTCTAAGGAATTTTCCTGTGCTGAAGGCAGGATCTACAGGACCTTAGAGGTCTGGCTATTGTCAAGATGAGGTTGCTTTTAGTTTCTAGTAACACCAACATTAAGGCAGCCTTGAGTTCTTGAGGAATGTCACACTCTGCATGTCTCAGGTATTTAGCAGTGGGCTGCAGATTGTAAGGAGATTTAATTTAAGCTACATTTCTCTTGCTTTTGTTCTCCTCATCAATAAGAAGCCGCCATCTTGGCCCCCCTGTCCACAATACAGTTTGTTGAAGAGAGCATCTTTTTCCATTAACTATTCAGGGCTCCCTTGTCAAGTATTAGTCAACCATGTGCGCATGTCTTTATTTCCGAGCTCTTGATGTTGTTTGGGTCTGTTTTCATGCCAGTACCACAGTATTTTCATTATATAGCTCTGTAGCATAATTCAAAATCAGGAAGTGTGATGCCTCCAGAGTTCTTTCCCAGGATTGCTTAGGCTATTCAATGTCCTTTGTCATTACATGCAAATTTTAGAATTTTTTTTCCAATTCTACAAAAAATGCTGTTGGAATCTTAATGGAGATTATATTGAATCTATAGATGGCTTTGGGTAGTATGGACATATTAATAATATTAATTTTCCGGGGCACCTGGGTGGCTCAGTGGGCTAAAGCCTCTGCCTTCAGCTCAGGTCATGATCCCAGGGTACTGGGATCGAGCCCTGCATTGGGCTCTCTGCTCAGCGGGAAGCCTGCTTCCTCCTCTCTCTCTGCCTGCCTCTCTGCCTACTTGTGATCTCTGTCAAATAAGTAAATAAAATCTTTAAAAAAAATAATATTAATTTTCCCAAGTCATGAACATAGGATATTTTTCCATTTACTTTCATTAATATCTTGCTGTTTTTGGTATGCAGATCTTTTACTTCCTTGGTTAAAGTATTTCTAAATGCTGTTATTGATGTTATTGTAAGTGGGATTGTTTTCTTTCTTTTTCAGACAGCTTTACTGTATAGAAATGTGACTGATTTTTGTATATTGATTTTTGTATCCTGCAGCTTTACTGAATTTTTTTATTGGTTCTAACAACTTTTTTGTCAAGTCATGAGGGTTTTCTATATATAAAGTATGTCATCAGCAAACAAAATTTTAACCTCTTCCTTTCCAATTTGAATAGATACTTTTAATTATTATTATTATTATTATTATTTTGCCTGATGTCTCTGGCTAGGACTTCTAATATCATGCTGAATACAGATGGTGACAGTGGGCATCCCATATTGTTCTTAATTTTAGAGGAAATTGTTTTAGCCTTTTACCACTGAGTATGATATTACCTGTGAACTTGTCAAATACTGCCTTTATTACATTGAGGTTTGTTTCTTCTAAACTCATTTTGTTGAGAATTTCTAATCATGAATGAATGCTGAATTTTGTCAAATGCTTTTTCTATATATATTGAGATGATTATATGATATTTATCTTTCATGATATTAATGCGATGTATCATTCTTACTGACTTGCACATGTTAAACTATTCTTGTATCCCCAAGATGAATTCCACTTGATAATGGTGTGTTATCCTTTTTATCTTCTGTTGAACTCAGTTTAATAATATTCTGTTGAGACTGTTTGCACCTGTATTTATGAAGGGTAGTGGCCTGTAGGTCTCTTGTTTTGTTCTTACTTGGCTGTTATCAGGGTAATGCTGGTTTTATAATATGAGTTTTGGAGTGTTCTCTCCTTTTCAATTTTTGAAAAAGTTTGAGAATTGGTGTTTTTGATTAATAAAGATCATATAAGATAAGTTTGGAAGTGTTCCCTCCTTTATTATTTTTTGGAGGAGTTTGAGAATGATTGGTATTATAGTTCTTTAAATATTTGGTAGAATTCCCCTGTGAAACCATTTGGTTTTGTGCTTATATTGGGAGTTTTTGGATTACTGATTCTCCTTACTCATTATTGGTCTGTTCAGATTATCTGTTTCTTCATAATTCACTCTTTATAAATTGTATGTATCAAGGAATGTACGCATTTCTTCTAGGTTGTTCAGTCTGTTGGTATAAAATTATTCATAGTAATTTCTTATTATCATCCTTTGTATTTCTATGGTATAAGTTGTAAAGTTACCTCTTTATCTTTTTGAGTCCTCTATTTTTTTCTTTATTAGTCTAGCTAAAGATTTCTCAATTTTGTTTTTTTCTAAGAACCAACTCTTAATTTTGATTTTTCCTATTCTCTATTTCATTTTTTTTCTGTTCTAATCTTTATTATTGCTTCCTTGTGTTAACTTTTGCCTTAGTTGGTTTTTTTTTCTAGTTTATTTATGTGGAATGCTAGGTTTTTGTTTGAGATTTATTTTCTTAAAATATACGTTTATAGTATAAATTATGTTGATTTCACTGCATCCCTAAGTTTTGGCATGTTGTGTTTCCATTTTTTATTTGTCTCATGGTATTTTTTTCATTTCTTTTTTGATGTCTTCTTGGTCCTATTTGTTACTCAGATTACATTAACCTGAGTAACATTCCACATGTTTGTGAATTTTCCAGTTTCCCTTCTGTTTACTGATTTCTAATTTATCCCATTATACTTGGAAAAGATACTTGACGTAAGTTCTGTCTTCTTAAATTTGTTGGGACTTGATTAGTGGTCTAACATAATCTGTCCTAGAAAATGTTCCATGTGTGCTTGAGAAGAATGTGTAAACTCCTGCCGTTGGATGGAATGTTCCCTATGTGTCTATTAGATCTCTTTGGTCTATAGTGCTGTTCAAATCTCCTGTTTCTTTATTGATTCTCTGTTTGGATAATCTTGTCATTGTTCAGAGTGAGATATTGAAGTCTCCAAGGATTATCATATTGCTCTTTATTTCTCCTTTTAGTTCTGTTCATATTTGCTTTTTATATCCACAATACATATGTAGATATGTATTGATATATTTCCACTAACTTTTGTACATGTATCCCTTTTCCACAGCCTGATAAGTTTCCTTTTTAGTTAATGCTACATTTTCATATATTTTAGGGCCCATTTTATTTTTTTTAAAGATTTTATTTATTTATTTGACAGAGAGAGATCACAAGTAGGCAGAGAGGCAGGTAGAGCGAGAGGAGGAAGCAGGCTCCCCGCTGAACAGAAAGCCTGATGTGGGGCTTGATCCCAGGACCCTGGAATCATGACCTGAGCCCAAGGCAGAGCCTTTAACCCACTGAGTCACCCAGATGCCCCTAGGGCCCATTTTAAAACAAATTCTTCCATTATATTGATTCCTATGTTCTTGTTCTACATACTTTAAACAATTTATGGAATTCCTATTAATAGCTAGATACATAGTTATAATAGTTGTAGTTTTAAAGATCTATTTATTTATTTTAGAGAGAATGTGTGTGAGTAGGTGGATGGGCAGAGGGAGGGAGAGAAAGCATCCCAAGCAGACTCCCTGCTGAGTGCAGAGCCCATCCTGGGGCTCAATCACATGACCCTGAGTTCATGACTTGCGCCAAAACCAAGAGTCAGATGCTCAAGGGACAGAGCCACCCAGGTGCCCATTGTAGTTTTAGAATGTATTTAACATAGAGCAAGTTCTCTGCTTTTGAAAGCATTCTGCCACCAAAAATTTGGCTATTTAATTACTTACTACGATAGTCTTCCATTTGAGATTTATTTTGGTAAGAATATAGTCTATATTGTGATTACTTATATTTACTAATTAATTTGAAGGAATTGACTTTTTTTCATGATTCACCCTTTATAGGTGGATCATAGTATGTATCTCAATATTTGAAAATTATCTTTTCTGGCTCTCTCTGGTACATATACCAAAGGTTACCTGAGGTATTTATGTATTTTGTTGTTACCATCATACAGCTATTACTTTTGGATAAATACAACATTTTATATTTTCTGTGTTCTGCATTTTGTGACTTTACCAAATTTTCATTGATTTTAAGAAATTTTCAGAGTATTATCTTGGATTTTACAAGGAAATTTTTGTCTCTTCTAAACAATAGGATTGTAGTTTTTCCTGTTTTATTGCATTGTACAACACTTCTAGATCACTGACAAAAGTAAATATATAATTAAAAGAGACAGTTTTATTTAAGAATGAATGAGGTGGTTTTGTGTTCATTGATAATGTTTTTCCTTTTAATTTAAATGAAGCCACATTCTTCTCAATTTTGTTTAATAAGAAATAGCTCAGAAATAGATATTGAATTTTCTTAAATGCCCCTTTGACATAAATAGCTTTTCTTTTTGACTTTCTTTTTTTTAATTTTATTTATTTATTTGACACAGAGAGAGAGATCACAAGTAGGCAGAGAGGTAGGCAGAGAGAGAGGGGAAGCAGGCTCCCTGCTGAGCAGAGAGCCCAATGTGGGACTCGATCCCAGGACCCTAAGATCATGACCTGAGCTGAAGGCAGAGGCTTAACCCACTGAGACACCCAGGCACCCCTCTTTTTGACTTTCTGATGTGATTTATTTTAAGTATTTGTCTTACATCATAATTCATTCTAGTGAAAGTGCTACATGTTATATTGTATAAGATTTGAAGTAGTGACTGAAATTTTCCTAGTACTTCACAGTATCTGTGATGATTTTCCTAAGTTGGATTGGGCTCTAATTTTCTTTTTGTGTTGCTTTTCTCAGTTTTTTTTTTAAAGATTTTATTTATTTATTTGACAGACAGAGATCACAAGGAGGCAGAGAGGCAGGTGGAGAGAGAGGGGGAAGCAGGCTCTCCACTGAGCAGAGAGCCCAATGTGGGGCTCGATCCCAGGACCCTGAGATCATGACCCGAGCCGAAGGCAGAGGCTTAACCCACTGAGCCACCCAGGCGCCCCGCTTTTCTCAGTTTTAACTATGACATTCACATAATGAACTGGGTAGCTCTCTTTTTTTTCCCCTGTCATTAAGAACAGTTTTTGTATCTTGGGAATTATCTGTTTTTTTGAATATTTTAAAGAATGGATATCATTGTCAGATGGTGCATCTTATCAAGGGGCTGTCAGACTTGAGGAAATAGTAGGTTGTTTTGTTCTTTTTTATAGATGAGAAACCTGAGGCAGAGAATGATTGAATAACTCACAACTAGTGGTGTTGGAATAAAGATTTGAAACCAGGTGATCTGGCTCCATAGTTTGGGTTCACATCCACTGCCGCATTCTGCTATAAACTTTCCACAGTCTCCTTTACTGTATCCCTTACTTCTAGCTTTTCATGTTGCCTGGATTCTGGCACATTTGGCTACTGAAAGCCTTATTACCTACTCAGATTAGCATGCCTTCGTGGACTTTATGTACCTGCTATAATTGATACCTGAATGCTATGCTAATTTGCTGTGATGATTGAGACTCTTAAAGGCACTCCCTATAACTGATTCCCTACCAGCTTCTCTCTCGGCTCCATCTTGGTTTTCTGTGTCTGTCTTCTTTCTCTCTGTAGTTCACTGGTTATCTCAATATTCTAGATACTGATAGTGATACCGGGAAGGAGATGTAAGAACAAGAATGGGGGTTCCTAGAAAAGTGCCTCCAAAGAGATTCTGACTAACACACCAATCTGTTAGTCACTTATGAATATAGAATCTGGAGATAATTCCAGCATTCGTACATTCATCCACTTCCATGTAAGCACGATAATGCTATAGTTTCGTAACCAGTTATTTGATATAAAGTCTCTGCACAAATCCTTAAGTACCCTTAAAATGTTAAACTAATAATTTGCACAGCAGTGGATGCTGGATACGGGGATTTTGTCTTACCTTCCCTTGCATTGGTACCATAGGTTCTTTCATGTAGTAGCTGCTCAGGATGTGTTTAAACCGATTTATTACCTTGCAATGCACTTGCGTCCAAGAAATTACATTGTACCCCCTTGGATTTATTTTTCAACATTTCTGAGGTATTATTTCCTGTCTAGGTGGGAAAGTTCACTATAAACACAACCCTTGATTTCTGGTTGAGGCCTGTTCTATACAATAAAAGGGAGAAAGTTTTCTCATTGTGGCCTCAAGGGCGAGTCTGTGGATAAGGATGATGACTCATCCTCCCAGGGTCTTCCTGCTTAAATGCTGCAAATAAATATATTCTGCAGAGGACGCAGAGTGCTGTGGTGAGGATAACAGAAACCCAGCCCTGTTGGACAAGGAGGCTCTGCCGTCACAAAGCTGTCAGCTACAGCTGAGAAACCCCTTTGAAAGAGAGAATCAGAGGATTAAGTAGTGCCCCTGGGTGTTTTGTCACTTTAAAATGGTGCAAGCATATTTGCTTAACATCCTGAGAATTTGCAGAGCCTTGAAGGTAGCATTGAAATGCAGAGATAATAAGAAAATGTCAGGGATAGAAAGCTACGGATCTTGGTGAAACGTGTCAACAGTGCTGGACCAAAATTGGTGTTTGGCTATATTTATGCAAATAGCTTAGTTTCTGATAATGTTTGTAATTGTACAACAATTATTGGGAAATACAAGAACAGTTAGTTTGGTGTCTCCGCTGAGATGGTAAAGTCTTTATTGGACATTTTTTTCCCAGGCATGAGAACATAAGGAATAATAGATCCTGAAAACTATATTCCTTCAACAAATATTTACTGCCTTGCTAGTATTTGTCATACCAGTGTTGTGTGTAGGATGGAGGGTGGGTATATGACTGAAAAAGAATCTGAAGGAACACACGATCATTTGAAGAACAGCATTGTAAGCACAGGGTGACAGAAGAACACATGAGAGACCCTTACTTGGGGGGCGGAGGGGACAATAGTGATCAAGGGAAAAGTGGATATTGAACTGTATTTGGATGGATAGGCTAGAATTTTCTGGGTGAAGAAAGGTGAAATTTAAATTGATTATCTGAGAAAGCAAGCAGCATCTGCAAAGGAACAAACTGTCAGACACCATGCTACCTTTGGGAAACTGTGCATGAAATTGTAGAGATTCAGCTTAGAAGAAGGAGAGAGGAGTGATAAGGTTGAAATGGAGAAAAGACAGATCATGAATGGCCATTATTAGGCTGGTTGGGTTCTCCTCAGAATAGACCCTGAGATAAGGACTTGAGGGCCATTGGTTCATTTGGGAGGTGATGATAGGATACACTGAGAGAGGAGAAGGAAGTAAAAGCAGGTTACTGCTATGGGTAACTGGGGCTCAATCCACTAGCAACACTGTGTATTTCTGAGTTGTCCTACCCGAAGAGTGGGCACTGGATAGGATTCAGCCTTTTTAAAAAACTGTTACTGGGGAGGGCTGCTCCCAAGAGAATTAACTCCCTGGCTTTTTAGGCATACCCCTGAGGCTGAAAAGAAGCCCTCAGGCAGAGAATTACAGGCACCTGTGGTAACAAGCTGTTGTCATGTACAGAAGAAAGTTGAGTGTGGAGTGAAAGGATCTGAGTGGGACGCTTATGGCATCTATTATAGGCCATATATGGCATGCTAAGGATTTAGACTTTTAACCAAAGGAAAATGAGGATACAGTAAATTACTTTAATCTGGGGATGAGATTTGCATTTTACAAAAAAATTTTTCCGGTATCAATAAGAAGGGATTAGAGTGACTCAAGAACAGTGTTAGAAATAGACAATTAGGATGTTTTACTGAAATTTATAGGAGAAATCATGAGCGCCTGAATATTTAATAACTGGTTAAATGTTAAACAACTGCTCTCAAAAAAACAAAGACTGCATATTTGTACAGTTTGCTGATTCTTATGCCATAAATACTCCCATCACAGCCGATTTAAAGTTACCAATGTGATGTCACTGAATGCTGAGTTAGGAGATTTGTACAATCATCTCTCTAGCACACCTGGCCTAGTGTGAAGTGGTGGTGGTATGAAGAATAAGGAAAGTATCTGAAAAGACACGGAGTAGAATAATAACTGACAGAAGTGATAAGATGCAATGAGATAAAAAGAGTGACACTCAGATTTTTCCTCTCTTTACTTAGGTGATGGTGACCTCCATGGGACTAAGGAATTCAGGCTAATGGCAATACTGACAGTAGTAATAGTAGTAACAACAGCAGTGCCAGCAGCAAGTAGAATGCTTACTGTGGGCCAGGCACTACCTCAAGTCCTTTACACATATTACCTTACTTAATACTAACCTAATGAGAAAGTTATTGTACCTATTTTACAGATGAGGAATTGGAGTTGCAGGGAGGCTAATTCATTCACCTAAGCTCATTATGTGGCTGATTCAGAATTTCAAATCCAAGCAGCCTGGCACAGACTCCATGCTCATACGGGCACAATAGCAGATTGAGTAGATGGAGCGTTTAATTTGTGACACGATGGGACGGAGTGTCTATAGGAAATGCAGCTGGAGACTCTTGCCAGAGAGTTGGCTACATGGGCCTGAAGCATGAAGATGGATTTGAGATGAAGATGTGTTGGTGGATTTTTAGTATACAGGTAGTTGAAGCCAAGGGAGATAATGAGATGATTTAGATTAGGTACATAGAATGAGAAGATGGTGATCTTTAAGGCAGGTCTTATAGAAAAGAACTCTTCGGAATTTGTTGGGAAAGAGAGTCCTGCAAAAGAAAAGGCCAAGGGCGATTTCAGGCAGGAAAAAAAGAAGAGAAATGTTGTGACACACAGGGGAATGGAGCAGACAGTTAAGTGATACGGAACATTAAGGAGGAGGGCCTCAGAAAATTATAATTTGGATCCAGGAGGTAAGGGGTCATTCCCAGAGAAGGGACAGTGGTAAGACAGGACCTGATGGTTTTGGATGAAATGGAAAATTTGGGTGTGGGCATGGCTAGCGTGGACTAACCTAGCTAGATGTTTATTTGAGAAGTCTCAATAGTCAATAATGGCTGCACATTAGAATGACCTAAGTTTTCAAAACTATTCCTATCTGAATCCCACTCCCAGAAATTATGATTGATATGTTTCAGTGTGCCCTGGGCATCAGGAATGTTAAAAGTTCTCCGAGGTAACTCTAACACTGGGCTAGAGGGAGACAGAGTCATAGTCAATCATTGAATGGGGGAGGTCCTTGAGGAAACAAAACAGAGAAGTTCCCAGTAGGGATGAGGAAGTTAAATGAGTTTCTCCCTGAGACTGGGTGCCAAATTCAGTTTGTTTGATTGAATCTTTATCAAGTTCATTGTTTATCTAAGACTTTAAGAATGCTCCCCTTAGGTGCATAACTGGTGTTCATAATTGTGTTGCTGGAACACTGGGGGAGGTTAAAAAGGAGTCCAAGTGGGAGGGAGAAAACCAGGTCTTTTCACCTTCCAAATGTTTTTGGGTCCTGGCTCCTGCTGTGGTGTTCCTTCAGAGCCTGTTCACTGGTGTTTGTTTTATCGAATATTGTGCCTTTGGCTTTTCCTAACATTCATAATCTTCCTGGTTGTCCAGCTGGGCCTCGTTCCTTGGAAACCAGTCTGTGTGATTGTTTGGACTTTCAGTATTTCCTTCTTTCCCTCTGAATATAGTTGCTGAAGAAACCAGGTCATTTTTCTTTTTTTTTTTTTTTTAAAGATTTTATTTATTTGACAGAGAGAGAAAAATCACAAGTAGGCAGAGAGGCAGGCAGAGAGAGAGGGGGAGGAAGCAGGCTCCCTGCGGAGCAGAGAGCCCAACTCGGGGCTCGATCCCGGGACCCTGGGACCATGACCTGAGCCGAAGCCAGAGGCCTTAACCCACTGAGCCACCCAGGCGCCCCCAGGTCATTTTTCTTACAGGGTTTTCCATATTTGGGATTTTGCTGATTTCTTCCCTCTCCTCCATTATTATTGATCATGTTCTTCTGTGTCTGTATTTCTTAAAAAGGGACACACACACTAAAAGGCTTGAGCAGATTCAGGTTCCATCTTTTGGCAAGAGTTGATCAGTGGGTTCAGGTATTACCAGTCAGTCAGATCCATCCACTATCAAATTTATAATCAGGTTTTCACCTAAAGATTTCAGTAGTTATTAATCATCATTGCCTAGATTCATTGTTTCATTAGGAGTCAGAAAGTGATTATATGGTGATTTTATCACTGCTTTTAATTAATTAGCTAGAATGCTTTTATAAATGAGAACTTTTCCTCATCAATTATTTGGTTACTTTAATGTATAGTTATTTGAAAGAAAAGCAGGACAAATGCTTGATTCTGTCCCTTTAGTTGTCAGTTTCTGAGTAACGAGTAGGTTCACCTATACCTACAAAGATACCCATTGAATGTTTTTAAACTATCATATGAATTTCTGGATTGTTTTTAACAGATTTATTGAAATTTACATTATAAACCATAAAATTAATTCCTTTTCAACATACAGTTCAGGGGCACCTAGGTGGCTCAGTCAGTTAAACATCCCACTCTTGATTTTGGCTCAGGTCATGATCTCAGGGTTGTGAGATGGAGCCCCATGTCGGTCTCTATACTGGGCGTGAAACCTGCTTAAGATTCTCTCCCTCTGGCCCTCCCCCTGCTCACTCTATCTCTCTGTCTCTTAAAAAAAAAAAAAAAAGAACAGTGTATAGTTCAATGGTTTTTCATATATTTACAGAATTGTGCCACCCTCACTACAATTCAATTTTAGAACATTTCCATCTCAGAAAGAAACTTTATGAACGCTTGGATTTTTTTTAAGAATGTACTTAATATGTTTCAGTACATCTTAATATAATTCTTTAGAGGCTCAAAGTATTGCATTTTTGGTCAGTTAAGAGTCTTTTTGAGATTGGTTCCTATACCACATTATTAAGAAAATGAGAGGATGATTTTCCAGATTCATAATCAGGGGATGCTACATAGCTATGAGATTGGTTATCAATCTTGGATGCATATTAAAATCAACTGAAGAAACTTGAGACCTCTTGATGTGCAGTCCATTCCCTATACTAATTACAGTGATCTCTGTGGGTGACACGCAAGCATCAGTACTTTAAAAAAAATCCCTAGCTGGGTTACACTGTACAACCATGTTTGGGAAGCACTGAACTTTGAGGATGTGGATTAATTTACTTTCTTCCTTCCTCCATCCCACATCCCTTCAATCCTATCCAGCTTTCTTTCTCTCAGTCTTCTGTTCCTATCTTAGGCAGCTACATCAATTTTGCCCACTCAGGCTAACTACCTTAGTCATTTGACTCTTTTTAAACTAGCACTCTTCAAATCCAAGGGATGTTTTGAAGAAAAATAGCTGGCTCGGATATGTATTACACAAAGATCACAAAGATACTTCTGTCAACAATATGAAAGAGGTAGTGATGAAGCAAGTAAAACCACTTAGAGTTTAAGTGCTTCCCCAGGACTCACAGTAACAACCTTCAAATTGCTCAGATACTCTAAGTTGACCATGGTCCAGTCTCAGTCCCTATTCCCATCCTCTTCAAATTCTCTACAGCCCTGTACCCTACAGTATGACCATATTAATATCTTTTTCCCCCCAATACCTTGCTGCAGAAAGGGTGCCACACCATAGACCCATAGAATTGGAATCCCCTAGGGGTTTATTAGAAATGCAGGATCTCCGGGCACCTGTGTTGCCCAGTGTGTTAAAGTGACCTACTCTTGATTTCTGCTCAGGTCATGATCTCATTGTTGTGAGATTGAGCCCCCTGTTGGCTTCCGTGCTGAGCATGGAGCCGGCTTAAGATTCTCTCTGCTGGGGTGCCTGGGTGGCTCAGTCCCTTAAGCGTCTGCCTTCAGCTCAGGTCATGATCCCAGGGTCCTGGGATCAAGCCCCGCATCCCCGTCTCTGCTTGGCGGGGAGCCTGCTTCCCCTCCCTCTGCTGTTCCCCCTGCTTGTGCTCTTTGGCTCTCTTTTTCTCTGTCAAATAAATAAATAAAAATCTTAAAAAAAAAGAAAGTTTCTTTCTGCCCCTCCCCTGCCCTGCCCACGCATGTGGGCTTTCTCTCCCTTAAAAAATATTAAAAATAAAAAATAATTTTTTTGAAAAAGTAATGCAGGATTTCAGGCCCCACCCACAGGCCCAACTAAATCTAATTCTGCATTTTCACAATATCCTTCGGTTGATTCATGGGCACTTTAAAGTATGAGAACTTGGCTGTCTTTCCAGCCTTTTCTGCTCTTCCTTATGTTGTGATTTCTCTGTACATGTCAACTCTTGCCCTGTTTCTTTTGATTCGTGCTTCAAGCCTTAGTTCAAATGTTCTTGTCCTGGAGTTTTGACTGATTTCCCACCTCTGGATATAAGGGGTTTTTGCTTCTTCACAGCTTCAGTATTATGTTTGTCATACCCCTCTAATAAAACACTAATTTGATTCTCTTTTTAGTGACTCAGGTAAATGAGAAACTAGTACATTCAAAGCTCTTGAGTGCAATAATCATGTCTCATTCATTTCTGTATCTACCTAGCACTTTACTTTGCAAATATTAGAATTTCTATTTAAAAAACTAAAAGTAGAATAAACAAATGAGTAAGTCGGCTTACACGAATGCAGCATCTGCCGTCCTCTGCTTCTTTATCAGAAGTTACTGATATCTTCAACTGTCAAATTCAGCCTTATTTATTTTCATATACAGTCTTCACCAAGGCAAACAGCCTGTATTAACATCATACCCACCATGAGTTGATGTCTGGAATTACTGTTGGTTTGTACTCTGTACTACATGTGTCTGGTGTGAGTTCTAAGCACTGCGTGCCCACCAATGTATTTCCTTTTCTCTGTTCCTACCCACTTTTAATCTTTGTGTGTGTGCCCAGCATGTAAAATTTAATTCATCTTTGTACTTGGTTTGAGATCTCATTCTTCTATTTTTTGGTTTAACCCAATGGCAGACTTAGTTGAACCTACCTGGATACAGATGTTACCTATGACCACTAACAGTTCTTCTGGACTCTGCAATTTACATGGTCAGACATTGTAGTCCACTAGTATGCACATGTATATACAAAATGGCTACATTGCTTTCTTTAAACTTAAAATTATCCAGTTTTTTCCCCCATGGCTCATGGTTGAGCTTGTTATGGAGAAATATAATCCTAGAAACTCTAACATGGTTTTTGGAACACGGAGTCATGCAGATTGGTGGTTTGACCAGATGTTCCAAGAGCTGGTCCATTTTGGCAGGTAGGAGAAAGTAGTAGTCTTACCAAGAGCCTTGGGGCTCTGCTGAGGTAGTTGTACTATGTTGCATTGTCATTATATTTCTATCTGTGCTTGCTACAATGCTATGCCTCCTTAAACCTACTCAGTATATGTGAATCTATACCTCGTTAATTTCTCTAAGTTCTGTAGACCCACAAGTATTAACACTATTAGTATATTTCTTGCTTGATTGTTCTCCTTTATCTCTGAATTATCCAAAAACTAAGGGACTTAGTTGGCTTATAGGGGCAGGGACTCAATCCTTTTCAACATGCCAGAGAGAGGGAGAAATTGTATCTTCACTACTGCTACTGCTTTTTTGTTGTCACACAGTATTGTGTGAAGCATTGTCCTGTGACATCCTTTGGGTATGTGTTCCCCTAGGGTAATATGACTGCTGGTCCACTTTACTACATAGGCTACAGTGGTAATCCAGACCTGGTCTCCAAAGCAACAGCTTTGTTGATTTATACTCACACGCTTATATCTTATCTTCAAGTATCATCACAACTACATGCTAGGGTATAAAGAAACTTCCAGTGTGAGCTATATTGCTGATGTGGATTTTGTTAACTGCCCATTTATGAGTCTAGCTATGCCTACATTCTTGGACTAGGTTTACTGTTTTTCTCCTCCTATACGAAGTAAAATCTAGTCTTTAAATTTGACCTATGACCATCATGTAATACCATTTGCTGTTCTTGACTCACCAGCTTTTGTCCCTATTTTACTATAAACTTCAATGTTGGGATCACATTTGTATATGTCTGAATTCATTGGAAAACTGTTTTAGGAATTGGTAGTGGGTTTGCTTGCTTATTAGAGAATTGGAAATAGCTAAAATACTGATAAACTAAGTATAACCTGGCCAATCATGTGGGTGTGTCATGAAAGAAGGGTTATAATGTATCTAGTCCATTGCATCTGAATTCTAAATAAATGAAAGTACTTTTCAGTTTTTCTCAAATGACTATTTTTTTTCCTTTATAATTTAAGTGGTATCCAAGAGAAATGTAGGTCACAATTTTATCTTAGAAAAATTTGTATTTATCTTAGGATATATTAGCCTCATTAGTAACAATCTAAATTTCAACATTTAATTTCCTTTTTGGGAAGTGAGAATCACATTGTAGGCTCTCTGGGATGTGGAAAGGAGAAAACTTGTACTTGAAAGCCATACTTGGAAAACAAAGAGGGTCAAATGCCTGCATAGCCATATGCACCTTTGGGTCAAAATTACTTGAGATTCCATTAGAGAGTTGGTTTGTTCAGTATTTAGCTAAGCATGTGTGAAATATTATAAATTCTATTTAAGGGTAGCATCTTCTAAAAGCTGGTTCCAAGAAGCTATTGGAATATATGTAGTAGAGAAAAATGTCATCTCTCTATTTAGACATGCATGTGGTATATGTATTATATGTACAATTCTGAGTGAACTCCCAGGTGAGTTCCTTTGTTAAAACTTTTAATTTTGATGTTTTATCTTTTCTTTTCTTTTCTTTTTGTTTTCTTTTTCCTTTCCTTTCCTTTTCCTTTCCCTTTTCCTTTCCTTTTTTCCCCTTCTTTTCTTTTCTCTTCTTTCAGAGAGTTAGTGCATGCAAGCAAGTGAGGGAAGGGGAAGATGAAGTGGGAGAGAGAGTATCTTAAGCAAACTCCACACACAGCATGGAGCCTGACACAGGGCTCCATCTCATGACTCTGCGTTCATGACCTGAGCTGAAATCTAGAGTCAGACCCTTAACTGACTGAGCCACCCAGGAACCCTTAGGTTTGATGACTGACTTCAGACTGAAACTTTTCCACACAGAGGAATTGTTGTTACTGCTTCTCATCTAAGTGTCATTTAATTTGAGCTATTCTATTTGTTGAAAAATTGAATCTGTGCCCATGATCCAATTCTATGGGAGAATAGCATATTCTGCCCAGTGTAGCCTTCATTACAGGGGACTGGCTAGGGAAATGAGTAAGCACTGGCTACCAACTGGTCAGTCTCTACTTAGTTTCTTTATGGTAGAAGAAGGAACAGCAAGAACATTGCTATGGTTGGGACATTTATATATTCAAGGATTATAGCTATATTTGGCCCCATTTTGTTATTTTCTCTGAAGAGTACAATAATACATATTCACTACAAACACTCAGAAAAAGCAGGAAAGTTTTTAAAAGCAGAAAAAAAGAGGACTTACTTATAATCCTAACACCCAGAGGTAATAATCATTTTTGGCATATCTTCCTTTTGTATTTGTTTATGTGTTGCTTTATGTCGATATGTAAAAAAAGTTGTAGTTTGAGCCTAAGTTGTGTTCATTGCTTGGAATCAGGTAACTGTGATAAGTTTGTGGGTGGCTCACCAGAAATGTGTTGGCATCATAGACAGAAGAATGATATTTAAGAGAAACTCTAAAGAATCTGGCATATAAGGAATGGAAAAGATGTTCAAAATTATTAATCAGGAAAATGCAAATTGAGAAGTATAATGAGATATCATGATACATCCATTAGAATGGCCAAAATAAAAAAAAGTCTATCGTCGGCAAGGATGTAGAAAAACTGGAACTCTTATATACTGCTATATTAATGCAGAATGGTGCAACTACTTTGGAAAACACTGTGATATCATGTTAAAAGTTAATATATATGTACAAAATGATCAGCCATATCACTCCTAGGTATTTACTCCAATTAAATGAACACATGTAACACAAAAAATTGTACATCAATTTTTAGAATAACATTTACCGTAATTACCCCAGATTGGAAAGAACTCAAATATCCATCAACAGATGAGTGGATAAACTATATGTCTTAATCCTTTTAGGCTGCTGTATCACAACATCACTGACTGAGTGGTTTATAAACAAGAGAAATTTACTTCTCAGGATCCTGGAGGATGAAATTCCAAGACATCAGAGTGTCATCATGGTCAGGTGAGGACCCCAACTTCTTGTTTCTTCACATGGCTTCTTTTCTAAGAACATTAATCCTATTAATTAGGGCTCTGCCCTCATGATATAATTATCTACCAAAGGGCCTATATTCTAATACCATCACCTTGGGCATTGGGCTTCTAACATGTGGATTTTGGGGAGATATAGACATTCAATCTATAGCACTGTGGTATGCCTATACAATGGAACACATACAACTTGTATGAATCTAATAGTACTTAGGCTTACTGAAAGAAGCCAGAGGAAAATAAAACACTACAAGATGTATGATTTCATTTATATAAAATTCTAGAAAATGCAAACTAATCCTGAAAAAGCACAGGTGAGTGATACTTGGAGACAGGGGTTATAGAGGGGCAGAATGGAAGGATTAAAAAGGGACATGAGGAAACTTTTGGGGGTAATTCCTGTGTTTAATATTCTTCCTTATTCTGACAGTTTCATAAATAGATACATATACCCAAATTTGTCCATTTGTACCCTTTAAATATGTGGTGTTGATTATATGTCAGTTATAGCTCACAAAAGCTGTAAAGACTTTCTTCCTTGAATGAGATTGAATATATCAGTCATGGCTCATTGGTTGTAAATCACAGAAAGTGACTTGGTCTAAAATAAGTTAAAGGCAAGTCATTAAAAAGATAAAGAGAACTTAAAGAACTATTTGAAAGGCTGAAGGAGCCAGACCTGGAATGGAGCAGGACATAAGACAATTTCAAAGGCTTAGGAATGAGACAGGAGAGGAATACCTCATGCCTGGCACCATTTGGGTCCACATAGGGTGCATTTTCTGTTTATTGAATAGATTCCACAATTTTCAGGCTGGGATAATGGGATAACGGGCTTCCACTATGATTACTCTGTTCAAGAGTAATAGTCCCTGGAAAGAGTATTCCCCTTGGCTGGGGGAAAGAGGTTGCCGCTAATTATGTAAGGAAACCAGAGTGTTAATGGAAAGAAGTAATAGTGAGTAATAAAAATCGAATGCCCACCCTTCAAGGTTGTTTGTATTCTGTTCTAGTTACTGTTCTTTATGTATGTGGGGGGGGGATCGATATTAAGTTATTAACAACTGAGTATAACTACATAAACACAATGTTTTAAAAATGGAAATAAATTCATGGGGAGATGGAGAGGAGAAGAGAGTTGAGGGAACTTGGAGGGGGAGATGAACCATGAGAGACTATGGACTCTGAAAATCAATATGAGGGTTTTGAAGGGGCGGGGGGTGGGAGGTTGGGGGAGCCTGGTGGTGGGTATTGTGGAGGGCACATATTGCATGTAGCATTGGGTGTTGTAAATAAAAAATGAATTCTGTTATACTGAAAAGAAATTAAATTAAAAAAAGGAAAAAATGGATATAAATTAATATAGTAGTTTTTCACTGTAATAGTAATAGTAATATATACCCATTATAGATCATTAGGAAGAACAAAATTAGGAAGAACAAAGCAAAGATTCACTACGAAGAGGCAACCACTCTTAAAATGCATTAATTTTTTAACATAGGTCAGGGTTTTTTAATGAATAAAAACATTCCCTTATTTGTAAATTAATCTTCACAAACAATTATACAGAGAAATAATTGGACATAAAATTCCAATTATGTCCTTTAAACTCATTGCTTCCCACATTTCAGCTGCTGGGAACACCACTGTCATACCACCAACTTGTACTGTATAACATGTTTAAAGTCAAATGATTTGACATCAACCCACCTTTTTAAAAAAAATTAATACTATTTGTTTAGAGTAATTTTAGGTTCACAGAAAAATTAAGGGAAGGTACAGAGAACTTTCCTATACCTCCTACTCCCACACATGCATAGTCCATTTTAAACATCCTTCATCAGAGTGGTACACCTGTTATAATTGAAGAACCTACATTGACATATCATAATGACCAGAAGTCCATAGTCTGCATTAAGTTTCATTCTTGATGTTATATTATTATATGGTTTTAGACAAATTTATATCCAGTCACTAGTAAACTGATGGATAACAAGTCATTTCTAAACTTGGTAGCTTAAGCCAACAACAAATCATTTTATTATTTCTCATGTGGGTAAGGAACTGAAGAAGAGATTGGTTGAATGGTTCTGGCTCTGGTCTCTCATGCATTTGCAGTTATATGGGGCTTGGGTGGTCTTAGACTTCTCAGGAATGTCTCTCTTCATGTAGTCTCAAGTTTCTCTGTATGGTTTCTGTTTATGGCTTAGTCTGGGTTTCCTTATAGCATGGCGGCCTCATGATGGTTGAAGGCTTCAAGAGAGACTATTCTGGGTGTTAAGTCTGAAGCTTCATTGCCTTCTGTGACTTTGACTCAGTGTCACTTTGACCTCATTCTAGTGGTTATAAGCAAGTCCCAAGTCCACCCAAATTCAAGGAGCTGAGATAGATAACCCTGTGAGAAAATGCCACATAAAAATTGCTCTTGTTTTTCCTCAATAATTTTAATGTTTTACAGCCCATAAGGGCAAAACACTCTTCCTAATAATGGACTTAAATGTATTTATTTGCCACAGCTCTCTGTAACCAACCAACTTGAAATTGGTTGCACTTACTTCCCTGTCCTGAAATGGTTGAGTCACATGTAGAGGTTTTGGTATGTTACCACTTTTGTTTTCACGCTGTTGCTGCCACATAATTTGATACCTATTCTGTGCATCGTGTAAGCCTTTTTTGCTCAGCTAGCTAATAGTTCTGAGTTCCTAGCATTACTACTCAAGAATTCCTAAATCATTTTCCTGATCATTGCATTGCATTGCTACCACTTACTATGGCTTCTGTGTTTTGGTTCATTGTCTCTAGACTTATTATTTTACATTTGTCTACATTAAACCATATTCTCAGTTTATTCGTTCTTTTACTGTGAGGGATACCAATCCATCTGAATCATGCCATTGTGTTTTTCCTATGTGCTGTATGTATAACCATATAAAACCAATAAAAATCTATGTACCTTAGAGGAAGTTATGAATATTTTATTGGTTATGCTTCAGGGTCATACTAACAACTCAAAACAGGTCAAGGCAATGTTCAAGATACCAGGCCACTGAACAGAACTTCCAGGAGGGAATGAAGCCAGTATTTACCAGGGGAAAGCTCTGATAAAATCTGGTTCACTCTGTAAATTTGTACTACGTTCACTGGTGGCCTAAGGCTCATAATTTCAGAACTCTGTTTTTATCTTTGTTTAAATACCCCTGTTATAGTCCTCTTTAAAAATACTTCACTGAAAAGGAATGTAATCCATTCAAAAGTATACTGCATATGTCAGAAAGCCAATTAGCTTGGGTTACTGTTAAGAAAGTTGCTTAAAAATTAAATAAAGAGGGGCGCCTAGGTGGTTCAGTTGTTAATCATCTGCCTTCAACTCAGGTCATGATCCCAGAGTCCCGGGATCATGCCCTGCATCAGGATCCCTGCTCAATGGGAAGCCTGCTTCTCCCTCTCCCACTCCCCCTGCTTGTGTTCCTTCTCTTCTGTGTCTCTCTCTGTCAAATACATAAATACAATCTTCAAAAAATTAAATAAACACATGTAATAAAAATTAAGTTCTACCGATCTCTAATTTCATTCTTGCAAAACATGTTCGTGGCCTCTTATGTGCCAGGGAGTTAGCTGGAGTAAAATAAAAACTAGAGAGATCTTTTTTCAAGAAATTACAGATTGGTGAAGGAAAAACTCAGTAGCATATCATTACAGTTCACTTCTATTTGTAACATCTTTAAATGTTACCACAGAGAACTGCAGATATACAGCACAGGGAATGAATAATAGTAATGAGAAAGTTTATGAAAGGTTGAAAAGACAACTGGGTTTAAGATACTGCTGTGTACCGTGCTGTGTTCTTGTTTGACTTATGAGACATTGTGGAATATGGAAGAATCACATATGTGCAGGGAAGATAAAGCCTGTTACTTTCATGGTCCTTCCTCCTCTGCCACAACTTAAAGAAGTGATAGGAACACCTACAGGACTCCTGGGGAATCAGAGGGTGATCAGAGGTACTTTCTAAAGCTTAGTGAGGGTAGTGTGACATTCCTATTGATGGGTCAGGCAGAAGAAATCCGCAAGAGAACTTGAGGTGACGGTTCTAAAGAGTAGTGTATTAGTTAAGTAGACAAAAGCAGAGAGTCACTGTGTTTCAAAAGATGCATAGGCTTTCAGGAGGGGTGTGTGTATGTAGTTGTGTATATAAGGAATCAGAAAAAATAATCTCTGTGATGCTGCTTTGAAAGAGAATAAGGAAAACTTGAATACAATATTAATGCTATATTTTATTCATTTACTGTGATAAAATCTTAACATCATTGAATGGAAGAGAATATTGTGATTTCTGAAGGGTCCCTTTGGCAAATGCAAGTGATAGCATAAGTCTGTTTTCTTCAAGTGATAATTAATTATCCATGGCAAAGGAAGTCTTAAAGCAAAAAAAAAAAAAAAAAAAAAAAAAAAGAAAATGTCCCTTTCCTGAAGGAGCTGGCTATGACATGGGAGACAGTCAGTGATAAGCACAAGGAAGAGTAAGTGATCAATGTGAGCTCATTGGGTAATTTTTCTCTCCCTTTGCTTTGAACGGCCATAGCATTTATCATATGTTCTGCCTAATTTAGCACTTAATAACATAGTTTCTCAGTGTCCTCTAATTGTTTGATAAATGAAACAACCAGACTGTTTCCCCAACCAGACTGTTGTCTCCCTGAGGGCAGGGACTTTGTTCTCGTCTTGTCTCCTCTCTCCTCATACCAGTGTCTAGTGGAGTGATTAGTAGGCAGCTGTAAGTGTCCTGTGAATGCACACTTATTGATGATCTAAGGGATTGTACAATCAGGCTCAGTTATTTTACTTCACTTTGCTTTTCTGGAAAATAAAAAGTTAAACTTCTTGATTTCTAAGGTCTTTTCCAGCCTTGAGGATCTTTAATTAAGATTTCAATCTGCTTGTACTTGACTGGATAGAATAAACCTACCATTAACATCCATATGAGATATTTGTATCATGCACATATCGGATATTTTTCTGAATTGTGAAGCCAGCATATTACTTTTTTCTCCCATCCATAAAATCATTTCAACAAATAAACAATACTGTGTGCCAGGTGTTTTGGGAGATGCTAAAGAGTTACTGTTGAGCAATGTAAACATGGTTCTCACCTTCCCAAAGCCTGTAGATAATTAACAAAGAATAGAGGAAGACAGTTAACGATAGCCAAAGTGTGAGGAAAGCTCTGCTGGGAGGAAGGACCCAGTTATGGGGGCACCTATTTGAGCACTCAGCCCTGTCCCTTGGGCTTCTGGAAGTCTTGCTTGCTATTAATACTAGGTCTGAGATGATATGAAGGATTAGAATGGGCCAAATGATTGAAGCATAGAAGTAGAAGCACAACTTGCAAAAAAATCCTGAAGTGGATCTGAAGAGCCTGAATATTAAAGGAATTTCAGTGAGGCCTGGAGTGAGGTTTTGAAGGAGAGAAGAGGTGAGACATGGGACAAAGATGGGCCAAAAGTCAGATCTTTGAAGAGCATTAGAATTTCTGTTAAGGAGTATGGTAGCCGCTAGAGGATAAGAGAGGTGATGTGATCAGATTTGTGTGTGTGTGTGTGTGTGTGTGTGTGTGTGTGTGTGTACCATACTTCAGTGTGTTTTATGTTCCAGCCACTGAAATCTAATATATATTTCTGACATAATCTAAGATTATCTGTATCAGACTTAAACATAAAATGGTGACTTTTACTTGGTTATAGGTAGCAGATGTTCCTAACCAATTCAACAGATCACTGTTTTTTTGACAGAGATTGACTTTCACTGTTTAAAGTAGCATCCATGTAAATTGAAAAAAGTTAGTGCCACTAATTATTTTTGTAATTAATTTGCTGATATCGTCAATGTGTTTTCTTTTGAAACAGTGGCTGATGAGTAAAACTATTCAGTGCTGAATTAATATGAAAGAGTGGCTAAGTCCATGGTGGAAAGAGCATAGACTTTGGATTTGGGTGGATACTAACATGCTAGCTCCTTAATTGTAAACAGTGAGAGTTTGAGTGATTCATGTGTTTAATTCTCTCTTTTGCAAAATGGAGACAATAAATCAGGGTTTTTGTAAGGATTAAAATGACTTTTGGGGGGCTCCTGGGTGGCTCAGTCACTAAGTGTCTGCCTTCGGCTCAGGTCATGATCCCAGAGTCCTGGGATCGAGCCCCGCATTGGGCTCCTTGCTCTGCGGGAGGCTTGCTTCTCCTTCTCCCATTCCCCCTGCTTGTGTTCCCTCTCTCACTGTGTCTCTCTCTGTCAAATAAATAAATAAAATCTTAAAAAAAATGGCTTTTTGTAACATATCTAGCAAATGATCGCAGATACAGTATAGGCTCAATAAATATTAGTTCGTTTTCTCCTCAGAGGCTCTTTTCTCTTTACTATAAAGTGGAAACTATTTGGGATTTCTCTTCATATTAAAAACTCAGTATGACCTATCTCATGACAAACATCATGGTTACTAGGAATTAAGGAAGGGAATATGAATTAGCACTTACCATCAAACTAAGATAAACTTTTTCTTCTCCAGTTCCTAGCTTTCCCTCACAAGACAAAGGATTGGTTCTGCTTTTGGCTCAATGTCTTTGGAGGAAGATTTTAAACATGTCCCAGATTAATCAGACAAACAGGAGATTTAAGAAGAGGCATAGACGTGCCCTGTGAGAATGTTTTTGTAGTTTCACTGTACCTTTTATTCAGTTCAAGTTTATAGAAGCTACAGTTTAATTCAAATAATGTTACCTCTACCAATATCACATAAAACACTTTATGGGCAGTATGTAATTTTGTATAAAAAAGTAAGTATAATACCAGATAGAAATTGAAAAGCATGGATCAGCAAATATTTATTGAGAACCTACTATATTAATAATAACATTATAAGTAATACTTGTATTTTAGAAACACTTAAATAGCTTTTACATTTTTTATCCCCACTATAGGAGTAATATTTGCCTTTTAGAAACAAATATGTAAACAACCTAATATTAATTGGTATTCACCGAGTGCTTCATATGTGCCTGCCTCTGTACTAAGTTCTTTCTTTGCATTAGCTCATTTAATCCATATGTCAGTCCTAGGAGATGATTATTACAATAATTTCCATTTTATATATGAGGAAAATGAACCACTGAGGTGTAAAGAAACTTGTCCAAAGACACTCAACTAATAAATACAGTATTTGGAATTGTAACCCAGGCAGTTTGGTCCTAGGGCTCATACTCATTATCTCTCTGCCAAATTGCCTCTATATGCGTTACTAGATGCCATGTGTAGTTCAAATTGCCAGTTGCTATCTGCCAGATATTTTTTTAAAGATTTTATTTATTTATTTGACAGAGAGAAACACAGTGTGAGAGAGGACACAAGCAGGGGGAGTGGGAAAGGGAGAAGCAGACTTCCCACTGAGCAGGTAGCCCGATGTGGGGCTTGATCCCATGACCCTGGGATCATGACCTGAGCCGAAGGCAGACACTTAATGACTGAGCCACCCATGTGCCCCAGATATAGATATATATATGTATTTTTATGTTGTGTTTGTCACCATATAGTACGTCATCAGTTTTTGATGTAGTGTTCCGTGATTCACTGTTTGGTGTAACACCCAGGGCTCCATGCAATATGTGCCCTCCTTAATACCCATCACAGAGCTAACCCATCCCCCCACTTCTAAAAGCCACAGTTTGATTCCTGGAAAACAAAGAGAATATATCAACCACTATGAAGTACACATGATCTAATTCAGTGACAAACCTGCTGACAAACAATTATGATACTACCTAATAATTACTAATATAGTGTTTATTTCTCTAGGTCCTGGGAGGTGAAGGCTAGAGAACAGTCAGGATGAAAGGATAGAGCAATGCAGTTGAGTAATATACTGTCTGTTACCTAAACCAGAGTTTGGAAAATGGTGGCCCCAGTTTTCTTTGACCTTCCATTTTCTTCTAATTAAATTAGTTGCCAACATTTAAAAATTAGACTTGTAAAATTCCGGATTTTTGGATTCTCCTGAAAAACGAATATCTGGTAGAATATTCTCGGAGAATAGTACACCATGACAAAACTCACCCTGAGTACATGCTTAAACAGGGCAAGTGCCCCCTCTATTAGCTACAGGAGCCAGCAAGCATTCTTTACTCATTCATTTGACTTATTAGTCCCTGTTAATATATCATTTGCAGCCTGCTTTTTCTAAGGGTGAAAGGTTTCTCAGAGGTTCATAATTTACCAGGGTATGTGTTATTCTCCCTGATTCTTAAAGAATCAAAGTAGCTCTAGCCTGATCACCCACAGTCAGAGACAGACTTCGCATTGAGCTGATGAAGGTTAAGCTTTTGGACTCATATCTCGTTTGCCCCCTAAGGCTCTGGGAGAGGTTCTAGCAATATGTTCACATGATCATATGTTTTGGAAAATTTTGCCAAAGTCAGGTATGTGAACTGCGGTTGGTTAATGCTCTTAATTTGGAGTTCCTTTCCTGTACATTCCCTCTTGTCAGGGGTGATGGAGTGGCTGTGGGCATTCAAAAGAAATATTCTCTTCTAAATAAATATATTTTGCATTCATTTAAGCATTCTTTTTTCTTAAAGAGGGCCCCTACATTGTAAAAGCTTCAGTATCTCTCTGCATAGGATGCTTCTTTCTTACCTCCAAAGACAGTGGTGTGCCCAGGTCAGCTTGTATGCTTGCCAGAGCTCATGTTACATTATCATGAATTTTGTGAGCAGGTCGTAAACACAACCAATAAGAATAAATTATATAAATTTACAATTGTATCATTAAAAAATAATAAAAGCTCATCAGTTCCTAATTATTTTACTATATTTTGCTATTATCTTTGCTTTTTAAAAAATTTTTTATTGTGTTATTTTAGTCACCATACAGTACATCATTAGTTTTTGATGTAGTGTTCCATGATTCATTGTTTGTGTGTAACACCCAGTGCTCCATGCAATACATGCCCTCCTTAATACCCATCACTGGGCTCACCCATCCCCTCACCCCTGTTATCTATACTATTGAAGTTATTTAAGTCTATTTTATTCATGCGCCAGAGATATTTTATAATGGGGTGACTGTACATCTCTCCCTAACTCTGTGTTCAGTGATGTAATGTTGATAACTTGAAATTAGTCATAGTAAGAATATTTGCACTATAGAAATAGGCAAACTGCAAGTCAAGGTTTTTTTGTTTTTTGTTTTTTGTTTTTTGTCTTTTTCCTGGAGAGTCAATTTTTACATGTTTACCAGCATACCACTTTCTGGTGGTTGGCTACATATTGGTATGAAGCCTGCGGTGTTGCTGGCACCATGTTCCCTTGGGCAAGCAGCCTGAGTTCCAAGGACACAGATCAAGCTATTGAAATGGCTTGTGGATGCCCCCTCTGCATGTGGGTGGTTTTCTTCCCTTGTCATAAAGGCAGAGTCCGAGGATCTGCTTCTCTGGAAGAAAACTTCTGTTTTTAAATAAAGGTATTTTCTAAGTGGAGAAAATGTACCTAAGTTACTCTAAGAGGGAGGTAGTATTATACGGGACAATACTTTGGAAAATAGAGTAATCCCCCCCCCCCACCAAAAAAAAGTTTCTGAACATGGTTAGAAACTTCTATAGTAGAAAACAAATAAGATTGGCAACAAGGTGGTGGATGACAGTTGACTTTATTGAGTTTTGAATGCAGTAGGCATTGTGCTAAGCATGTTACACATACTTGATGTCATTTGATCCTTAGAATAAAAAACCCTCTGATGTTGATATTATTTTGTTCATTTTACAAAAGAAACCCAAGGCTTAGAGACACTAAGCAAGTGGCCAAGACACTAGCCAGTAAAATGTTAAAGTGAGGGTAGGATTTATAACCTTGATTAGTCTGGCTTTGCACCCAACCAACTCTTAAATATGATGCTGTGGAGCCTGTGCAGAAAGTCTAGTGGAGATGACACATGAGCATTTTTCAAACAAAAAAATAATTGGTGACTCATAGAAAATAAGCTCTGAAACCTTTAATTCCCACATATTCAAACTCTTGTAGAAATAGTAAAAGTGTTATTACTTACCGATTTGGATGCCTTTTATTTCTTTTTCTTTTTGGATTCCTGTTAGCTAGGACTTCCAATATTGTATTGAATAGAAGTGGTGAGAGTAGACATCCTTGCCTCATTCCTGATCATAGTAGAAAAACTCTCAGTTTTTCACCATTGAGTATGATGTTTGCTGTGGGTTTTCATCTATGGATTCTATTATGTTGAGGTATATCCCTCTAGATCTACTTTTTTGAGGGTTTTTATCATGAGTGGATGTTGTATATCATCAAATGCTATTTCTGAAATGATTGTAGTTTTTTCCTTTCTCTTGTTGATATGATGTATCACATCGATTGATTTGCAAATATTGAACTGCCCTTGTATCCAAAGAATAAATCGAACTTGATCATGGTGAATGATTTTTTTAATATAATGTTGGATTTTATTTGCAAATATATTTTTGAGGATTTTTCCATCTATGTTCATCAGATATATTAGCTGGTAGTTCTCTTTTTTGTGGTGTCTTATCTGGTTTTGGTAAATTTTCCTTTTCTATTTTTTGGAACAGTTTTAGAAGAGTGGGTATTAAGTCTTCTTTAAGTGTGTGCTGGAAATCACCTGTGAAGCCATTTTGTTCTAGACTTTTCTTTGTTGGAAGGTTTTGGATTACTGACTGAATTTCATTCCTGGTAATCAGTCTGTTCAAATTTTCTGTTTCTTTCTGCTTCAATTTTTATAGCTTGTATGTTTCTAAGAATTTATCCATTTCTTTTAGGTTGTCCAGTTTGTTGGCATATAATTTTTAATACTATTATAATCCTTTATTTTTCTGTGGCACTGGTTATTATTTCTCTTGCATTTCTGATTTTGTTTGAGTCCCCCTCCCCCTTTTCTCTTTCAATGATTCCTGCTAAAGGTTTAACAATTTTGGTGATCTTTTTCAAAGAACCATCTCCTGGTTTCATCAATCTATTGTTCTATTGTTTTTTAGTTTCTATTTTGCTTATGCTCTAATCCTTATTATTTTCTTCTTTTTTACAGGTTTTGGGTTTTGTTTGTCTTCTTTTTCTAGGTCATTTATGTGTAAGATTAGGTTGTTTATGTTTGATTTTTATTTTTAATTGAGATAGGCCTGTATTACTATAAAAATCCCCTGTAGAAAACTTTTGCTGTATCCCAAGGATTTGGGACTGTTGTGTTTTCATTTTCATTTGTCTCCATTTATTTTTTATTTCCTCTTTGATTTCTTGGGTGACTCATTAATTGTTTAGTGGCATGTTATTTAACCTCCATGTATTTGTGTTCTTTCCAGATATTTCTTGTGGTTGACTGCTAGTTTCATAGTGCTGTGGTCAGAAAAGATGCATGGTATGATTTCATTCTTTTCGAATTTGTTGAGACTTCATTTGTATCCTAACTTATTATCTGTTCTGGAGACTGTTCCCTGTGCACTCGAAGAGAATGTGTATTCTGCTGTGTTAGGATGGAATGTTCTGAATATATCTGTTAGATCCATCTGGTCCAATGTATTGTTCAAAGCCACTATTTGGTTTTTGATTTTCTGTTTGCGTGATCTAGTCATTGATGTAAGTGGGGTATTAAAGTCCCCTACTATTATTGTATTACTGTCAATTACTTCCTTTATGCTTGTTATTAGCTGCTTTATGCATTTGGGTGTTCCCATGTTGGGTGCATGAATATTTATAGTTGTTATATCTTCATGTTGGATTGCCCTTTTTATAATTATATAGTGTTCGTCTTTGTCTCTTGCTACAGTCTTTGTTCTAAAGCCTATTTTGTCCAATATAAGTACTGCTACCCCAGCTTTCTTTTTTCTTCCATAAGTGCTTTTCCATCCCTCATGTTTAATTTATATGCGTCTTTAGGTCTAAAATGAGTGTCTGGAAGATAGCATATAGATGGGTCTTGCTTTTCTGTACATTCTGTCGTCTTTTATCGTTTGGTCGTTTAGTCCATTTACAGTCACACTAATTTTTGATAGATTAAGTACTCACTGCCATTTTGTTATGTACTTTTTGGCTGTTTTTGAAGTCGTCCCTTCCTTCTCTTGCTCTCTTTTCTGATGATTTGTTGGCTTTCTTTAGTGATGTATCTGGGTTCCTTCCTCTTTATTTTTTTACTTATCTATTACCAGTTTTGATTTGTGGTTACTATTTCTATAATAACATCTTAGGCACATGGCAGTCTTTTTTTTTAAAGATTTTATTTATTTATTTGACAGAGAGAGAGAGAGAGAGAGATCACAAGTACAGAGAGAGGCAGGCAGAGAGAGGGGAAGCAGGCTTCCTGCTGAGCAGAGAGCCTGACGTGGGGCTCGATCCTAGGACCCTGAGATCGTGACCTGAGCTGAAGGCAGAGACTTAACCGACTGAGCCACCCAGGGGCCCCATGGAAGTCTTTATTAAGTTGATGGTCCCTTACTTTTAAGCCCACTCTTTACTTTTCTCCCTTACTATGTTTTAGGTATATGGTGTTATAATTTGCATCCTTTCATTTTGTGAATCCCTTGACTGATTTTTATAGATACACTTAATTTTACTGCTTTAGTGCTTCCTACTTTTCTTACTCCTGCTTATGGCCTTTCCATTCTACTCAAAGAGTTATTATTTAACATTTTTTTCCCTAGGGCTTGTCTAATGGTGATAAATTCTTCTAACTTTTGTTTGTCTGGGAAACTGTCTTTCACTCAGTTCTAAATGAAAGCCTTTCTAGATAGAGCATTTTTGGTTGCAGATTTTTTTTTTCTTTTAACACTCTGAATATATCATGGCATTCTCTTCTGGTGTTCAAAGTTTCTGCTGAAAAATCGGCTCATAGCCTTAAAGCATTTCCCTTGTATGGAACAATTTTCATTTACTTGCTGCTTTTAAAATTTTTTCTTCTACTTTTTGCCATTTTAATTACTAGTGTCTTGGTGTGGACCTCCTTGGGTTGATTTTTTGGGGTGTTTTCTGTGCCTTCTAGATCTGGATTTTTGTTTCCTTCCCCAGATTCAGTAAGTCTTCAGCTATTTTCTCTTTATATGTATTTTCTGCACCCTTTTCTCTCTCTTCTCCTTGTGGGATCCCTATAATGTAAATGTTATGACACTTATAGGTTGCTGACTTCCCTCACTTGCTGAGTTCCCTTATTCTATTTTCATTTATTATTGTTTTTTTTTTTCCTCTCTCTCCTTTTTAGCTTGATTGCTTTCCATTGCTCTGTCCTGCTGGTCACTGATCTGTTCTGCTGCTGCTTCTAGTCTACCACTTATCCCATCTACCATATTTTTAATCTCAGTTATTGAGTTCTTCATCTCTGGTTGGTTCTTCTTTATGTTTTCTGTGTCTTTGTTGAGGGTCTCGTCGAGATCCTCTACTCTTTTTTCAAGTCCAGTGAGTATGTTTATGACCATTACTTTAAATTCTTTGTCAGGCATATTACTTATCTCCATTTTATTCACTTCTTTTGCTGTGATTATGTCGTGTTCTTTCATTTTGTACCTGTTTTTCTCTCTCCTCACTTTGTCTAACTCTGTGTCTGCTTCTGTGTGTTCAGAAATTCAGCTACATCATCCGCTCTTGAAAGTAGTTGCCTTCTTAAGAAGAGGTCTTATAGTGCCTGGCAGCACAGTGTCCCCTGTTCATCAGAACCTGGCACTTCAGGGATCTATTGTGGCTGAGCTGCTTTTGCCGTTAGTCTTGTCATCTACAAGTCTTGTCATCTCTTTGCCTGTTGAGGGCAGGATTTGATCCCTGTGTTGTTAGTGGTCCAGTCTAGGGGCCCCTTGTGCTTGAATTGAGTCAAACCAGGCACTTGCCAGAGATTCAGCAGAACCAAACTGCAAGGTGCTTTCCTTGTGTTGCCCCCTAATAAGTTTTCATTGGTCAGAGAGGCCTGCAGTCAGACCATATGTTTGCCGCCAGCCTACTGCTGGGGCTTCAGGTAGACTGATGTGTATGGTTATCTTTCCCTCTCCTTGGGGCAGGAGTCACTTTGCAGTGGTGTGGTCACTTTCCTGCTATCAATATAAGATAAAAATTTAACTAGCACCAAGAGGGACAGATTATATAGCCAAAGTAAAACCACATATCCTCCAGATTGTAAATACCTAAATAAATAGGGAAAAATAAATAAAATAGGTAAGATTTTTAGAAAAGACACTGACAAAATAGATGAAAGATGGTGTCTCCCTGAAGACTTAGAGGAAGAGCAGAAATGAAAATTATTTATTACAGGAATTAAGAGTTTATAAAAATGTATTTGAGCACCTTTAAACTGTTTTCAAGCTCTGTTTTTATAGAATCCCATAATTTTTTTTGACATTCTCTAGTGTTTCAGCAAAGATAGCTTGAACATGAAAATACATGTATGGCATCATTCAAAGAAAGTTATGGCATCAAATATAAGGCAGAAATTTAGATATTGGTGAAAAGCTCATTAACACGTGATATTGCTATTGTTATTGAGAAAAATCTGGGTAAGATGAGCAGTCTGATAGAAAAGTAGACATAGAACCAATGTCTGGTAATAAAGTCTGGAGAAGAATACTCACAAAATATACTTGAATCAGTTTAAATGCTGAGATTATGTGAAATTTTACAATTTAACTTAGAATATGATAGTTATAAATAATAACTGATATTTATGATATTTATGATAGTTATAAATAATAAACTCCAGTTTGCCTGTTTTTTTTGCAAGCTATGGTCTCTGCAAGAAATATTATCATTTTTAAAAACATTTGATAAATACTCAGTAAAAAAAATTGAGGTGTTCCAATTTTTTTTAAGATTTTATTTATTTATCTGACAGACAAAGATCACAAGTAGGCAGAGAGTCAGGCAGAGAGAGAAGAGGAAGCAGGCTCCCTGCTGAGCAGAGAGCCCGATGCAGGGCTCGATCCCAGGACCCTGAGATCATGACCTGAGCCGAAGGCAGAGGCTTTAACGCACTGAGCCACCCAGGTGCCCCGAGGTGTTCCAGTTTTTTAAACCACCACCACATAAGGCGAAATATGTCTAGTTATATCTCTACTGCTAATGGAAAAACAGTGGCAAGAAAAATAGCAGAAAGAGTGGTTCTTATAAAAGTAGCTTAAAAGTGTCAAATACTCATTGTATGTTGTGATGACAAATACTAAGATGCTGGCATCTTTCAAAATAGTATTGGTTAGTGCCATAAATATCATTTTATGTTAGTACGCTCTCTGTAGTTTTCAAGCTAGAAACAGGTTTATTCTGAATACATGAGCAACACATGTTCACTGAAATAAAAAACAAAGAAAATAGAGAAAAATAAGGAAGCCAAACTATTACTCAGATGATACTTTTGCTTATGTTTTGGCATCTGTAATTCCAGACATTTTCTAAGCATGTATTCCCAAACACTGAAAAACATGTCATAATTGGCCTTCTCCACAATAGATGATTAGATTATAATTTCCAATGGCTGCATAATATTTCATTGATTGGTTTATGCCATAATTTAATCCTATATTGATGATTCCATTTTTTCCATTTTCTGTATAATATAAATAAATTACCATGAATATGCTTATGCACACAGTCTTTAACAGTTATTTTACTGTACTTTAGGAGATATTACTAAGCGAAATTGCCAGCTGAGGGGGTCTTAAAAGGATTTTTTATTCTAATAATAATTATTTTAGTATTTGAATATATGTATAATCATTTCTAGAGAAGTAAAAGGCAACAACTGAACAAAAATCCCAATGCCCAGATTAAAAAAGTTTAACACCGAGTTTGATTCCTGATCTCTAATATCTTTGTATCTACATAGATTAGATGGATAGATACATGTAGGAAGGTAGAAAAGAGGGGCAGAGAATATAGATATAGATAGATATAGATATAGATATGAATCAGAGAGCAGATGAGAATGAGTCAAAAGAGGAAAAGAAGAAATAAGCACAGACAACAACATGCGATGAGGGACTTCAGAGGATTAGCAAATAAGCTTTGGACGTATGTCAGCAAGGAATAAAGGGCGGAAATGAAAAGTGGGTATGAAAATTAGGAAGTTAATTGAAGAACAACTGAAGCTTCTTTACCTACCAATCTTCCACATTTGCATACATGCACACATGCACACACACACACACACACACACACACACACACACAAAATGAAGGACAAATTGGGAACGATTTAAGTTACCTAAATAGCATACATAATTTATTTAGGGGGTAGTGAGTTGAACATATTCTTTGTGACAAGGGTTAGTGTTTGATATAATGAAAAGTAGTTGCTGGGAAAGGGAGATAGACTCTGTTAAAAAAAATTAACTGAGTAAATTTGAAGACCTAATTGGCTTTATTAAATACGTTGGGCAGCATCCCATATAGCAAGTTAGAGGGCAGCTCTGAGAAGTTGTAAAAAATGAGTTTTTATTATTTTTTTTTAAGGGGCATGGGGCAAGAAACTTGTCTGTAAAGGCAAAGGATTGTTCCAGGTAAAATTGCTTTTCTTTACTGTGGGAGAAGGGAATCTTATCATGCAGATTAGATCTTCCTTTGAGGGATAGAGAGGGATGTTTTGGCTGACTCATTGGTCCTGATTGGAAAATTGCTGACTGACTAGTTAAAACTACATTTTTGGGGAAGATTGAAACTGCAATTATCCCTGGTTTGGGACACAATTTTGGGCCTGTGGTTTCTTTGAATAGAATTAAAATGTTGGAAGGCTTTTCTAATGAAATAGACCAAAATGTTTGAGGCTTTCTTTGTACATGTTGTTGACCTTAATTCAAATCCTTTTCAGTTCTAGCACGTGGAAGTTCCCAAGACTGATGTTGGTGTCTCTTTCTAATATCTTAAAGGCAGACAGTTGATAGGTCCTATCCAGATGCATACAGAGTTCCAAGTCAGAATTTCTACTAAAGATTCATAACATACACAGTAATATTAGGTTATAAACTTTTCTATTATAAAATGTCATTTTCACATTTTGTTTTGCTTTCGATACTGTTAATGTAAAAATTAAGTTGCAAATTATTTTTAATTCTAATTTTTCTGGTTCATTATTCCAAAATCCTTTATTAATGGTATTTCTTTATATTTCTCACTCATGGTGAACTGAAAGTATTTGCATTTTCTTCTTCTGTCTTTGAGATAAGATATTAACATACTTCACTTTCCCTACTCATTTGCATCCTCTTGGTCTTTATTTAAAACATGTTCAGTGCTAGATTATTATATAATATATGTATATGTGTGTATATATATATGTAATTAAAAATACACTTTTACATTAAAGTTGTTTTCAGGGAGGTTGGGGGAACCAGGTGGTGGGTATTAGAGGGCACAGATTGCATGGAGCACTAGGTGTGGTGCAAAAACAACGAATACTGTTACACTGAAAAGAAATTAAAAAAAAAAAATAAAATAAAAAATTTTTTTTAAAAAAAGTTGTTTTCAGGGACACTTGGGTGGCTCAGTCTGTTGAGCGTCTGATTCTTGATTTTGACTTAGATCAGGATCTCTGGGTTGTAGGATGGAACCCTGTATTGGGCTCTGTGCTCAGTGCAAAGTCTGCTTGAGATTCTCTCTCACCTCTTCCCTCTGCCCCTCCACCTGCTTTCTCCTCTCTAAAATAAAAAAATAAAATAAAATCTTTAAAAAAATTTTTACATAAGAGATATTTGACTTTTTCTTTTAAAGATTTTATTTGACAAAGAGAGAGAGACCACTAGTAGGCAGAGTGACAGGAGAGGGGAGAGGGAGAAGCAGGCTCTCTGCTGAGCAGGGAGCCCAATGCAGGACTCGATCCCAGGACCATGGGATCATGACCTGAGCCGAAGACAACTGCTTAACCGGCTAAGCCACCCAGGCACCCCAGAGATATTTGACTTTTTTTTTTTTTTTTTGACAGAAATCAGAAGTAGGCAGAGAGGCAGGCAGAGAGAGAGGAGGAAGCAGTCTCCCCGCTGAGCAGAGAGTCTGATGCGGGGCTCGATCCCAGGACCCTGGGATCATGACCTGAGCCGAAGGCAGAGGCTTTAACCCACTGAGCCACCCAGGTGCCCCGAGATATTTGACTTTTATGTTCTAATCTATAACCCCATTTTAAAGAGGTATTTCTACATTTTTACATTAGTGGGCTTTAATGTTCATTTTCAAATGCTTTATTCTCTGTTCTCTTTTTGAAATTTTATTTTTCATTAATTTTCGTGAGTTAAAAAAAATCAGTATTTTCTTCAGAAATGGTACAAAATATTCCTTGTCATCTGCCCTCAAATATCTACAAACGTCGTTCTGATGCCCTTATCCATTGGTCAGCACTTAGTTGGCTATAAAATTTGAAGTTATAATTTTTTCTATAAAATTTCCTAGTAATTGCTTCTTTGCCTTTTAACTTTTGGTATAGCAGGTATGTATGAGGCTAGCCTGATATTTCTCATTATATGTGACCATTTTTAAACATATTTGTGAGGTATTTAAGAATATCTCATTATGTATAATACTCAAAAGATAAATAAGCAGTCTAAAATTACATTGGTAACAAGTATACAGTAGTACAGCACATATTGGCTTCATCCAGTAATAATCATTTTAAAATAAACTTCAAGTCTGTTTCTTTGTTTCTCTTATAGCATATGTGTATAGCAGGGCTACTTTAGAATGGTTCATGAGGTGGTTGTAACTTCTTGCTGAAGAGCAAAATGTTTTCATTTGCGTCAGACTCTAGATTTCCTCTATATCTGATTAAATGTTCAGGAAGGAAATCATTCTACAATGTACTTTATCAGTCTAAAGGTTTTTAATGGACAGTTTTGTGAAGTCCGCACAGTCTCTTTTATGTCAGAACATCTAAAAAGGTTAATTAAAAATTGCTACTTTAATTACTACTCCCAACTCCTTTAAAATTATGGGCTTGGCTTTGTTGTAAAAGGAGATACTGCATGTGAAAGTGCTTTGTAAACAGAGGTAGTGGGTGTGAGGTCATGGGACATAGATGGACTTTTCATACCAAATGGTTTAGATTGGTAACCAAGGACTGGGAAACAGATACATACAAGCTGATACCTTTGTTGTTTCTTTTAAAAATAGAGACAATGAAAGTACCTACTTGATATAATTTTTATGATAATTAGATGAGAATGTATATGAAGCAACTTTCACAGCGTCTGGCATAAAGTAGATTTTTTTTTTAAAGATTTTATTTAATTATTTGTCAGAGAGAGAGAGAGGGAGAGAGAGCAAGCACAGGCAGACAGAATGGCAGGCAGAGGCAGAGGGAGAAGCAGCCTCCCTGATGAGCAAGGAGCCCGATGTGGGACTCGATCCCAGGACGCTGGGATCATGACCCGAGCCGAAGGCAGCTGCTTAACCAACTGAGCCACCCAGGCGTCCCATAAAGTAGATTTTTGATAAAAGTTCCATCTCATAAAGGAACAAACATCCTACTAGCTACTATTATGTTAAAAAGATTAATAAATAAATGGAGAAGAACAGCATTTCCTATAGAAACTGATACCCATCCATGCATTTTTCCTACAAAAGCCACTGTTACTAGTGGAGGAAAGTAGCTTGTCCAACCCAGGAAGACATTTACCAAAATACTTGCTCTTGAGTGAAATGGTAGAAAAGGCCAGTTGTGTCAGCCGAGAGGACTATCAACCAGGCACTTCCATTTAAGTGGTGATTATGTTCTGATCTAGACATTTGTTGGTGCCCATTCTAACTCCTTAATGGCCAGACTGGGCTCTGTTAAGCTCTGAAGACTGATAGGAAATGGCTATGTGATTCTTGAGTGTGAGAGAGCAGCCAGGTAGGATGGAGAGTACCTTTAACCTGTGGAATGTGGGAGTGTAGGAATTGATTGCTTGACAGTAACAGTTTTGGTGGACTTGTAAAAGCAAAGACAGATGGACAGATGAATCAAGGTCTTTCTCCTCATTCCTTTCTACTAGCTTAGATTAGGAAGAAGAAAACTTGTCAATGGTCACATGACCCTATATGAGTAAATACTCTCAGCCCAATCTGCAGATTGCTTATTGGTGGTCTCATGTCTCATACCAAGTAGACTTTCTCAAGGGTTTATGAAATTTAGATATGAAAAATAGAATCATTGGTATTAAATGTATTTAAGATTTTATTTATTTATGAGAGAGAGGGGGAGAGCAAGCGAGCAAGCATGAGTGGGGAGAGGGGCAGAGGGAGATGAAAAAGCAGACCCCACTGAGCAGGCACCCTGACTCGAGCTAGATCCCAGGACCCAAGGATCATGACCTGAGCCAAAGGCAAATGCTTAACAAACTGAGTCATCCAGGAGCCCTGGTACTAAATGTTTTTAAAACCTCATTTTACTGCAGTTCTTGAGTATGCAGCATGATTGCTGAGATGTCATGTCCAAGTATAAATTAAATTGTGCAAAAACAAATTTTAAAACTAAATCGCATAAATCCCATGAATATTATTTAGCAAAACATAGTAACTCTGGGATATGTATATTTTACCAAGTGATTTATATGTCCTTTGTAATTAAAGATTCTGCAATCTTAAAATGTTTTACTGTTTCTTTGTACAAAAAAGTAAAAAAACAAGAAAAGCTCTGTTATTATGGATTTGACTTGTTTCTGTGAGTATATTAAGGAAAATTTGGGTATATTCCCTAAGCTCTTAGGGCCAATGTTCAGCAACATTTGCAGCAGCTAAAAATAGTCCACATTTCCTTAAATCTGAAAGACTACAAATAATTAAATCTGAGAAACAAAATAATCATGAAGGAATCATCAGTTAACATGGCCACTAGAGTCTTTCATTATAGGAATAAGCCCAACTTTTGGCAGTAATTTAGGCTCTTAAGCTTGACATTTTCCTAATTTATCATATTGTTTGTGATCACATTAATTTGATGGGGTTCTGACATCTTGTCCAGGTTTTTAGAGTATTTATGATGATCCATTTTTTATTAGTTGAAAAATTCCACTAATTATTTTGCAGAATCTGTCTATTCATGCCTGTTTTGTCTTGGCATCAAGGAAGATGATCAGCAGAGTTTGCTCAGCTGTTCAATTACTGATCCCATGTTTCTGAATCTCACTCTTTAATCCAATTGTCAAAATTCAGCTTTAACTATAAATTACTGCTGTCAGGCCTCCCTTTAAAGCTCCTTGTGGATACTGTTACTCATTCTTCATGTCCTTGACTGTGCCTCTTAGATCAATGGCAAAGCCTTGGTCAGGAAAACAGCAGTTATTCCAGGTATTTCTAACAAGAATTGGTTTAACGTTAGGAATTAACAGCTCACACAACCACTGAAGCCTTGGGGAACAAAAGTCAGGAGGGTGGATTTCAGGAAATCTACCATCTGCTGATGCTCATGTTCCTAGATGCAGCTGCCAGAGAAAAATAATCCTCTCTTTGCCTTGTGCCATCCAAATCTCTTGCAGGTGCCTTTCATTGGCTTGATCTAGCTGAAACTCTGCTGGTAATGGAGACTGAGAAATGTAGTTCCCTTTTTATGCCCCTGTCATAAAGGGGAGAGTTATAGATGGGTGGGAATGATTCCTAAAACCAACAAACAATATCTGGTTTACAAATGTATCAATAATATTTTTGGCTAATCATTTAAAATATATTTGAAAAGTAAATCCCATGTTTATCAAATCTGACAGCATCAGAAATGCTGATTTTTATATCTCTTTCGTTAATCTTTCAGTCCTATAATGCATTAAGCAAATTTATATTATATATCCACTAAACCCCAAATCTCCCATCTTAGTGGGTCTAATTTTGTACTTTGATGATTTTCTCAGTTCTTTCTCATAGTTTGCCTATCTTACTCATGTACTTAGTGATTTCCTTCTAATTGTGACCTCATGTTTCTTGGAACTTTAGACACTATAATTATAGTGTTTTGTTGCAGTGAGGGTTTATGTGTGCTTCTGCCAAGAACCAGGGACACTCATCCCAGGATCACGTAATCTAATTTTTCATCTTAGATTTTTTTGGGCCATTGAGATTGTGTGAATTTAGATTCCAGAGAAAGTGGTTAAGCATTTGAGGATTTTGTTTGTCCCTGTTGTTCTGTGCAAAGGGGCTAAACAGACATGATCCCTACCAGTTTTTACTAGGTTACCCACTGATGATGTATCCCTGAAGGAACTGTACTTACATGTGGGATCTTTGATCTGAATCCCCATCTTTTTTGGATCCCAGGCTTTACTTCCTGTTACTATGCATGTGGTCATTAAAACTCAAACTTTTAAAGTATTGTCTAAGGGAGCTTGCTATGTTGGACTTGTAGTCTATGTTTTGTGTAATTTTTTTTCTTTTAGGCTTTTATTTATTTTTTTGAGTTTTTAGGTTTATTAGAGAGAGAGAGACAGCATGCACATGCATGAGCCATGTGGGCCAGGGCAGGGAGGGGGTAGGGGCAGGGAGCAGAGGAAGAGAGAAGGGCAGACTCCTCCCTGAGCCGACCTGAGACCTGAGCCAAAGGAATGTGCTTAACTGACTGAACCACCCAGGCATCCCTCTTCTATGATTTATTATTTAATTTTTTAATTTAAATTCAATTTAATTAACATACAGTGTAGTATTAGTTTCAGAGGCAGAATTTAGTGATTCTTCAGTTGCTTATAATACCCAGTGCTCATTCCATCAAGTGGGCTCCATCACCAAGTTGCCCTAGCCCCCATCCACTTCCCCTCCAGCAACCCTCAATTTGTTTTCTATAGTTAAGAGTATCTTATGGTTTATCTCCCTCTGTTTCTATCTTATTTTATTTTTCCTTCCCTTCCCATATGTTCATCAGTTTTGTTTCTTAAATTCCACATATGAGCAAAATCATATATTTGTCCTTTTCTGACTGACTTATTTCACTTAGCATAATACCCTCTAGTTCCATCCACATTGGTGCAAATGGCAAGATTTCATTCTTTTATGCTTTTAATCTAGAATTCTACTGAATTTTGTCCTTCCACCTTTTTTTAAACAATATTTTCTTGTTTTCTAGCTCATTTTCATTTTATTAAGACTCAAGTTTCATGTACCTGAATAAATATCCTGTTGTCTGAAAGGCCTTTCTTCACTCCATATTATAAAATAAGATGCCCTTTCTTCATTTTCTCTTTGTTTTACATTTATTCACTTTATCATACTTATACAAACCATCCTTATCTTGTTAATATTTCTTGTTTCTTTGTTTATAGTCTTCATTTTCCAGCTTACCATATTAAGTTCTATTAGTGCAGGAACACTTTCTGACCTGTTCCCCCTTATACTCATAGTGCCCATCTGAATGGTGACTTCACATCCTTTATATGTGTTCAGATCCCCTAGAATCCCTTCTACAATTTCTGTGTGCCTATCACCAAACTACCCTGTGCTTTACTTTTTTTTTTTTTTTTTTTTTTGAGAGAATGTGTGTTTGTGTGTAGGGTAGGGGTGGATGGAGAGGGAGAATCTTTTTTTTTTTAAGATTATTTATTTATTTGAGAGAGAGAGAGGAGGTCAGAGGGAGAAGCAGACTCCCCATGGAGCTGGGAGCCTGATGTGGGACTCGATCCCAGGACTCTGGGATCATGACCTGAGCTGAAGGCAGTCGCCCAACCCACTGAGTCACCCAGGTGGCCCTGGATGGAGAAAGAGAATCTTAAGCAGGCTGCACACCCAGCACAGAGCCTGACTTAGGGCTCCATGGCACAACCCTGAGATCATGACCTGAGCCAAAATCAAGAGTTGGATGGCCAACCACCTGAGCCACCTAGGTGCTCCCTCTTGTGCTTTGCTTTTAAAACAGGCATTGTCTAAACCCTTTGGCTACTGGAACTGCTTTGCTTATGCACACAGAGAGCTGGAATAGCCTGGGAGTTTACATAGTCACTCTGGGGTAGACTTCAGCCGAAGACTCTGTGAGAATATTGGAAATGCAACTTAAACTTCACGCTGAAGCTTGGAGCCTACTTGAATTCTTCCCTTTCCATCTCTTCCTTATTCTACTCCCTCACTAGTCTTCTCTAAGAGTGCTTTCTTAAAAAATCACTTGCAGGGGCGCCTGGGTGGCTCAGTCTGTTAAGCGTCTGCCTTTAGCTCAGGTCATGGTCCCCAGGTCCTGGGATCAGATCATGACATTGGCTCCCTGATCAGAGGGGAACCTGCTTCCCCCCCCTCTCTGTTTCCCCTTGCTTTGCTCTCTCCCTCTCTGTCAAGTAAATAAGCAGAATCTTGAAAAAAAATTATTTGCATAGGAATTCTCATTCCAGAGCCTGTTAGGTCTGCCAACCTAAAACTGCTCAATAAATATTTATTGGATGAATAGATAAATACCTCTCTGCACTTAAAGCCTTGCAACCTTCCTGTCAGACTGTTGTGCTAGCTCATATTTTATCTCCTGTTTTAAAGATTATTTTTATTGGATTTTGTTAAAGTAAAAAATAATTCATTATATAGTATACTTAATTTGTAATTTTTTTTGTTTGTTTCTCAAGTCCCAAACTCTATTATAGAAAATTCTTAAGTCTTAGGCTGCGAAAATTATTAAGTCTTAAGTCTTAGGCTTTTGTTAGCTTGTTAGCTAATGAAAACTGAATGATAAACATTTGGTCTGTGTCATTAATGCCATTTAATAGGGTTGACCAATTATCATCCATTGCTCTCTGCATTCACCTAGTTGCCATCCAAAATCCACCTTTGTGGTCTAAATCAGAAGGCATTTGTTTATTTATTTATTTATTTATTTATTTATTTATTTATTTATTTTTTGGCATTTGTATATTTAAAGCTTCTACTTGAATTCCTCAATGCTAACAGTTATTTCACCTTGTTACTAAAACTAGAAAGGATCTCTGCTCCCTGAGTAGGGTTGGATGAGGTATATGTAAGTAGGAGAGGGGTACATTGATTTCTTGATAAATTCATGGAATCTGTGCTTTACCACTTACTATGTATAACCCACTTCTCTCCCTGAAGAGAAAACAGTTTTGATTTATTATCACTATTTAGTGTTCAGGTTATTGTAAATACTTTGTCCATTCCTTGGTTTCCCTCTATTCCAATCACCCATACTTAGTGCTTACAGAGTTATCTTCTTTAAATAAGATCCTATCACTTCCTCCTTTTAAAGCTCTTGTTAGATCTAAATTAATTTATAGGAAAAAAATCCATATTTCTTGTCTTAGTTTGCAAGCCCCTTATAAAATCATTTCCTAAGCCGCTTCTTTAGCCCTATTTTCTCCCTCTCTAACGTGTATTCTAAGCTCCACTTGAATTAAACTTAGACCATTTCCTGGTTATGCTTTGCTCTTTTGACTCCATTGCTTTGTACATGCTGTTTCATCTGCCTAGAAAGTGATTCACTAGCTTTATTACTTAGAATAATCTTTATCATGGCCCAGTTTTAGTTCAAATAGGTCTTCAATAACATTATACCCAACCTGTATTTTCTTTGCACATCATATAATTAGTTCATCCCCTTCAACTAAGCCCCATAGCACACTCTATCCACACTCTTTCTAACCATCTGGGGATGCTGTGCTTTTCACCCAAATGCTCCTTTAGGACCAAGTGACTTCCCCTTGTTGTAGAGAATGCTGCCACTGATAACCATCAGCTCTCAGCTATCCTTGGAAATCCCCCTTACCTGCAAAGAGCTGCCTCCCCCAAACTCTTGCCCCTTTCTCAGGGGTGGAGTGAATTACATGACTTGTTAGCCCTGGGATTATGAAGATTCTTTTGTCCCAATTTAGGACCGCTCTGAAAGGCCATTTTATCTTCAGGCCTACCCACAAGATCAGCTGAGGACATTATTGAGACTGTATGGCAAATTGGCCATTTCATCTGTCAAATATCATTTCCTTCCCTTCCTCTTTAGGTGTTGATCTGGAGAGCCCTCCCTAATAAAACTCATGAATAATTAAGCTTCTAAGAGTCTTCATTCCATGGAAACTATCCTGAAATATCACTATTATGATATATGAAAATTTTTTTCCAGTTGCTTTTCTCCATTTAACTGTGAACTTATTGAGGATGGTATGTGATGCCCATTTTTATTTCCTAGACATTTAGCATAGACCCTGACAAATAGTAGATGATCATAAATATTTTCTAAATAAGTGGATGAAGGGATATTTTTAAAATTTTGACTAGTTGGATAAGAAAATAAATTTTATCTCTTTTTCTCCTTATCATTTCTTTGAGTTTATATGCTATCATTAACTTTTTTATGCTGAATATTAGTTTTACAGCAGTGTCTGTAATATATCACAATGATTGTGCTTTCCCCTTAAATATAACTAACTAGATAAGATTGAATTTATTTATCCAAGATTAAAATAAATGGTCCACATAGGAATAGAATTTCAAAATCCATATGAACAAATAAGCCAATTTTTTCCTTCAAGAATAAAAGCTGCAAGTGATTAAGTGATTTTCTAAAGTCAGGCTTATTATTTGTATCTGAAGTTAGGCTTATATTTATACAAAAGACATTTGCATAAACTAATGATACAGATGACTTGAATTATTTAGAAAGGCTTATTCTTTCTGTAAGTTACAAATTTCCATTAGAACTTTTTGAAGGCTACACTGACAATTTTTATTCTACGCTTGAAAGGGCCACTACCTTTATGCACACTCAAAATATGTATGAGAGTATATAAAATTTTCCCTATTGAGAGAGATACATTTTAGAGAGGGAATGTTATAAAAAGGGTATCAAGTTAGGACTCAGATGGCATAAATTTGGCCATTTCTTTTAGTTCTTGTTTTCTTTTCCGAAAAATAAATGTGCTCACACAGATTTACTCACTTTGTGCCAGGGTTTTTCACTTCAGCACTATTGAAATTTGGGACTGGATAATTTTTTTGGTGGGAAAGGGTATTGTCCTCTGTATTGTCTGACGTTCAGCAGTATTCCTGGGTTGTGACAACAAAAATGTCTTTGGACATTGCTAAGTATCTGCTGGGGGATAAATCAACCCCAGCTGAGGGCCACTTCTGCTTGATTAGAGTGATCTTTCAACCTTAAGTCAACTGGAGCTATTCTTTCTAAAGTCATCAGTAAAATTTCATTTGCTATGTTAACACACTTTCTTAGGCTTTTTTTTTAATCTTAATACTTCTGATTGATCTCAATATCTCTAAAAAGTTTCTCTTGTGATAATTACTTATGGGGGACTATGATTCTGAAAAATAAATTTGGTTTAGCTTATGAATTGGGAACATTCTTATAGATTAATGCTATGTTTTCTTCCCCTGGGAGAAGTAGCAAGGATCATGTTATATTCAGGTTTTAAAATGTGAGTATTTGGTATATATGAAATGTACCCTTGATCAGACATAACTTTGTACACATCAGAACAATGTGTCAATAGACATGTTTTATCTTTTTCTTTATAAGTAAGCCATATACTGTCTTCCTAAACAAGAGAACATAGATGATTTTAAAAAATAGAAACTTGGGGCATCTGGGTGGCTCAGTGGGTTGAGACTCTGCCTTTGGCTCAGGTCGTGGTCTTGAGGTCCTGGGATTGAGCCCCATGTTGGGCTCTCTGCTCAGCGGGAGCCTGCTTCCCCCTCTCTCTCTGCCTGCCTCTCTGCCTACTTGTGATCTCTCTCTCTCTCTTTCTCTCTCTGTTAAATAAATAAATAAAATCTTTAAAAAAATAAAAACTTGTCTTAGTTTCCTATTGCTGCTATAACAAAATGCTACAAGTTAGAGAACATATTCATAGGTGTCAGGAATTAGGACATGGACATCTTTGGGGAACCATTATTCAGCTTACCATAATGCCCCATTTCCTTGTTTCAAATAATATAAAAATCTGTGACTGACTACATTCATCCCACTTTGTGACCAAAAGAGGGAGAACAGGAGAGGGACCACTGGGACCACTTATGTGATTTTTTTTTTGTTATCATTTCAGCCAAGCATAAATTATCTTTATACTCTGTTCACTCTTAGATTTTGGTAACTACCTTGGTAGCTGGTTTATGCTATGAAATTGGCTATGTTTGTATGTATACATCTCCACGCATGGATTATTTATAAATATGTGTGTGAGAGAGTGTGTATGTGTGTTCCCATGTATTCTAGTTGCTCCTTTGATTCACTGGTCCTTAATATTCATCCAGTGTCAAACTTATATAAACTTATCTGTTTATGTTGCACACAGCACTTTTCAGTTAGCCTAAAAGCTATTTTTAACACTTTGTTTTGTAAAGTCATTTAATCTCTAAGTACTTTTTTAAAAATTATAATTTCTCAAACTTCTGTTCAAGTCTACAGTCTTCTTATCACTTTTGCATGAACTATTAAAGTCATCTACAAGACCCTTTACCTAACATCTCATCTTTCCTGTTCTTCTGCATACTGTCTTACTGGATTAACATATATAACATCCTAGTTGATCCATCACTACTATTAATCCCTTGTCCAAATTCCAAAACCTTGAATTTGAAACTCTCCAAAATTCAGTTACAACTTTCTTTTCTAATTACTGCCTTATGTCAATATAAGTCCTTGCTTCAAGGGATGTGCTGCACCCACTATCCACTAAATGAATTCTTTATGCTACTGAGGTAAAGAGTCAGATTGTTAAATCAGTCTCTCTAGAACTATGGATTTTACCTTGTATCAAACTTTTCTAATAACTCTAAGGGCACAGGCAACAGCTACATACAGGTAAAGTATGGAGAAGTCTGACACTGCCAATGCAACTCCCAGGTTCTTGCTTTCTATATAAGTGTGTGCCCTGAATTAGATTTTACAAATAATTTGCCTAAGTAATACATGGGGGTTGTTAGTTACACAAAGGGAGTTCTTTTAGTCATAAACTCCTCCACTATATGCTATGATAATTACATAGCTAACAGTGACATTTTACAGTATGCTATGCCTCATAAAGAAAAGAAATCTAGATTTTTTTTTTCTATAAGCCACTTAGACCAGGTATAACCTGGTAAAATCATTCCAAAGAAAATAACTCCTCATTATTCTTTCATTAGTAAATACCACCATAAAGTCAAGTGTTAAAAGGAGATTTTTACATGGGCTCTGTACTTTTTTTTCCCTCCCAATAATGGTCCTAGACCAGCTACTCACCATGTCCTTTGCATCTACCACCCCTAAAACTTATTCTGCCAATTCTCCTACCTATAAAACCCCAACTTCAGTCCCATGTGCTCTATGATGGCCCCAATTTATTCTAGTTCCTGGTAATTTCTTGGAAATTTGTATTACTACTGTACTTGTTAGCTTCATCCTGTCATCTGGCATTTCTATTGGAAACATTATAAAATTAGTTAATTTAATCAGCAGAAAACCCCGTAAGAATATTTTCATTCTTACCATGCAAAATTATTAAGACATTGGAAGTCCAAGCAACTTGTTTAAGACCACAAAAGTTGAGGAGCTGATATTCAAACCTCCTTCTGAGTTACACTTAGCATTAAATTTCTTTTAGGCCAAAAATACAAAATGTGTGGAATTTGTTTCTAAAGCCTACCCCTGTGCCCTGCCATCAATCCTGCTAATTATTTTAAAGGTATTCACTGATAGATCCTTAGAACATGACTCCAGCAGGGATGTTAACATTTAAAATTTGAGTGATTAAAAAAATCCTTTTGTTTTTGACTCTTTTCCATGCTACATAGCTGGACAATAGAAATGCACAGTATATTACTCAGACTCTGTCTTCCTTCTTCACACTTCTTCCCCATCGCCTCTCTCCTATCACCAAATGGTGAACAAAAAGAGTTCAATACTTTGGTTTTTTAAAACCTTGCCTAAGATGTGTTTTTACTTTAATTAAGTTATTAAACAACAACACCATGCTGAATGTGATTGGAATTCCCCATCCTTTCCCATCTTTTTCTGTGTACCACCCAATACTGCAAAGGATAAGAATGACAAACCACATTTCCCAGAGTCCCTTGCAGCTAGGATTCTAAATATGAATTAGCTCATCTTCGACTAGATTAACTCATAAGAGATTTAGAATACAGATTTCAAGCAGAGGCCAAATTCCAGATGTTGTTTCTGGTGGCCTGCAAAGGTTATGAAGCCAGGATAGTGTCTAGAAAAATTTGTGGCAGTTAAAATTAGGGTTTCAGATTGAATTAACCAACTTTGTAGGTATCCAGCAGCAGTTATCCAGGGCAGGCTCCTAATCCTTGGATCACATCTATGGTAGCATGTTTTTAAACCTAAGAGTTTCAGTGATGGCTCCTGATTCCTGTTCCTACAGGGCTTCCAGTGATTTCATAACCTAAGTTTCTGATTTAAATCTTTCCTTTCTTAAAATAACTTAAATGATTTGTGTTTCCTGCTAGGAATCTTGACTTATACAAACACAAATTATAAATACTTTGTGGCAAAAGTTTTTTTTCCCCCGTCATCCCTGAAGTTTAGATGGTAAATCTTACAACACTGAATTATTTATACTGAATAACTGCAACCACCTAGTTATAAATTATTAGTATTACCAAAGATGGTATTAAATAGTCTTTCTTTAAATCATGAGCTAAAAAGTGTTGTTGCCATCTAGCTTTCAGTGCTGAAGCTTGTTCTAAGAAGAGAGTCCTGTGATGTTTTTATCTTCATTCCCTCTTTTAAGATCATTTTTTGCTGGCATCAGACTGAAGTGAGTGGGGAAGCAGGCTTCAGAGTCAAAAAATCAGAGGTCAGGTGACAGGTTTGAAGTCTGTAGCTCAGCTTCTAACCATTTTGTGCCCTCAATTTCTCATTCTGAGGCTGTTTTTGTTTCTGAATAATAAGGACACCAATAATCTCTACCATGAAGCACAAAATCCTATGTGAACCTAAGGCTCTGGTCACTGGTTAACCTGGCATATGAGTTCTGAACACTTCTGAGATTTACAGTTATTGATATTCAGTCAGTTTCATGTGGCTGCAGATATTTGGGCAATATATTGTTACCATCTGATCTTCTGAGATACTGGATTTGAATTCCACTCCTCCATGATTTGAATGTAAGACAGATCAAAGTTTGTTTCACAGCATCTACTAATGAAAGACAAAAGCCACATTTGAATAGGGCTTGCCTGTCATTTGAAAGTCATTTGGTGTCCCAGTTATCAGTATTAATCTGAAGCGCCATTTTGTTTTGAAAAAGGAAGCATCTGGTAATTAATTATTGACTAAACTATGGTTTCTGCCAAGATTGTCTGGATAGGTATATTTTAACTTGTCCTAGAATAAAAAGCATCAATATGGAGTCAGACTGAAGAAACGTGCCTAACTAGAATTGTCAGTATAGAGTCAGCTTTTGAATGGGCTAGGTAATTTATTGGTTAAGAACATGGGCTCTGGAATCAGGCTGCCTGAGTTGGAACTCAAGTACCACAATGTCTTAACTTGTTATCTTGGACCAGTTACTTAACCTTCCTGTGATTAAGTTTGTTCATTGGTAAAATGCAGATAAAAATGGTACTTATCTCTCATAGGGTGGTTTTAAATATTTATTGAATGAGTGTGAAAAACTTAGAACATGCTTTGGCACACAGTGAATGTGAAGTATTTTGTTAAGACTTCACAATTGTTGGGCGCCTGGGTGGCTCAGTTGGTTGGGCGACTGCCTTTGGCTCAGGTCATGATCCCAGAGTCCTGTGATCAAGTCCAGCATCAGGGAGCCCTGAGGAGAGTCTGCTTCTTCCTCTGACCTTCTCCCCTCTCATGCTCTCTCTCCCTCTCTCCCTCTCCCTCTCAAATAAATAAATAAAAATTAAAAAAAAAAAAGACTTCACTGTTGTTACCGCTCTTTTGTTAAGAAACACTTGCATTCTGTTTTTCTGTGCCACAGCCTCTCTGGTGGCTAAGAGTGAGCCCTCTATAATCTACTTTTCTTCAAACTTTTCATGAGCTTGCTGAAGTACTTTCAGCTGTAATTCTTCTCTGGTTAATGAATTCTGTGCATTTGTTTCCCACATATACATACTTCTTTCCTCATGGCCATTTGTTTGATCAGTTGTGTTAATTCTTCATAAAATATCCACTAACTTAAAAGTAACACGTCTTTCTAAGTATTTCAAATTTCCCTACTCATTGGAACATTCAGATAATTTTATATAAATATACTTTACCTAAAAAAGAATCCTATGTGTCAGTCTCCTTTTCATTGTAGGTTCCAGTTCAGTTGGACAAATTAGTCTACCAGTAGTCTGCTGCAGGCTTCCTCTCATGGACCTTGGAATAAGTGCAGTTCAGACTAAGAAAGCATTAGGCCATTCCTCCAGTTACCTAATGGGAGAGAAAAGAAAAGGCTCATAATGGTTCTCATACGTCTAGGAGGGGGTTGAGGTGACCAAAAAACAACTGATTCTAGGCATTATCATTACTCTGGTGACACTTTTGGAATCTAATCCTTTCTACCATTGAGAAGTTAGGGGTTTATCTACCTATCTACTTGAGTCTGTCAGCTTTCTAGAACATTGGAGGGACAAAACCCTCTATCCTGGCTTTTGATCAGAGCCTGATATTGTACCTTTGCAAAAATAGCTTTATTTCCCAGAACTGAGTCCTTGGTTCCACATCTTTCTATCTTAGCAAAATCTCCCTAGATGGGAACCTTCCTTTTCAAGATCTGCTGCTATTGTATCTCATTTCATGCCATTTGCCCATTCTCTCAGATTATGCCACATATTTGATTGCAGCATCTGAAATGATACTAGATTCTGAGTCCAGTGAGTTGCATTAAGTGTTGGGTCTCAGATTTTGCTTCAGCTTAATTTCAGTTAAGACTTCTTTATATTCTGCTTCAGATCAGTGTTATTCATTACTTTGGAGCTACTATTTTTGTCAAAGAGTTGCCTGCATTCCACCTAATTTATCCCCTCTAGTTTGATGCTTTGTTCCTACTAGCATGCTATGTGTCTGTAGAACTATCCTGGAGCTCGACTGTAAACCCTCCACAGATACTGTATTCTTAGTATCTTCATACAGCCTTCGGCTTTGTAAAAATGTGGCTGACTTTGACAAAACTTAACATTTAAGAGATCTGAATTTGATTCAATAAAGCCTAGTTCAGTAACCTCTGAAATACTGGAACAGCTGAAGTTTACAGAATCCCTGTTTGTTTCCACCAATATAAACAAGGTTTTCCTATTAGAATGACTGGAATGCAAACAGAAATAAATTCCTCACGTAATTTTATATATAGCATCTTGTACTATTTTCAAAGGATTACTTTAAAACTTAGCCATTGGGGCGCCTGGGTGGCTCAGTGGGTTAAGCCTCTGCCTTTGGCTCAGATCATGGTCTCAGGGTCCTGGGATCGAGCCACCATCAGGCTCTCTGCTCAGCGGGGAGCCTGCTTCCTCCTCTCCCTCTGCCTCCCTCTCTGCCTACTTGTGATCTCTCTCTCTCTCTCTCTCTGTCAAATAAATAAATAAATAAATAAATAAAATCTTAAAAAAAAAACTTAGTCATCACAGTAACCTGGAAATGTGGATCATTTTATATAATAAACTGTATTAGGTAGTATTTGATATTATCTAAGTACTTTGCAATAATTTCTTTGAATAGTTATTTCTCACAATGATCCTATGATGCAGAAAATTACTATCATATCATCTTCCCTCTGTTTTCTTTTGGGAGAAGTAAAAAACAGGCAGTCAAATGTTACCAAGTGAGTCAGTGGCAAAATGGGATTTTAAATCCCAGTGTCTATGTCCCTGATCAGTTATTATTTCTACCCAGATAACTCTACTGGTTCTCTATTTATTGTTTAGTCTGTTGTTTCTTCAACAAAATCCAATTAAATTGTTAATTGTTTCATGTCCCTTCTCTCATACTAATTATTTCTTTTTTGTTTACATAATTTTATCCTGGGCATTAGACAAAAACTTGTCTAGGAGCAGAAGGATGCATTAAATTATTTCTTCATACCTTTCTAACTCTTTGATCCCAGCAAAACTATATTTGAGAATATGTATAATGATCACAAGCTAGATGATCAAGCCTTTCCTCTCCACAATTATTTGTGTGTGTGTGTGTGTGTATGTATGTATGTATAATTTTGAAATATTAAGTGATTTTTATGGCAGTGTGACTTGTTGTAAAAAGACTTTTTTTAAAATACCTTTGGATTGGGGTGCCTGGGTGGCTCAGGACGTTAAGCCTCTGCCTTCGGCTCAGGTCATGATCTCAGGGTCCTGGGATTGAGCCCCACATCGGGTTCTCTGCTCAGCGGGGAGCCTGCTTCCCCCCTTTCTCTGCCTGCCTCTCTGCCTACTTGTGATCTCTCTGTCAAATAAATAAATAAAATATTAAAAAAAAGACCTTTGGATTAAAGTTCTGTCTCTGTGCCATACCAGCTTTGTGACCGTAAACAGCAGTTTATTCTTTTCAGCCTGTATTCCTTTTCTATAAAATGGGGATAATATTTACCTGATAAACTAATATGAATATAAATGAAAAAACCATGTTGAAAGTACTCAGGTACCATATAGGCAGTTAACAAACATTAGTTTCCATCACTTTTGTCTTCTATTTGCTTGTATATACCCAGACTATCAATATGGGACTCATTACTCATGATAGGTGGCCAGCAGATTTTGCTCAGTGACAAAATATTTGCATAATCAGCAAGAAAAAACTTTATTACAGAGTCATCTTTAACAAAATTCTTTGCAGCAAATATTTATAGTTATTGAACAAGTATGTCTCTTTTCATTTTAAAGGTTCAAATAAGAATTTTATTGACTTGGTCACTTGCAGATAATGAATATCCCAAATGTGCACAAAACTACTTGTTATTAAGAAGAGATATTTCAAATATGTTTTTAGAGGGCGTTCTGAAAAAAAAGCCATTTTATAATTTATCACTTATGATCCAGTTCATTAAACAGAAACCAACCACTAGGCATTCAACAGAAGGAATTTAATCTAAAGAATTGAATATACAGGTGTTGGAGGGTTAAAAGAGCCAAAAGAGTAATTGTGAGAAGCCTCTATCACCTCTGAGTCTGAGACTATAAAAGAGAAGAGATTGAGGTAACCAGGACCTAGGATCTAGGAGGAGGGGTTGGCTCAATTGGTATTCACACTTAGGTTATCACCTAGCTGTTATCTCAGAGGAGGGATTCTACATAGTTGGAGCTCAGATCTCTGAGGGGGTAGGAATATCTGGCAGCTTCTGGTACTTTTGAGTAGGCACAATGAGGCTGGGTCTATGTATGCCAAAAAGAAATTAAACTGAAAGGAACTGCTGATGCTGGGGTGTGAAACAAAAAAGACGGTCCTTACCCCTACTTTCTAGTCTCTCTCAAGTGTCCTTTGTTAGTTGAATCTAACAGGAAGCCAGTTGGCAGAGAGTATGGAAAATACACTTTTCAGAGTTGTAGCCTGAGCAAAGTAGAATACAAAAGATGTATTTGTAGCTAAGAGACTAAAGAGGTAAATAACTGCTATGCGTAACTAAAATAACAACTACAAGTTCCTTTGGGTTTCAGATAACATTTCTGAAGTTTATCCAAATCCATCAGAATACCATGATTAATTTGCATTCTTTATATGAATTGAGGCTTTTGATAATGACAAGAAGTGGCTTGTTAGATAATTCTTACACTGACCCCCATGAAACCACCTCCATTTTCAGTGGTCACTTTGTCTTCCCCTTCCTTGAAGTAGGCTCCATTATTACTCTGCACCTGAATGAGCAGATTGGTTTTTCTTTGCAAGGCGTGTGTTTCATAAGGCCCACTAAAAAGTAGAACAGCTGCAGATGGGTGTCTTTAAACTCCCAGAGAGAATATTTATCAAGCAAGCCTCTGTGTGAGCAGAAAAGTTCTCAGATTACTAGGACTCTCATTTATTTACTAAATCAGAATGATGTTGAGGCATTTAAATGCTTCCTTTGAGAACTGTGTAATAGGACTTTACACCATTTACCTGATGTCGACCCCATGGAATAACCCAGTGTTTTGTTGGCAGCTAGACTGGGTAAAGTATATTTTTTCTGGTGTGTAAACCTGAGCAGTGATACTTTCAGTGATTTTTTTTTAAAAAGATTTTATTTATTTATTTGAGAGAGAAAGAGCACAAGCAGGGGCGAGGGGAAGAAGGAGAGGGAGAAGCAGACTCCCTGCTGAGCAGGGAGCCCAAAGTGGGACTCCATCCCAGGACCCTGGGATCATGACCAGGGCCAAAGGCAGATGCTAAGCTACCCAGGTACCCCTTTCAATGATTTTCTTTTTTCAGGGATTGTGTATTTGGATTAAAATAAAAACTAAACCTGAAAGTGCTTAAGATTCTTTAGAATTTGTTTTGTTTTTCTAAGTTGGCCAAACAAAGATAGAAACCAAATAAAGGAGCTTTTAGAAAAAGGTACTTACCTGAGGTAGCTTAAAATGATTGCCTGTTATCAGTTAGTTGATACTTTGGCAACTATGCATATATTTTGTGAAATTCTTGGAGACTTAGCCTTCCTGTTATTTCTTGGAAAGCCAAGCTTCTTTATCACTTTGTCTTGTTGGAAAAGAAGATCACATAGGACCTGGGCAACTCTATGTATAATTGATTTAGGAGTGTTTTGAATGGCCATATCCAAAGCACATTGGATAATGGACCATATCTGTGTTTGTGTGATGGAACAGATTTAGACATCTCACAGTGTTGTATCTTCTCTTCTAGTCTGTTAATATAAAAGTACTCAGAGACAATAAAAGATACGATGATGAATTCTCAGATATTAAAAACAAACCAGTGTCTAAAATAATCTTTGTAGTTTGAAATAATGAGAGTAAATCAAGATAATTTTAGCAGGATAGGGGCACCTGTGTGGCTCAGTCAGTTAAATGTCCAACTCTTGATTTCAACGCAGGTCTTGATGATCTCAGGGTTTTGAGTTCAAGCCCCATGTTGGGTTCTTGCTGGGTGTGGACCCTACTTAAACTTTTTTAAATTTTTTAAATTTAAGATAATTTTAATAGGATAAATACAAAGGAAAATATGACTTGTAGGAAATAAGATTTAACAGTGGAACTTAGGCAAAAAAACTGACTAAAAGAATAAAATGATTTAATGATGGAATGTATCTGCCAATAAAGTCAATTCTACTTAGGCTATCCTCTGCTTGTGTCCAAATTAAGAGAGAGAGAAGAGTCTCACAAGTCTTTGTATGCGAGGTAGCAGGTAAGAAGTAATCTCTTTCTGGTGATCATTCATACTCTAATCCATTTATAACCAGTTTTCACTGTACTTCCCAAAAATATCATTCTGATGTATCTTGAGAGCCATAGCTAAGTATCTATTGGTCAGAATCTGAAGAGCATATTTGTTGGTCTTGTTTTACATTCATCAAACATTTTGTTCATGAATTTTAGGGGAAACTACAGAGTGTTTTAAAGTTTGCCAAGGAGGCGCTTGGGTGGCTCAGTCAATTGAGTGTCCGACTCCTGGTTTCAGCTCAGGTCATGATCTTGTGGCTTGTGGGATTGAGCCCTGCATTGAGCTCCCCACTCAGTGTGCTTCCAGTGGTCCTCTCCATCTGCCCCTTACCCCGCTCACTTTCTCTCTCTCTTCAAAAATAAATAAATAAATCTTTAAAAAATATATAAATAAGGGATGCCAGACAATGAGTTCCATACCCCCTCCCCTACTAGGGCATCTGTAAGATTTTTATAAAATGTCTGATGCCCCATATTTGAGAATGTATGTAATCAAGTCACATCTGGATTTCTTTTCCCTTATCAGCAACAGCAATAACTTTCATTTTCTGAGTGCTGTTTACCAAGTACATACAATAACTCATTGTAAAGATGAGTAAAATAAGGCTTCAAGACATAAGTAATATACCCAGGCTTACCTAGTTAGTCAGTGGTGGAGCCAGAACTTGAATTCAGACTGTCCCAGTCCATAGTGGCAGCTCTGCCTGCACTTTGGAAAAAGCTGTGTACTGGATATGGGAGGATTAGGTCCTAGGACTGGTCTGTCTTACCTAATATTATGGTGAAACACTTTGCTTTTGGGGGGAACTCTGCTCTCTCATCCATAAATTCGGTTGCCTGGATGGAATGGTCAAAAAGGTCTCTTGTAGATCCAGTTCTCTAAATCTGCAGTTTTGAGAATTTAGATGTCTTTTCTCTTTAACTCAGTGGAGGTGAAAATCAACTAGAACCTGTCTCTGAAAATAATTACTTCTAGGAGAAAATTTCAGTGTTAATCTCTCCAGTTTTTATGGCAAGAAGTAACAAGAACAGATGGAATCAATTCCCTGATATGATTTTAAGAAAAAATATCAAACATTACATGCATAAATTAGAGTTATTTCTCCTTTGGTTGGATCTCAGAATTATTCTATGAGGTTTGGTCTTTTAATCTTATAGACGTGTCAAATGGAATTATGTTTAGTTTTTCAGAATTTTGGCTAAAGCTCAAAAACTGATGAAACATAGGTTGTAAGTGCCAGCACATTCTATAGAGAGCTGCTAACTGGAAATATGGAAGAAAACTAATATTTGTTGTGAAAAGTCAGTGACTGGGAGGGCGTACATGGGGAGCTTTTGTGGGGTTGCTTGTGTTTTGGATACTGGTTGTGTGTGTAGGTTAACTTAAAAATTCAATGAACTGCACATTTGTGAGTTGAGCACTTTTCTATATTTATGTCAATAAAATTTTTACCAAAAAAGCATATCCGAAATGTTCAGCTACTAACAACTTCAATCAGTCAGCTCTAGGATATATAAGAGAAGATTAAGTATTTGAAAATGTTACTGAATAAAATTATTAAGGTAGAGACTTATAAAGCAAATAAGCAGTGCCTAAAACCTTTGATGACCCTCTCTTCCCATATATTTGAGTCTTTCATCCTGTGTGTCTTGTATATATTTTTATACTACCACTCAAGAGACTAAAAATTGAACCAAGATCATTTCAGTCTAGAGTTTTTGCCAGGGAAACACAATTGAAAAGTAAAATGGCAAATCTAATTAGCACTAGTATATTCTAGACTCTGAATGTCCACTCCCTAGAGAATCTGGGCTTTCTAAAATACAACCACAGGGAAAAGCGATGCACAAAAACAGAAAGAAATTCTTAAATGATGGAATATGAGGCACTGCGAAGGAAGATATTTGGGGTTCAATTTTTTTTTTCAGATAAAGACTTCCTCTACTAAGCTTTTCTTTGCTTAGTAGAGTTTTAATATAGACCAGAAGCTCCAATTCCTATAAATATTTACATATAAACTGATATACTTGAGTGGAAATAGTTGAGTAAATAAAAATAAGAAATTATGGTAATTGTCAAAGCTGCATTAAACAGAAGGTATAGGAACTTAGTCATTCAAAAGATTCTTTGTTGAGGATTTACAGTGTCCCAGCTACAAAGGACAGTGCCATGAACAAAATGTGAGACACAGTTCCTTTGCTCATGGAATCTTGGATTTGACAAGGAAGATGGCCATTTAAAAACTTTCCCCCCAATAATTATTTTATTGTAAGCCTGATGCTATAAGCCAAGTGCAAGTACTTGATTTCTTTGCATATATGGAGTTGAAAAAGCTTTGAATATTATAACCTTAGAATAATATTTTTAAACTGCAAAGAAAAATGCTATACAATTAAGCTTTACTATTAAACCCAATGTTCTTTATTCCTTTTTTGTTTGTGAAAGAAATATATTAATAATATAGCATATCTATTAGTGTAAATCTAATGCTAAGAAGAAAATCCCTCTTTTTAAAAATGCATTTCTGTTTATACTATTAAGAAAGTTTTGTTGGCATAGTTATAAGATATTTATTTGGATCATTTGTCCTTAATTGACAGAGAGGTTGCAATTTGGCAAGAATCAGTAAGTTTTGCCAATTAATTGACTTTGTTTTTAAATGGTTCATTGTTAGTTTTGAATAATGAACTTTTATCTTGGCTTCATTTTTTATTTTTTATTTAAATGTAATGTGTGGCAGAAAATGCTATAGTGCAAATGGAGAAGTTTAACATTATTCTGCTTTCAACATTAAAAAAAACCCTAAATTCTAAAATAAGTACTTTTAATCACCAATTTTCCAGGTATGCAGAAAATCATTTTATATGATATTTATCTAAAACCATTACAGATTTCTCAGAAATAGAGTTAAAGGATTAGGGGGTGCCTGGTTGGTTCAGTCAGTAAAGAATGTAACTATCTCTGGGTCATGAATTCTAGCCCCATGTTGGAGGTAGAGATTATTAAAAAGAAAAAGAAAAGAAATAGAGTTATAGGGTTAACAATGTATGGAGATGGGCCCAGAAAATCAAATTGCAAATCCAACATTATGTGGTCTCCTGGTGACTTTTTCTGGGTTTACTCAATGACAGTATAATTTGTTGATCAAAATTCAAGTTCAGTGGGTATCTATTTTTGATTTAGTTTTTTTGCCAAAGTGTCATCATTCTTGCTATTGAAACAATGTGTAAATTTCAAGCAGTAAAACATTATCTGATGATTACAAGCAAATTTAGGAGGAGATATATAATCAGTCATTCATCCCCATTTTTTTTTTTACTGTCACAAGTCCTTTTCTGAGGAGAATTTGATACCTCTGAACTTGAAAATATGATATATATGTTTAAATTTATCTCAAGAAAAACTTGTCTTATGTTAAATAATACATAATGTTTTCTTATTCTCACTTAGTAATCCTTTTAATGTTTTTCTTCATTGATTATCCTGACCCAATTCTTTTTAGAAAAATGCTGTTCATTTTTGTTACTTGAGGTCATGAAACTTTATTGCAAAGTAAAGAAAGTAAACAAAAACATTTCCTTATCTTCAGTTGACTTCTAGATTCTTCTCCTGACATTACCCTATTTAATCAGATGTGTGGTTCTGGAGCTTCTATTAACCAGTCTGTGACTATAGGTAAATGGCAGTCAGTGATTTTTGATGGTCTATCAGTGATAGTGCAGCACCTTCAGTCATCCCTTTTACCTCACTGCCTCATTTTCTTATTCATGTGTTTCCTGGAACTCCTAAGACTTTTGTGAAGGCTCAAGAACTATAGATTTAGGGGTATGTCTTTGGCTTCTCTCATCTATCTTCATCTACTTTCTTTCCTATATTTAGGGGTTGTCTATGAAGTCAATCAAAGGTAGCACCTCATCACTGCCAGGTTTTCAGTGCCTTCCACAAGAACCCTAATATCCGGACCAGGAACTAGAGGGTCATCACCCAGGATTCACAGTGAGGAATCCTCAAGATGCCATAGAGATTTCAAGTTCCTGAGAGTCCTGTAGGAAGTGAGATGAGGAGAATGATTATTATACCTTCTTTGTCACAAGGCACCAAAGTAGTATTTCTTACGGCATTGCTGTCACTCAGAATCCCACATAAAAACAAGTTAAATCACTTCCTGCATCCCCATCCCGTATCTCTAAGATCTGGCATGTTGCTAAGCAGTTTGGCTTGGAAATTAGACAAAATATCATCTGCTATTCACCATCCCAATGCCTATACATACAATCGGATGAGCATCCTTCCTCTCCACAAACTCCATAACTTGAGCCTAAGTGTGCCATACAAATAAAATTAATTTTTGGTAGTCCCATCTACTGCTAATGAGACATGATAACAAGGGGTTTCTCTTTTACTTTTCTCTTATGCTCAGTTCATGTTTAAAACCACTTTATACTTTGCTTTTTTTCCCTCAAAGCCAATTTTACCAGCTTAGTAATAAAATATATTAGTATATGACCTTCATTTAAAACTTCACTGATACAATATAGTCAAAAGACTCGTGAAACAACTGAAAATCTAGTGAGTTCAGAGACCAGCAAGGCTTACCATTTCTTAGAAGGTTTATGGAATACCTGGTCTACCTCAGCATCATGGGAGTAGGTGAGGGTTTTTTTGTTTTGTTTTGTTTTGTTTTCTTTCAAATAAGTCGCTTCTCATGAAAACTCACAGAGGTTAGATTTTTAAAATTTTTTTAATTTTTATTTATTTATTTATCTTTATTATTAACATATAATGTATTATTAGCCCCAGGGGTAATGAATTGCCAGGTTTATACACTTCACAGCATTCACTATAGCACATACCCTCCCCAATGTCCATAACCCCACCACCCTCTCGGTTAGATTTTTTATTAAAACATTTTCTCCATTCTTATGTAAGTTTAACTCCCTCGCAATTCATAGCTTCACTACCATCACCCTAGCAATCCACATTCTTGTCTTGATTGTATCCCCACTGCCTATCAAGGTAAAAGGAGTGAAACTGTAAATATGACCTACCTCCACAAAACAGAGGAGGTTCAGACATCCTCTTGAAGTTTTAGTATTGGTGTGCCTGGATGGTGCAGTTAAGCATCTGACTCTTGGTCTCAGCTCAGGTCTTGATCCTGTGGTGGTGAGATCAAGTCCCACATCGGGCTCTGTATTCAGCGTGGAGTCTGCTTGAAATTCTCTCTCACTGGTCCTCCCCCTATTCGTGCTCACTCTCTCTCTCTCTATCTCTCTCTCTTTCACATAAATAAATAAATCCTTAAACAGATTATCAGTAGATTAGATGAGATTTCATATTTTGAAGAAATCTGAAGGAGGTTAAGAATTCCAGCTAAGTCTTAATCACAAAAGAAGATAGCAGAGCATTCCAAGATAAAAAGGGATTTAGCCTATTGTTATGACTGAAAGATGTTTCTGATTTATAATACCTCTGGGAAACAAAAGGTTGGAAGAAAGAAACCTAAGTGGGTTTGAGAAACTTGATCATACTTGAATTACCAAGAGATCATGTATTATCCTTTATAATAAGTAATATCTTCTATAAACCTCCACATTGATTAGGATACCTAGGTAGAAATGTAGGAATATACAGGAAGAACTATATTATATCAACTATTTTCAAGACACAAAGTTTTAGAGCAGTACTTCTTGAAGTAGAGTCCTGGACCAAGCAACATCACTATCACCTTGGAATTTGGTAGATTTGCAAATTATTATACTCCTTCCCAGACCTAGTGAATCAGAAACTCCAGGCGTGGGACCCAGCAATCCATATTTAATCTATGATAATCACCCTCCTTGTAATTCTGGTGCATGCTTAAGTTTGAGAAGCACTGGTTTAGAGACAATTTAGAAACAAATTTACTCATACAAACGTTGGCTAAATGTGTATATTCAAGAATCTGCAGGAATAAAAGGCATATAACAAAACCCATGTCCTTCAGGGTCATAAAGCTTGGTTAAGAACCAAATCATAACTTACAGATAACTAAAAAATCCAAAGGGTGGGATGCCTTGGTGGTTCAGTCAATTAAGCGTCTGACTTAGCCCCGCATCAGGCTCCACACTGGGCATTGAGCCTGCTTAAGATTCTCTCTCTCCCTCTCCCTTAGAAAAATAAATAAATAAATAAATAAATAAATAAATAAATAAATAAAAATAAAAAATTCAAAGTGTCAATAAACATGGCATAGAGCTGTTAGGTTTAGATTAACTGCCAGTTTAGTGGAATTGAATATTCCTAATGTAGTTCCAGAGAAAGGATAGATGACTTCTGGTAGGATTAAGGAAGGTTGCTAGGAGAAAGTGATGGTTAGTACTGTTAGGAGGATTTTGAACAGAAGTTGGAAAGCAAGAGGGAACAATCAAGACTTAGAGAATGTTGGGGTGCCTGGGTGGCTCAGATTGTTAAGTGTCTGCCTTGGGCTGGGGCTCTGATCTCCAGGTCCTGGGAAGAAGCCCCACATCAGGCTCCCAGCTCAGTGGGGAGTCTGCTTCTCCCTCTCCCTCTGCCTCTTCCCCTACTTGTGCTCTCTCTCTCTAAGGAATAAATAAAATATTTAAACCCAGTAAGGTTTTTTTTTTTTTTAAGATTTTTATTTTATTTATTTGACAGAGATCATAAGTAGGCAGAGAGGTACGCAGAGAGAGAGGGGGAAGCAGGTTCCCTGCTGAGCAGAGAGCCTGATGCGGGGCTCGATCCCAGGACCCTGGGATCATGACCTGAGCCCAAGGCAGAGGCTTTAACCCACTGAGCCACCCAGGTGCCCCTAAATAAAATATTAAAAAAAAGACTTGGAGAAAATGTAAACACTTTTCCCATGACTAAAGTGTTTCATTAATTAGAACAGAATGTTCATGTTCATTAAAGATGTATGGAAAGAGGTTTGGCCTTGCCCTTAGAATTTGGCCTTGGAATTTATTGATATTTTTCAAGCATTGTAATACTTTGAAAATTTTCTTTAAAAAAAAGATTTTATTTATTTATTTGAAGAGAGAGATGGAGAGAGCATAATAAGGAGGAGCGGCATAGGCACAAGAGGGACTGGCAGACTCCCCGTTGAGAGGGGAGCCCGATGCAGGGCTCGATTCCAGAACCCTGAGATCATGACCTAAGCCAAAGTCAGATGCATAACTGACTGAGCCACACAGGCACCTCTGAATAATTTTCTTTAAATACTTTATCTAATATTTGTATTTGTTTTAGGTAGAAGGGTGGTCTCAATAACCTGTCCTCCAGTTATTAGAAATGAATGTTGAATAATTTAATATTCAATATCTTTTTATTAACTTAGTCATTTAATAACTTAATAGTCACACATCTTTTTTAGATGTCAGCTATATCCAAGTTAGTGTACTACATTTCAGAGTACTAAGTTGAACTAGATGTGTTCTCTGCTCACAACCTTACTATTTACTAGAAAAGGTTTACTATAGTAGAGTATGAGTTGTTATACTGTTGAGTATATAGGGATGGATTACTGATTTCATACCATTTGAGATCTTTTGATTGGACAGTCCTCCTATTAGTTGTCCACAGCAAAATAAAACATTTGAGGCAACTATTTAGAATACAAAGCCATGAGCATATGTAGGGAATGGAATTGAAATTGTCTTTAAAATCATACTATCTGTACCACACAATCCAGCAGTTACAATCCTTGGTATTTACCCAAAAATGTTGAAAACCTTATGTACACACACACACACACACACACACACACACACACACACACACACCTTATACTTAGATGTTTATAGTACCTTTATTCATAATTGCTAAAACTTGAAAATAAGCAAGATGTTCTTCAGTAGATTAATGGATACACTGCAATATATTCAAGACCATGGAATAGTATTCATCAGTAAAAAGAAATGAGCTATCAAGCCCTGAAAAGATATGGAGGAACCTAAAGTGTGTATTACAAAATGAAAGAAGCCAATCTAAAAAGGCTGCATACTCTGTGATTCCAACTATGTAACATTCTAGAAAAAGCAAAGCTATGGAGACATTAAAGAGAACAGTGGTCTGTTAAGGGTTTGAGGTAGGCTGATGAATAGACAAAATAAAGAGGACTCTGACAGTTGTGAAACTAACATGTATGATACTATATTGATTACCATATGTTATACGTGCACATATATTATACATGTGTCCAACCCCTTAGAATGTACCACATCAAGTGTGAACCTTAATGTAAACTGTGGACTTTGGTTGATTGTGATGTGTCACTGTAGGTTCATTGATGGTAACAAATGTCTCACTGTCATGGGAGGTGTTGATAATGTGGGAGGCTATACATGTGTAAGGCAAAGGTTATGTAGGAACTCTCTTACCTTCCTCTCAATTCTTTTGTGACCTAAAATGCTCAAAAAAAAATAAAGTACTGGGGCATCTGAGTGGCTTAGTCACTTAAGGTCCGACTCTTGATTTTGACTCAGGTCACGGTCTCAGGATTGTGAGACTGAACCCTGTAACAGGCTCTGTGTTGGGCATGGAGCCTGCTTAAGATTCTCTCTCTCCATCTGCCCCTCTCTACCTCTCTTTCTCTAAAAATAGTAATCATAGCAATAATGAAGTACTTAAATACAAAAAATAAATCCTATTGCTGTAACATCTGACATGGTCTGGCCTTGTTTCATCTTTGGTTTCTTCTCATACAGCTCTCCCCTAGCTTTTTGCTCTCCAGCTCCTAGACTTCTTTCATCCCTCCAGAAGATTTTGGTTTCTTTGGCAGGAGGGCCTTTGTACTTGCTGCCCTTTCAGTCTGGAGTGCTCTTCCCATTTCTCCCCATTTTTCTTAGTAAATCCTGCTTATTCATCAGCTCCAAAAGCTAGGAGCCTCCTTGATATCCTAATCAGTTGAGGCTTCTTTGTTGTAGCCATTGAAGATTCTTACCTCTACTTTAGCACACTTATCTCTTTCACAGTACATTAACCAGTAATTACTTGATTAATGTCAACTTCCTAGATTAGACTGTAAACTTTTTGAAAATAGGAATTGTGTTCATTAACACTTAACATTTTACACAGTGCCTGCTACATAGGAGAATATTAATGAGTGAAATTTTAAGTGGACAAAAAAAACCATATCATTTGTTCACTTAACATTTTCAATGAGGTTTGGCTAATGAATATTTTATCGTGGGCCAGTGATTCTCAGCCCTGGCTATACATTGGAATAATCCAAAGAACTTTAATGACCATTGCTGTCTGTATCCCACCCTCAGAGATTCTGATTTGAAAAGTGTAGGGCAATTCTAAGGTGCAGCCAACAATGAGAACCACTGATCAGCTCCCAATATGAAATAGCTCATCATAAGCCTGAGATGTCTCAGAATTTAGGAAATATGAGTAGATTTAGGAAATATGAGTAGGAGAATCTTTGAATGTATTTCAAGAAAGAGAAAAATAATTTATTAATGAAAATATGTTTGATATTTGCAATGTTTCATTGTGGAATCACAGTCAAAAGGAAAAGCATTTTACTGACTTAATTTGGTAATTAGGAGCTAAACATGAGCACATTTTCACATTTTTCCTAATTTGATATGTCTTAAGATTAATTGAAATGTAACTTGACCCAGAAAAAATTTTAACCCAATCAAAATTCATGTTGTAGTAAAACGTATTCTAGGTTATTCAGTTTATGTAAAAGCACTGAAAGCTCTCCAGAAGTGTAATTATCTGAATTTCTATACAAGTTAGAGAAATTCTTGTATGCAGTGAAAGTATTCTGATAAATTTTACTGCAAACAAAACTACTTTTGTGTTTGTATTTGATTTTTATTATTTTTTCTGTAGGTCGTCACTGGGAACACAAATATTTAATCACTACTGCTTATAAATATAATTCAGCTTACCTGAATGAACAAAAATATTTGTAGTTTTCTCTTTTAAAAAAGTAATGCCTTAAAACACTATAATACTGGTTCAGTGATAAATGAGCCAAAAATAGTTCTCCATGTGGTTGGAAACTTGATATATGCTAAAGAGGCATTGTAAGTCAATGGGACAAGGATAGCTTATTCATTAAATGGAGAGGGGACTCCATTATCTATATGAGAAAAAAAACATAAAAAAATAGACACCTACTTTATCCATATACAAAAATCAATTCCAGATTGATTAAGATCTTAAATGTGAAAGAAAATACTTCAAATTTTTTAAGAACTATAAGAGCAATCTTTATGACCTTTGGTAGGGAAGGACTTAAGATTTAAAAAGCAGAAACCACAAAGGAAAATATTGATAAAGTCTACATAAAATTTGAGAACTACTCTTTATTAAAAGATAAAACACAAGCCTTAGTGGGAAATGATATTCCTAACACTGGTTATTAAAACAAAACCCTGTAGAATTCAGAGTATGTAAACATTAGAAACCAATAAGAAAGGAACCCCCCCAAAAAAGATGTGCAAATGACATGATTTATATTATCATGAAAGACGTAATATAAATGCCCATTCAGTGTAAGAATGTTAAGGTAAAACTATACACTAACTTGAATGACTAAAATTAAAATAATAACAATACTAAGCAAAGATGTGAGACAAAAGAAAATTGTTTAGGTTTGATTACTTTGGAAAATATTTGGATATTAACTACAAATGTGCAAATATGTATACCTAATGACTCTGTGGCTCCACTCCTAGATATATTCCCTATGAACTCTTTCATGTTTCCAAGAGCTATGCAAAAAAGTAATCTTAAGATTGCTCTTTATAATGACAAAAAGACTACAAACCATGCAAATAGCTATCAAAAATAGAATAATTTGTGATATACTTACACAATGGATATTGATCAACAGGGAAAAAGAAAATGGCATAGAAGTACCAGTATCTGTAGATAAATCTTAGTTAACATAGCTGAATGAAAAAATTCACAGTAGAATAAATTAGTATGATTACAGTAATTTAAATTTTAAAACAGGAAACAAAATATTGCTTAAATTATTTTTGGTTTAGTGTTTATGTTTAGTTTATAACTGTTATGTTATAAAACTAAATACAAGCAAAGACATGCTTAATATAAAATTCAAGATATTGACTATCTCTCATGGAGATGGGGTTTGTGATTGGTGAGAAACTGAAAGAATTCAGAGTAATGCCCCTATATTAATCAAGGCAGTGTAGATATATGGGCATTTATTTTGTCAATTTTTTTGGTTTATTCTTATCCCCTAAACTGTACATGTATTATCATAGTATTTTGTATGCATGATCTATTTCTCATTACAAATATGCTGTTAAAATTAGAGTGAGAAGGAATGGAAGTGAGATGAGACTGGAGGCAGTCAGTTGGCCTACAAGGGGAGAAGTGATGACAGGCTGTGTCACTTAATGGGGAACTCAGAAGTTCATGAGGAGGAGGAAGAAGGATCTTAAGTAGTTGCTTAGAGATTTATGGTAAAAAAGTTATTTCAAAGAAAATGTAAAACGTACAAGTAGTACTTGTGGTCTTGCATCTCTCTCTCTCTCTCTCTCTCTCTCTCTCTGAATGTTTTTAAAAACAGCTGTATTGAGGGGGCCTCTGGGTGGCTCAGTTGGTTAAGCATCTCACTGTTAGTTTTGGCTCAGGTCATGATGTCAGGGTTATGAATTTGAGTGCAGAGTCTGCTTGAGATTCTCTCACTCTCCCTCTGCCCCTGACCCTGCACTCACTCTCTAAATAAATAAATAAAATCTTTAAAAATAGCTGTATTGAGGTGTAATTGATAAACAAAATCTATATTCATTGACCAGCTTCCCATTTACCCTCCCCTACCCCCTGGCAACCACCATTCCACTTTGTATTTCTGTGATTTTGACTACTTTAGATCCCTCATGTAAGTGGAATCATGAGGATTTTTCCTTTTGTAACTGGCTTATTTCCCTTAGCATGGTGTCCTCCAGGTTAGTCCATGTTGGTGAATGTGGCAAGATTTCCTTCTTCTCTAAGGCTGAATAATATTCTATTATATGCATATACGTTTCTTTTGCATTCACCCACTGATAGATGTTTAGGTCATTTTCATATCTTGGCTATTTTGGATAACATGGCAATGAACAAAGGAGTGTAGATACTTCTTACAGATTCTGCTTTTAATTATTTGGATAAATACCTAGAACTGGAATTGCTAGATCATACAGTAGTTCTTTTTTCAAGATTTGGGGGAATTTACATACTATTTTTGATAATGACTACACCATCTATATCAAACTAAAAAGCTTTTACACAGCAGAGGAAATAATCAACAAAAAGAAAAAACAACCTATGGAATAGAAGAAGATACTTGAAAAACTGTAATAAAGGGTCAATATCCAAAATATGTAAAGGGACTCCTACAACTCAGTAGCAAATCATAACCATCTGCTTACAAAATGATCAAAAGGCCTGAACAGATATTTCGGGAAAGAAGACATAGAAATGATCAATGGGTTTATGAAAAGGTGCTCAATATCACTAATCATCAAGGAAATGCAAGTTGAAATCACAGTGAGATATCACTTCACGCCTGTTAGGATGGCTGTTATACATGTATTAAAAAAGATGATGAGTGTTGGTGAAGATATGGAAAAAATTGGAATCCTTTACATCATTGATTGGAATTTAATAAACTTTTTTTAGTGTCAATAAACTAGTAAGTAAACATTTTCAATATGGTTAGAGAAATTTCCTCACCAGACAGAGATGTACAACTTAGGTTAATAAGATGTATAGTGTTAGTTACACTTCCCTGGAACTGCCAACTTGAAAACGTAATGCCCATAGCCCTTTTTTCTTGGTAAATTATAGACACATACTTTTATTCCAGCTATAAATTATCCTCTTTCGTTTATGATTTTATGCATTTGAGTCTTCTCTTTTTTTCTAGTGAAAGGTTTGTCAATTTTATCTTCTTGAAAAAGAACAGCTCTTAGTTCTGTTCATCTTTTTTGTTGTATTTCTGCTATTTCATTTGTTTCTGCTCTGATCCTCCTGGAGAGGATTTAAGTCATGATAACTCTGGAAAAATTGGAACCTTTTTCTGGAATGCTGTTATCTGGTATCAGGCACATGCCTTGGCTACAAAAGAGTCAGTCTTGATTTCTGGAGAATGTTTCTGAAGATTGTCCCAGGAGATGGTAGTATAGCTTCATGGTTAGGAGGCAGACAGATCTGGGTTCAATTCTTCCACTTACTAGCTGTGTAACCTTAACACATATTCCACATCCGTAAAACCAGTGATCATAATATTACATGTCACAAACTTTTCATCTTCAGTGGTCATCTGCTATTTTTTTTTTCAGATTAGAGCCTAGTGTCACAAGTCCACCTGATTTTCTTAAATAAAAAGGCTATGGATAGGTAGCTGGGTGATGGACATTGGGAAGTTATGTGCTATGGTGAGCACTGTGAATTGTGTAAGACTGATGGATCACAGATCTGTACCCCTGAAACTAATACATTATATGTTAATAAAAAAGAAGACTGATGAATCACAGACCTGTTGCCCTGGAACAAATAATACATTATATGTTAATTTTTAAAAGGCTATGGATATAAACTTTTAAATTGCTATATAACATACTTAGAGAGTGAAACACAAGTCTTCAACTCAGTAAGTTTTACAAAGTGAACACACGTATGTAACCACATCACTCAGAATAAGAGAAGGACCATGAATAGCCCTCTGGATGTCTTTATTTTTGCCCCATTTGAGCACCACAACCACTTCCTGACCAAAGATAATGACTGTTCTGACTTCTAATATCAAGGGATAGTTTTGCCCTATTGGATTTTATGTTAAAGGAGTAATATATATTATTTAGAGTCTGGCTTTTTCCCACAGCATTATGTTCTGAGATTCATTCATTTTTCTATATATGGCAGTATACCATTTATTTGCATTACTGTTTTCTACTTCATTGTCTGATCCTATCATAATTACTTATGCATTCTGCTATGACAGGACAGTTTGCAGGTTTTGGTTATTAAAAATGAAGCTACTGTTAACACTCTTGTACATGGATTTTTGGGGGCATATATTTCATTTGGAGGTATAGTCATATATGTCTGTGATCCACTTTCTGTAGACAATGACAACAAGTTTTACAGAGTAGTTGAGTGCATTTACACAAACTCTTACCAGGAATGGTATTGGAAGTCTTTTTTTTTTTTAAAGATTTTATTTATTTATTTGACAGAGAGAGATCACAAGTAGGCAGAGAGGCAGGCAGAGAGAGAGAGAGGAGGAAGCAGGCTCCCCGCTGAGCAGAGAGCCCGATGTGGGGCTCGATCCCAGGACCCTGGGACCATGACCTGAGCCGAAGGCAGAGGCTTTAACCCACTGAGCCACCCAGGCGCCCCTGGTATTGGAAGTCTTAATGGAAGTCTAACTTACTGTATATTCTCCTATTACTTATAATTCTTTTTTCAAAATTTGTCATTCTGTTGCTTATATAGTGATATTTTAGTGTGGTTTTAATTTGCATTTCTCTGATGACTAATGAAGTAAAATACCTTTCTGTGTACTTACTATTTAGATAGCCCTTTTTGTGTCTGTTTAAATATTTGCCCATTTTGCTATTGGATGGTGTGTCTTTTTCTTGTTGACTTGTAGGCCTGTAAAATTTCACTTACAGTGGAATATTGAGGGGCAATCATAAAATGTAGTGAGACAGGAAAAGAGAGGAAGAAAAATGATCACAGAAAGAATTTGGGGGGTCATCTTTGGAGGGGTGGTAATATGTTAGTATGAAATGTAATTATGTCTGATATCAAAATACACAATCATTTTCTATACTCAACTGCTGCTGTAGCATTACATAGAATTATGGTACATTATCTAAATCTTCGTTGGTAAATTAAAGAAATTCATTTCTAGTTCATCTGCTATTTTCTGTTGCTCTGTTGAATAGATATTTACTGTCACCTTCTAAATAATAGAGAAATGGATGGGGATAGGGAGGAGTGAAGGGTTCATATTCAGCACTGTCTTTTGCATATGGCTGGAAATTTGAGAAATCACAATAACCACAACATGGCCGGTTTGCAGCCTTTATTCAATTTGCCTTTTAAAGTACAGTTCTTCTGTATAGTTGAAACATTCCTGTGTGGAATTGATGAGAAGAATGTAAGGAATATTTTCCCCTTCTATATAAATATGAGTTTGTTGATATTATTAAGGTGAATGTTAATTTTCATTTATTTCTTTTAGAATAACATCTGCTCTTACAACAGGAGGTATCTTTAATTAATAGAAAATAATGTCAGCCTTCACATTTTATATAGATAAATCTTTTCTTTTCCCTTAACTGAATATCCCACCTGGTTCTTGTGAAACTTGCTTGATTATGCCACATCTTACAGAGACTTTACAGAATTCCAGAAAGCATCTCATAGTCAAAAAATTTGCTTTTCACCATATCTGAAATTTAGCATGGTAAAATTGGAATCCTTATACATCATTGGTGGGAATTTAATCAACTTTTTTTTAGTGTCAATAAACTAGTAAGTAAACATTTTTACTCTCACCTCTCTCTCATCAACTTGCTATTCACTCATTTCTTTTTGCAAAGTCCTCCTGCTCATTCTGACCTGATATATGGTTAACATTTATACCTGGGACGTATAGCAAGCAGTCCCCCTTACTGCAAAGAAACAGAGAAAAGGAAAGAAAGGGAAGGAGAAAGAAAATGGAAATTGAAATATGTAGGAAAATGACATCCTTTACTTTAAACATGGCCTATTGTAAATCTTCTGTATGTATGTATGATTTTCCAAGGCTAATAATATTTCCTTTTGAAGAAGAACATTCTAGGTTAAATATGGCAAAGGAGAGCTTATATTAATGTTAAATCTATTGAAAGTCTTTGGCATACAAAAGTATTTTGCCACAATAGTCTGCGGAATGTCACCGTCTGCCTGAGAAGAGGAGGAAGCATTACCAGTTATCAAGCTCCTATTAGCTCCGCACCTGCCCTTCCATGCTCTGTTCTGTTTACCAGCGCTAGTATTCCGCAAAACACATTGCTACTTTGTCAGTTGGTCCTTGTTGGTCACTGCCCATATGGGTATGAGGGAGGAGGATGAGACAGGAGAAAAAGGCATGAGGAAGGAAAAGGGACAGAAGGAACAATCTGCATCAGCGCAACAACCCAGGCAGCAGTAAGCAGTTCCTTCCTATAGGAACAGCTCTAAGCAGTTTGCAGTTTTCCCAATATTTGCACAGAACCAGTCTCATCATACTACCATTAGAGATGCCAACACCAGCTGAGCTGCACCGATCCTCTGCTCTCGTGAGGCCCCTCAACTAAGCATCTGCTACACAATTCTAACCTCCTCTCTTTGTTCCTCCAGCCCTCCAGCTGCTAACAATTTCTTGAACTTTCTGCTGTTCTTATGTCTTAGAATTTTCTTTCTGTCCTTTCAGGAAATTAACAATTTTATACCTACTTAATAGTTCTTTATATTAAAGTATGCTTGTTACCGAAACCCAAGTTTGACTGCCTGTTGCTTGAAAAGCCAATACTCAAAGAGACAAGTTTTGATCAGAAAGGAATATTAGCTTTATTCAGGAGGCCAGTCACCTGGGGAGAAGGCAGACTCTTGTTCAAAGGTCAACTCTGAGTTTTCTACCTGGCTGGGATGTTTAAAGGGTTTAAGGCAGTTAATCAGTAAAAGGAGTGTCATGGTGCATAACATTTCTTGATTGCCTGTAGACTTGATGGTGCCAGCTACAGATGTTATCTCAGTGCTCCGGGGTTATGCAAGCAGGTCTACTTCCTTAGTGCCTAGGGGTTGTACAAGGAGATCTGGTTTCTGTTTCATGAGTGCAGGAGTGTTCTTTTCTTTCTAGGAAAGAATGTATGATCCATGGATATACAAACAGAAATTAGTTAATCCCATGGGCTAAGGGCACTTGCTAAAGTTTGAAGACTACTAGGCTGGCCGGAGGGGACAAGGTGACTTCACATTTTTATTTTCTCTGTGCAGGTAACAGTTGTGCTCTCTCTTTCCTGACTGGGCACACAAAGACACACATGTACAACGTGTGTATGTGGTATGTATGTATGATAAATATGTATACATATATATATAATACATGTAATATATGATGTACACATGTCATATAAAAATGACATAAGTTATCTTTTATCTTGTTTTATAAACTATAAATATAGGGGAAAAAGTACCATCAAACACATGAATATATATCCATAAACCCTCCTGAATGAGGCATAGTTAAGTCTATTTACTCACATCGAAAGTTCTTGTAAGTCAGAATTTAAAATGAAGTGAGTGATTTCATATTCAAACAAAGTAGATTGATCACAAAGGATATAATTCCATATGTGATGATAATAATGATAATGCTGATGATAAGTGTAGTAGATATCTGCTAATACATTTTCCTCTAAGATTTCCTTGGATCTGTGCAGTTGCTTTGGAAGGACTTTATTTCCTTTAGAATTATACAAGAAAGCTAACAAATTCCTCAGAAGTTCCATTGAGTGGAGTGGACATGTTGACTATTAATCATGATGATTTTTGACATAACCTTAGAGGAGAGAAAAGAATGTTTGAAGGGTGGGAAATACTTCCATCTATTTAGGGAGATAGATTTGACTTGAGCTGTCATTTATGTGAATATGTGCTATAAAGGGCCTGGTTTTGATGCTAGTCGAAAGCACCTGACAAGAGTAATTACCCATCACCAGTCTTGGACATTGCACGTAGTTTAGTGCTAGTGGATGTAGCTGGTAGAGAGGAAACAGTGTCTCCATGATGCCAGCAGGCCAGGTCCGAGGACCCAGAGGAGGTCCTGTAGGACCAGCCAAGAGGGTCTTTGTCTTTGCACAGCATGGAAATCAAGTGGGATCCCACAGAAAGTGAGGGCAGAATTTATTGAAGCTATAGAGAGAAGAGAAAAAGATGAAGTGTCTGGGAGACTCAGAAAGGAAGGGAGCCAGAGTCTTGTCTTTGTTCAGGGGCTGGGTGTGGTTACTGAGGACCAGGTCTGATGTATGTGTCCTCTCAGGCACCCAGGAACCAGTCAGAGCAAAGACAAGAGCCTAGGTATTATTCCTTGGAGCCAGGGGGTCTTGGTGTATGGATGTCTAGCTCCTGTGGTCTGGAATGCATGTATGATGGCTTCATCTGATCATTCTCACCTGATCATTCTTTAGATGTTCTCTATAGATAAATCATTATCTCCTTGTCCCTCACAAGGAGGACATAAGCTATTTACATTACAAGGCGTGTGTAAAATGGGTTGGGGGTGCAGCTCCTAGCAAGAATAGAAGCAGGAAAAGAAGCAGAAAGCAGGTTTTTATGAGTCTTTTAGTTTCCCTATCTCATCTGCATTGAAAAAGCTTATATATTATCCAGCACATGAAAAGACAAGACAACTTCCAAGCAGGGCAAGATGACACTTTTTAAATTAATATTATACAACTAAGTTTTCATAAATTTTGAAACTACTAAGTACTAGGAAATTATGCTAGGTGTGGCTTAGAAATGTAAACACAAGAGAAGGCAGTTGTAACCAGTGTGGTAAATGTAGATCTAGTACTAAATGTATAAGCTAATCACTGAAAAAGTGACTAACTTGCCAGGTTGGAGTAAGTAAGTAGGGAAGTTGCCTAGCACTGGGTTTTGAAGTATTTTTAACATTGTCAGGTGGACAAGGGGATAAAAAAAATTCTAGAAAAAGGAAGCAGAAATGCAGAAGCACTAAAAAGTGAAGTAGTTTGGCATGTTAGAAAAACTGTAAGTAGTTCAGTGTTCTTAGTGGGAAAACTGTGAAGGGCAATAAATGGAAAATTAAGTACATTGTGTAGCCTTATGCTAGGGGCTCCAAAAATGTACTCAAGGGTTGGCTTGAAGAACATTAAGAAGGAAGGCTAGTGGTCAACCATAGTCAGTATTTTCTTCCCTTTTCGCCCCATTTGCTTTTCCAATGTAGTTGTGCTTATAACTCAGTAATAAGTCTTGTCCCTTGATGACATAGTGACAGTTTGAAGATGTTCAAAAAACATGGATACGCACAATGCCTATGAGATTATAAGGAAATATCAATACGACATATTTGAACCTATTCCATTCAAATTATTTTCTAACATATTCAAAAAGGAAAAATTATATAAGAAGCAAATTGGGAAAAAAAGAATCTGCTCTGGACCTATTACAGCAAGAGATCAATCTATGCAGACTTATTACCCTTATGGGGACAGAAAGGGAGGAACAAGTGATAGTAGCCAGTTTTCCTTAGTGCCAAGTTTTCCATTTAGCAAAACAAAACTCCTAGATGAGTTATACCAAGTGTCTTGCACCCTGGCCCCCTTCTTCTTCTTCTTCTTTTTCTTCTTCTCCTCCTTCTCCTTCTCCTTCTCCTTCTTCTTCTTCTCCTTCTTCTCCTTCTTCTCCTTCTTCTCCTTCTCCTTCTTTTTTTAACCCTGCTGCTATGTACCAGAGTAAGGGTAGGATGTGAAAGCTCCTGGAATGAAGATACAAAGAAAGCCAGTTTGTCTGTGGCAGGAGCTTTGCTTCATTAAAGCCAACGGGATATAAAGATATAAGGCCCTAGCTAGAAAAATCACAGGACGCATATGATTAAAGACATTTGGTACCAGAACTAGCAAACTTTTGAGACAAGGTCAGATGTTTTGAATCACTTAGGAGGTACTACTATGTATCTTCATGTGTACAGGAAAAAATATAGTGTTAAAATGTGCATTTGAAGATGCACTTAACAAAATATAGCATCCATTCATTTCTTTAAGATTTTATTTATTTATTCAGGAGAGATGAGAAAGCAGAGAGAGAAGGAGAAGAAGACTACCTCCTAAGCACAGAGCCTGACACAGGGCTCGATCCCAGGACCCTGAGATCATGACCTAAGCCAAAGATAGATGCTTAATAGACTAAGCCACCCAGGAGCCCCACAGCATCCATTCTTTTTTTTTTTTTAAAGATTTTATTTATTTATTTGAGAGAATGAGAGCACAAGCAGTGGGGTGGGGCAGAGGACAAGGGAGAAGCAGCCTCCCCACTGAGCAGGGAGCCTGATGCGGGGCTCTATCCAAGGACCTTGGGACCATGACATGAGGCGAAGGCAGATGCTTAAATGACTGAGCCACCCAAGTGCCCCCACAGCATCCATTCTTGATAAAAACTCTCAGAAAGTAGGTATAGATGGAACATACCTCAGCATCATAAAGGCCATATACAAAAGACCCACAGCTAATATCATCCTCAATGGGGGAAAGACTGAGAGCTTTTCCTCTATGGTCAGGAACAAGACAGGGATGTCTACTCTCACCATTAACATAGTACTGGAACTCCAAGCCTCAGCAGTCAGACAACAAAAAGAAATAAAAGGCATCTGATAAGTAAGAAAGAAATAAAAATTTCACTATTTGCTGACAACGTGTTACTCTATGTAGAAAATCTAAAAGGCTTCACTAAGTAGAAAACCTGAAAGGCTTCACCAAAAAATTGCTAGAACTAATACATGTATTCAGCAAAGTCTCTGGATATAAAATCAACATACATAAATCTTTGTCATTTCTGTACACCAATAATGAAGAAACAAAAAAAGAAATCAAGAAATTGGTCCCATTTACAATTGTATCAAAAACCATAAGATAACCTGGAATAAACCTAGCCAAAGACGTAAAAGATTTGTGCTCTGAAAACTATAGAACACTTATGAAAGAAACTGAAGGGGACACAAAGAAATAGAAAATGTTCCATGCTCTAGAATCAAAGAACAAACATTGTTGAGATGTTTATACTACTCGAAGCAATCTACATATTTAATGCAATCCCACTTTTCACAGAGCTAGAACAAATAATCCTAAAATTTGTATGGAACCACAAAAGACCCCAAATAGCCAAAGCAGTCCTAAAAAAGAAAAGCGAAGCTGGAAGCATCAAAATTCCAGACTTTGAGCTGTATTACAAAGCTATGGTCATCAAGACAGTAAGGTACCAGCACAAAAACAAGTGCACAGATGAATGGAATGGAATGGAAAAACCCAGAAATGGACCCATGACTAATCTTTGACAAAGTAGGAAAGATATCCAGTAGGGAAAAGATAGTCTCTTCAACAGTCTCTTGGGAAAACTGGACCATAACAGACTGTTAATGATAGAGAATGAACTGAGGGTGATGGAAGGAGGGGTGGGGATGGACTAAATGGGTGATGGGTATTAAGGAGGGCACTTGTTATGATGAGCACTGGGTGTTACATGTAAGTAATGAATTGTAGATTCCATTCCTGAAACTAATATTATACTATATGTTAACTAGAATTTAAATACAGAGGCACCTGGGTGGCTCAGTGGGTTAAAGCCTCTGCCTTCGGCTCAGGTCACGATCCCAGGTTGCTGGGATTGAGCCCCACCTCGGGCTCTCTGCTTAGCAGGAAGCCTGCTCCCCCCACCCTCTCTCCTTGCCTCTCTGCCTACTTGTGATCTCTGTCTGTCAAATAAATAAATAAAATCTTTAAAAAAAAAGAATTTAAATACAAATTTGAAAAGAAAAATATGTGCATTTGATTGATAACCTAGTTCACTGAGTTTTTATAAGGATTATATGAGTTCATATTTTGAAAGTCTACACAATGCCTGGAACAAAACAAGTGCTTCTTGTGGATAATCAATATCATCATATTCTTTATCTCACCATTATTTTTTGCTATTTTTATTTCAAGAGTTGAGGCTCAAAGAAGAAATAATATCACTTTGTATAGCAGTCTTTCAAATTTGATAAATATTTTTATATTCTAATGGCAATTGCTAAAATCTAAATAATCAGTTAAACTATACATTAATTTTGAAGTTATATTTAATTAAAATATTTGAACATCTCCTAAGTCCAAAATAATGATATATAGTGGCAGGGGGTAGTATCAAGTTTAATGACAATACTAGGGATGACAATTCTGTGAAGGGAGGCAAATACTAATAAACTAAAACAAGACCTGTCAACCCAAGTGCACACTATGGCTGTGGGAGTGGAATGGAGGAAAATTTGATAGATTTTACAGAGGTAGAATTGACAGATTTTAATGACAAAATGAGTATAATTTTTGAGAAAGGAAGCATTCAAGGTGAATTCTGTAATGAACTGAGAGAGCAAAAGCTTGCTTGGGTGTGCTTCTAAGCATATGCAAATGGAGTCCCTTGATAGGGGGCTTAGAACTGGGTGAACATGTCAGAAACAAATGTGAGGACTGGACATGGAGACTTGGGGTCATTGCAAGATAAGATAGTCCCTGACACTCCATGTTTTCCTGTTATATTTTAAAGAACATAAATATCTAAAAAAGTAAAGAACATAAAAATCTGAAAAATTTCTTGATACTCTTTATCACATCTAGAATAAACTTTCCTGGTTCTTCAGTACAACCAAATCTGAGACAGCGCTCTCCAGTTACTGATGGCATGTTTTTTGGTTTTTTTTTCCCAGCTTTATTGAGGTATAATTGACATAAAATATTGTATAAGTTTAAGGTGTACAATGTGTCGATTTGATAAACCTGTGTATTGTGAAATGTTTACCACAATAAGGTTAGTTAATGCTTTTATCACCTAACATAATTACCATTTTGTTTTTGTTGTTATGGTGAGATCATTAAAACTTCTCTCTCATGGCAACTTTCAAGTATACAATATTGTTGACTATAATCACCATAGTATACCTTAGATCCTGGGAACTTACTTATCTTATAATTGAACTTTGGTACCCTTTGACCAACCTCTCTTCATTTCCCCTGCCCCTCAGCTCCTGGTAACTATCATTCTCCTCTCTGTGAGTTCAGTGTGTTTAGATTCCACATATAAAGGAGATAGTATAGTATTTGTCTTTCTCTGGTTCGTTTCACTTACCGTAATGCCCTCCAACAAGGCAGGATTTCCTTCTTTTTTAGTGGCTAAACACTGTGTGTGTGTGTGTGTGTGTGTGTGTGTGTGTGTGTGTGATCTTCTTTATCCATTCAGCCATTAATTGACACTAGGTTGCTTCCCTGTCTTGGCTATTATGAATAATGCTGCACTGGACATGAGAGTGAAGAGATCTATTTGAAATAGTGATTCCATCTTCTTTTGACACATACCCAGAAGTGGGATTGCTGAATCATAGGATGGTTATATTTTTTAATTTTTTGAGGAATTTCCATATGGTTTTCCTGAGTGGCTATACCAATTTACATTCTCACCAACAGTGTGTCAGGGTTCCCTTTTCTCCACATCCTTACCAGCATTTATAATCACTTGTCTTTTTGATAATAGACATCCTAAGAAGTGTGAGATGATAATGCATTATGGTTTTGATTTCTATTTTCGCAGTGATTAGTCATGTGGAGGACCTTGTCAAGTACTCATTGGCCATGGTATGTCTTCCTTGGAAACATGTTTGTTCAAGTCCTCTGACCATTTTTTAATTATATTGTTTGATTTCTTGATATTGAATTGAATGAATTCCTTATATTTTAAAGATATTAACCCCTTATCAGATAGATGGTTTGCACATATTTTTTTCCCTATTTTATAGGTTGCCTTTGCATTTTGTTGATTGGGGGTGTTTTTGGTTTTGCATTTTTTTTTCTTTTGTTTTTAGCTGTACAGAAGCTTTTTGGTTTAGTATAGGCAAAGTTGTTGATACTTGATTTTGCTACTTGTGCTGTTGGTGTCCTACCAAAAAAAAAAAAAAAATCACTGCAAAAACTAATGTCAAGGAGCTTTTACCCTAAGCTCTGTTTCTAGGAGTTTTGTGTTTTAAGTCCTTAGTCTATTTTGAGTTAACTCTTATGAGTGGTATAAGACTGGGGTCTAATTTCATCCTTTTGCATGTGGATTTCCAGTTTTCCCAACACTGTTTATTGGAGACCATCATTTTCCATTGAGTATTCATAGGTATCTTGTCAAATATTGGTTGACCATATTGGCATGGGTTTATTTCCAGACTCTCAGTTCTCTTCCATTGGTCTTTTTGCCCATTTTTATGTGAGTACCATACTGTTTTGATTACTATAGCTGGGTAGTAGAGTTTGAAATCAGGAAGTGTAATGCCACCAGCTTTCTTCTTTCTCAAGATTGTTTTGGTCATTCTTAGTCTTCTGTGGTTCCATGTGACTTGCAGGGTTATTTTTTCTAGTTCTGTTAAAAATGTCATTGGAATTTTGATAGGGAATGTGTTTAATCTATAGATGACTATGGGTAGTATGGACATTTTAACAACATTTACCCTTCCAACCCATGAAAACAGGATATTTGCCATTTATTTGTGGCTTCTTCAGTTTCTTTCAATGTCTTAGGATTTTCAGTGTATAGCTATTTCACTCCTTTGGTTATTTCCTTTCACTCCTTTCACTCCTTTGGTCATGGAGTATTTGGATGAGAACAGGAAAGGAAAAATAACCATCCTCTCTAGACCTGACCAGGTATAATCAAATACAGTGGGTGGTACATCTTTTCCAATAATTAAAATGCTAGCAGGGATGCCTGGGTGGCTCAGGTCATAATCTCAGGGTTGTGAGATTGAGCCCTGGGTAGGGCTCCATGCTGGGCATGCAGTTTGCTTAAGATTCTCTCTCTCTGCACCCCCTCTCCCCCTGTTCATGATCTCCTTTTCTCTCTCTCTTAAAAAGATAAAATGCGGGGCGCCTGGGTGGCTCAGTGCGTTAAGCCTCTGCCTTCAGCTCAGGTCATGATCTCAGGGTCCTGGGATCGAACCTCGCATCGGGCTCTCTGCTCATAGGGAATCTGCTTCCCCCCTCTCTCTGCCTGTCTCTCTGCCTACTTGTGATCTCTCTCTGTGTCAAATAAATAAATAAAATTTAAAAAAAAAGATAAAATGCTAGCAGAGCATGGTATGGTATTTTGTGTAAGGTATCCTTCCTCTGAGAATTCATTTCTTAAATTGGCAATTTTCAAAGCATCTTGTTTTGGGGGATATTTTATGTTAGGGAGTAGAAACCCATTTATAGACACTCAGGTTAAAAGTGAGTATGCTACAAGGGTACAGAGATTTTCCTGGAATCTGACTGCTGTAGTTACAGATTAAAATCACATACTCTAATTTCTTTTTGCCTTAGGTTTCAGTAAAGATATATACATGAGGGGCACCTGGGTGGCTCAGTGAGTTAAAGCCTCTGCCTTCGGTTCAGGTCATGATCTCAGGGTCCTGGGATGGAGCCCTGTATCGGGCTCTCTGCTCAGTAGGGAGCCTGCTCCCCCGGCCGCCCCACCTGCCTCTCTGCCTACTTGTGATCTCTGTCTGTCAAAAAAAAAAAAAAAAAGAGATATATACATGAAATCTGTCTTCTTAAGGTATAAATTTCAAATGAAATACGTATTAATATATGCAGTACTGCAATGATTTTGAAGCTATAACATTGGCTAGTATGAAATATATCATCACTTGATTAGGAGTGCACAGGGTTTCAGAAACTGTCCATAGCAGCCATCTTATTTAGTAAGATTTCCAGTTAATGCTTTAAGATTATAGTCATCTTGATATCTCACAGAATTTATGACCTTCCAAGGACAGACTGCATTTAGTCACCACATTTCATTAACTGATATTAACATTGGTATTTATTTGGGGTCTTCATAATTTATAGCTGAAATGTGGAAGATATACGTGCACACAGATGTTGGCCTAATGGCAGATAACAGGACACCCTACCATTTTCTTTTTTATTTAAATATCTTTAATTCTTGTCTCTGATGGCTTCCCCTGTCACTTCATGAGTAAGTAGGGCTAATACTGGCTGCAGCAGAATCACATTCCCCATTTATCATGCTAATTGCAGTTTAATGAGGAGAGGCCTTAGGCTGGAAGACTTGTCTACCTAGAGTCCTATTGGAGTGGAGTTTATTATGGTAATTAATATAGCCTATGATAATTAAATTGCTCTGTTAGATAGGTACTGTATCTATCATAAAGATTCACTATAGCAAAACTTTTTTGAGGACATTCAAAGACCAGTTTTGAAAATCAAGTTCTCTGGAGTTGTGTCTTTTTGAAACAAAATTGGTTTGGATCCCATTTTCAGATATTTCTCCTCAGAGTAAGACTGGCTACATAACCTGGGAAGCCTGTTTCAAAATGAAAACCCAGGACCCCTTTTTCACAAAGCACCAAGAGATTGCCATAAAGGTACTAAAATTTAAAGCTTTTTTCTTTCTTCCACACATCTTCCGTGCTTGTATGCATGCTCCATTGTCTCATTGAACTTTACTTAAAAAATGAAAGTTCAGCGATAAATGAAGAATTTCAAGATGGTGACAGCGTGAAGCCTGAGTGTGTGGTCCTGTGTGACTGCTCAGATTGATTGCACTCCCATGAAGCTTGCCCTGCCTCAGAGTGCAGTAGTATAGAAAGCAAAAACCATTTTTACATAATTGGAACTGAACTAATCTCATGCCAGGTTGTAATGTGATAAAATCCGAAGAAAGTGCAATCAAGTCTGGGCCAACAGACACCTGGAAGTTCAGGCTGGGGAAAACCTCGGTAGGGAAACCAGGACAATGAAAATGAAGGAACAAGGACTCCTGTGTCAGTCAGGAAGCTGCCCATGTTTTCTGCTAAGACATGAAGTCATTCCAGGACATGGTTACATCAAAGCCCTTAGGAGGCAATGAAAGAGCTAAAATAACGACATGATGAGTAGTTTAAACTTAGCTATAATTACAGGTAGTTACTGCATTAACATAAACATGCTGGTATACTCCATCTGAATAATAGTTCACTTCCCTAAAATTTACACCATTTTCCTTCATAACAAATTTTTGAACTATTGGAAACATCAGTGTGAATAAAAATATTCTAAAATGTATTGAAGAAGGTAGCAATTTTCTCTTTCGTTTACCTGCTTTAGTGACTAATTCGTTTCCTTGCTAATTGTTGGATGAATTCAATAGGACCCAGTATATTATATTACATATAAATGATGGTCAGTAAATGCTCATGGAAATAATTATATATTACTAACGCTCCACAGCAACGGACTGGTAAGCCTTTTAGCAATATGTTCACAGGGACAGAACATTCACTGAAATCAGAGTACTAATAGTACTCTAACTCCACAATAAAGTGGAGGTTGGCTATTGTTCCAGTTTGAAATATCAGTAATGATAAGCAAACAACTGCTCAATTGTGTGACTGCTCTAATTTCCTGGTGTAGATTATGATTTAGGTAGGGGAGTATTATCTTCTTGTCACATTAACATCATTTATAATAATAGTAGTTTAATCACACAGAATTCCCTGTAAATGCCCTGTTCCTCACAGTTTACTATAGAAAATCACTTGAATTTAATTGAGTTCTTTATTTAGTTCTTTGTAGTGAGATTGTAAAGACAAACACATTTGGAATGATTTTTTGATGGCTTGCTGGAGAAAGACGTATTTATTAACTCGAACTGTATATATCAAATACCTGAACAGTACTAGACCCTGGGAATATAACTAAATGAGATAGGCCTGGTCTCTCCATGGAGATTAGGGATGGTCTTTCCTTGGAGTTTATAGATGGATGGACTTCTCGAATAATGCTCCATGCTGTTAATTTCAGTCAGATTCACAGGCCGGTGCATTAAGAAGAATCAAGCATTTGAAGGTAGAATTGAACCGAAACTAGGCTTAGAGCAACTAAAACCAGTTTCCAACAGTTAATTATTTTGAGTGGTTTCCCCATTAGTTAAAAGGAAGAGGAGATAACAGGGAGGATAGAAATCTTGATAAATTTCTAAGTTGGACTAAATTTGGTAACTATAAAAAATGAAGTGTAGTTAATAAAGCACAAAGCAGAAGATTTCCTCTTAACTCATAGTTATTATACATCATCATTAGACAGGGAACTTGATGCTCCCTGTACTAGATTAATAGCCTGGGCATTTCCTCTCTGACCTCAGCTGAAGTAGAAGCACCAGGCAACAGAAGCTGAAAATGGAGTAAAAAGAAGTACCATCTAGTATTTCATCTAGGCAGAGAAATTAAAAAGAGGAAGCCCTCAAATTGTAAAGGGGAATGTGAAAAGAAAGGATTGCTGCTCTTTTCTTTCCCTTGACAGTGCTACCCTTTGAGAACCAGCTGGCAGCTCCTGGGTCACTAGGCTTAGTCATTCCTCTTTTCAATTACAGGAGCATCCTATTAACAAGGAGATGGAGTGGGGAGAACAGTTTTTAGGAGAGAGAAGAAAAAGAGAAGGGGAATATTTTTCACATGGAGAAAAAGTCATCTGTCAGGAAACAGGGAATGACATGCAAGTTAAGATTTTCCTGCCCCTATTATTTTTATTTTATACACTGTGAAAGGAACCGTGTTTCAGGAGGTTTAAGAAATAATAGAGGGCAGGCCTAGCAATATATAATTGTTATCTGAAGACTTGATACTCTATTGTGGGACATACAAATGAATGGGGGATATTTGAGTGTATGTGAGTAAATATCTGAGATACTCTTTTGAAAGAATAAATGTGCCTAGTGCTGCTTTCAGAAAAAAAATCTGGCTGAATATATGATGGTTTTTCATGTAATTCCAGAATCTTACCTACTACTTATGGTTTTAGCATATGTATAAGAGATGCAAGTGCATCTCAAATTATTATAACTTTCATATAGCCATGAGGATCTGAACAATATGATCTAGGAGTTTTTCAACAGACCCCTCTAGGTCTGTATCCATTATTTTATTAAAATACTGAAGATGAATATTGCTTCTGAGAACACTGTTGTCATGTATCAAACTAAAAAAGGAAATAAAACTCTTAATTACATTTTGAAACTTAATCAGATGGCTATGCTAGAAGCTCTCTCATTGTAATGAAACAAATTACTATCAGATGCAACTAATGATCTTGAGGTGTAAACAGAATTGTTTCGTTTTTAGTAATTTGCCAATTTCTTAAATTGGTTAATGCAAGAGTAAAATTTAATTTAGATAGCTTATCCTGGAACACTGTATTGTCTATTCTTTTTTTTTTTAGTTTTTATTTAAACTTCAGTTAACATATAGTGAATATTAGTTTCCAGAGCACAGCGTAGTGTTTTAACACTTCAATACATAACCCAGTGCTCATCACAAGTGCACTCCTTAATCCCCATCACCTATTTCACCCATCCCCCACCCACCTGCTTCTGGTAACCATCAGTTTGTTCTCTAGAGTTAAGAGTCTGTTTCTTAATTTGCCTCTCTAACTCTTCTCTTCCTCTTTAATCATTTGTTTTGCTTCTTAAGTTCCACATATGATGGGGCACCTGGGTGACTCAATCAGTTAAGTGTCTGCCTTCCGCTCAGGTCATGATCCCAGGGTCCTGGGAAGGAGCCCCACATCAGTCTCCTTGCTTAGCAGGGAGCTTGCTTCTCCTGCTGCCTGTGCTCCTCCTGCTTGTGCTTTCTCTCTCTCTCTTTCTGACAGATAAAAAAAATCTTTAAAATAATTTCACATATGAGTGAAATCATATAGTATCTGACTTTCTCTGACTGACTTATTTCACTAAGTATTATATTCTGTAGCTCCATCCATGTTGTTGCAAATGACAAGATTTCATTCTTTTTTATGGCTGAAAAATATTCCTCTGTGTATGTTTTGTGTGTGTGTGTGTGTGTGTGTGTGTGTCTGCACACATTGTGGTATATACATATATACCACATCTTCTTTATCCATTCATCAATTGATGGACATGGGGTATTTCCATAATTTGGCTCTTGTAGATAATGCTGCTTTAAACATTGGGGTGCATATATCCCTTTGCATTAGCATTTTAAAAAAGATTTTATTTATTTATTTGAGAGAGAGAGAGCACAAGGAGGGGGAGTGGCAGGCAGAGGGAGAGGGAGAAGCAGGCTCCCAGCAGAGCAGGGGAGCCCGTTGTGGGACTCATTCCCAGGACCCCAGGATCATGACTTGAGAAGAAGGCAGTGGCTTAACCAAATGAGCCACCCAGGCGCCCTGCATTAGTATTTTCGTATTCTTTGTATTCTTTAAATTCCTTAAATACTAGTAGTGCTATCGCTAAATTGTAGTTCTATTTTTAACATTTTGAGGAACCTCCACACTGTTTTCCAGAGTTGCTATACCAGTTTTCATTCTCATCAGCATTGCCCCCAAGCATTCTTTTCTACACATCCTCCCCAACACCTGTTGTTCTGTTGTTGATTTTAGCCTGTGTGAGAGTTGTGAGGTGGTAGCTCATTGTAGTTTTGATTTGTATTCCCCTGATGATCGGTGATGTTGAACATCTTCTCATGTGTCTGTTGGCCATCTGTATGTCTTTTTAATAGGATTATTTTTAATCTGCCCATTTTTAATAGGATTATTCATTTTGGGGGTGTTGAGTTTTATAAATTCGTCATATATTTTAATACTAATGCTTTATCAGATCTGTCATTTGCAAATATCTCCCATTTTATAGGCTGCCTTTTAATTTTTTGTCCATTGATTCCTTCACTGTGTTTGAGCTGTTTATTTTGATGTAGTCCCAATAGTTTATTTTTGCTTTTTTGCCCCTTGCCTCAGGGGACATATTTAGTAAGAAGTTGCTATGGCTAATGTCTAAGAAGTTACTGCCTATATTCTATTCTAGGATTTTTATGGCTTTGGGGATCACATTAGGTCTTTCATCTATTTTGAATTTATTTTTGTGTGTGCTGGTGGAAAGGGGTCCGGTTTTATTCTTTAGCATATTGCTGTCCAGTTTTCCCACACCGTTTGTTGAAGAGATTGTCTTTTTCCTACTGAAGATTCTTTTCTACTTTGTCAAAGATTAATTGACTATATAATTCTGAACTCTTTCTGGGCTTTCTATTCTGTTCTGTTGATCTGTATTTTTGTGCTAGTAACATACTATTTTGATTACTACAGATTTTTGATATAACTTTGTAATGTAAGTCTAGAATTATGGCGCCTCTACTTTTGCTTTTCTTTTTGAACGTTGCTTTGGGTATTCAAGGTCTTTTGTGTTTCCATATACATTTTAGGATTGTTTGTTCTAGCTCTGTGAAAAAATGTTGTTGGTATTTTTATAGGGATTGCTTTAAATGTGTAGATTGCTTTGGATAGTACAGACATTTTAACAGTATTCTTCCATTCCATGAGCATGGAATGTCTTCCCATTTCTTTGTGTCCTCTTCAGTTTCTTCTATTAATGTTTTATAGTTTTCAGAGTATAGGTCTCTTGCCTCTTTGGTTAGGTTTATCCCTGAGTACCTTATTATGTTTGGAGCAGTTGTAAATGGAATTGATTCCTTAATTTTTCTTTCTCTGCTTCATTGTTGGCATCTAGAAATGCAACAGATTTCTGTACATTGATTTCATATCCTGCCACTTTACTACATTTGTGTATTAGTTTTAGCAGTTTTTTGGTGAAATCTTGCCGGTTTTATATATATGGTATCATGTCTTCTGCAGATAGTGATTTAGATGCTTTTTATTTCTTTTTGTTGTCTGATTGCTGTGGTTAGGACTTCCAGTACTTGAGTAGACCTCTGTGTCTTGTTCTGGACCACAGACGGGAAAGAATCAGGTTTTTTTTTCCCATTTAGGATGATATTAGCTGTGGGTTTCTCATATGTGACCTTTATTATGTTGCGGTATGTTCCCTATAAACCTACTTTGTTAGGGGTTTTTATCATGCATGGATGTTGTACTTTGTCAAATGCTTTTTCTGCATCTATTGAAATGATATTGTGGTTCTTATCCTTTCTTTTATTAATGTGATGTATTACATTTTTTGATTTGTGATTATTGAGCCACCTTTGCAACCAAGGAATAAATCCCACTTGATTCTCAGTGGATGATTTTTTATTGTATTGTTTGATTTGGTTTGCTAGTATTTTGTTGAGGTTTTTCCATCTGCATTCATCAGAAACATTGGCCTGTATCTCTCTTGGTGTCTTTATCTGGTTTTGGTATTGAGGTAACGCTGGCCTCATAGAATGAATTTGGAAGTTTTCCTTACTTTTCTATTTCTTGGGAGCATTTAAGAAGACTAAGTAATAACTCTTCACAATAGCCAAACTGTGGAAAGAGCCAGATGCCCTTCAACAGACAAATGGATAAAGAAGATGTTGTCCATATACACAATGCAGTATTACTCGGCCATCAGAAAGGATGAATACCCAGCTTTTGTATCAACATGGATGGGACTGGAGGAGATTATCCTAAGTGAAATAAGTCAAGCAGAGAAAGTCAATTATCATATGGTTTCACTTGTTTGTGGAACATAAGGAATAGCATGGGGGACATTAGGAGAAGGAAAGGAAAAATGAAGGGGGGATAATCAGAGAGGGAGATGAACCATGACAGACTGTGGACTCCAGGAAACAAACTGAGGGTTTTAGAAGGGAGGGGATGAGGGGATGGTGAGACCAGTGATGGGTATTAAGGAGGGCACGGAGTGCATGGAGCACTGAGTGTTATATGCAAACAATGAATCATGGAACACAACATCAAAAACTAATGATGTACTGTATGGTGACTAACATAACATAATAAAAAATAATAAAAATAAATGGTTGGTAGAATTTGCCTGGACTTTTGTTTGTTGGGAGTTTTTTTTTTTTAAGATTTTATTTATTTATTTGACAGACAGAGATCACAAGTAGGCAGAGAGGCAGTCAGAGAGAGAGGAGGAATCAGGATCCCTGCTGAGCAGAGAGCCTGATGCAGGGCTCGATCCCAGGACCCTGGGACCATGACCTGAGCCGAAGGCAGAGGCTTTAACCCACTGAGCCACCCAGGTGCCTCTGTTGGGAGTTTTTTGATTACTGATTCAATTTCTTTGCTGGTAATCATTCTGTTCAAATTTTCTATTTCTTCATGTTTCAGTTTTGATAGTTTATATGTTTTAGGAATTTATCCATTTCTTTCAGGTTGTCCAATTTTTTGGCATATAGTTTTTCATAATATTCTCTTGAAACTGCAATTTTCTGGTGTTGGTTACTATTTCTCCCTCTCATTTGTGATTTTATTTATTTGGGTGCTTTGTCTTTTTCATAAGTCTGGCTAGAAGTTTACAAATTGTTTTAATTTTTTTTTTAAATCCAACTCCTGGTTTCATTGATCTGTTCTATTATTTTTTAGTCTCTGTATCAATTATTTCTCCTCTAATCTTGATTATTTTTTCTTCTGGCTTTAGGCTTCATTTGTTCTTTTTCTAGCTTGTTTCGGCGTGAGATTTTTCTTTTGAGGTAGGTGATATACTTCCCTCTTAGGACTGCTTTTTGCTATATCCCAAAGGTTTTGGACCATTGTGTTTTAATTTTCATTTGTTTCCATGTATTCATGTATTTTTAAAATTTCTTCTTTGATTTCCTGGTTGACCTATTCATTGTTTAGTAGGATGTTATTTATCTTCTATGTATTTATGGTTTTTCCAGTATTTTTCTTGGGGTTGATTTCTGTTCCATAGTGTTGTGGTCAGAAAAGGTGCATGGTATGACTTCAACCTTTTGTATTTGTTATACCCTGTTTTGTGACCTAATATATGATCTGTTCTGGAGAATGTTCCATGTGCACTTGAAAAGAATATGTATTTTGCTGTTTTAGGATAGAATGTTTTGAATATATCTGTTGCGTCCATCTGGTCCGGTGAATCATTCCAAGTCATTGTTTCCTTGTTTATCTTCTGCTTAGATGATCTGTCCATTGATGTAAGTGTGCTATTAAAATCCCATATTCTTGGGGCGCCTGGGTGGCTCAGTGGGTTTAGCCTCTGCCTTCGGCTCAGGTCATGATCCCAGGGTCCTGGAATCGAGCCCCGCATCGGGCTCTCTGCTCAGCGGGGAGCCTGCTTCCCCCTGTCTCTCTGCCTGCCTCTCTGCCTACTTGTGATCTCTGTCTGTCAAATAAATAAATAAAACCTTTAAAAAAAATCCCATATTATTATTGTATTATCACTGTTCCTTTATGTTTGTTATTACTTGTTTTATATATTTGGGTGCTCCCATGTTGGGTGCATAAATACTTCCAATTGTTATATCTTCTTGTTAGATTGTTCCCTTTATGATTTTATCGTGCCCTTCTTTTTCTCTTGTTCCATCCTTTGTTTTAAAGTTTAGTTTGTTCAATATAAATATTGCCATTCTGGCTTTCTCTGACATCCATTTGCATGGTAAATGTTTCTCCATACCCTTACTTTCAGTGTGCATGTACTTTTAGGTCTAAAATGAGTCTCTTGTAGGCAGCATATAGATGGGTCTTTTTGTTTTTTAACCCAGTCTGATGCCCTATATCTTTCAACTGGAGTGCTTAGTCCATTTACATTCAAAGTAATTATTGATAGATATGTATCTATTGCTATTTTACTACTTGCTTTGGGGTTGTTTTTGGAGATTTTCTTTGATCCTTTCTTCTTCCCTTCATGTTTTGTTGATTTTCTTTAGTGATATGTTTGGAGTTCCTTCTCTTTCTTTTTTGCATGATTATTAGTATAATCATGGTTATAGTGGTTTTTAATATATGAGTACCATTAAGTTTGTATATAACTTCTTCTACATATGGCAGTCTATTAAGTTGATGGTCATTTAAGTTTGAACCCATTCTTTACTCCACCTCTCCCCACATTTTAGGCATATGTTATTGTAACGTATGTCATTTTTCTGAGTTCTTGACTAATATTTGACAGAAATATTAAATTTTACTGCTTTTGTGTTTCCTGCCTTTATACTGTCACTTTTGGTCTCTGCATTTGGAATCCCCTTTAATATTTCTTGCAGGGCTGCTTTAGTGGTCATGCCTCCTTTAGTTTTTGTTTGCGTGGGAAACTCTATCTTTCCTTCTGTTCTGAGTGATAACCTTGCTGGCACACGTAGAGTATTCCTGGCTGCAGATTTTTCCCATTCAGCTCTTTGAATATATCATGTTATTTCCTTCTGACTTGCCAAGTTTCTGTTAAAAAATCTCTTGCTAGCCTTATGGGTTTTCCTTTGTAAATTAGTGACTTCTTTTCTCTTGCTGCTTTTACGATTTTTTTATCATTTTATTTTGCAAATTTAGTTACAATATATCTTACTGTGGGTCTGATTCTTTTGATTTTGATGGGATTTCTCTATGCTGCTTGAATCTAGATGTCTGTTTTCTTCCCCAGGTTAGGGACATTTTCAGCTATTAAATTTTCTGTCTTCCTTCCTTTCTTCTTCTGGGACTCCTATAATAGGAATAATATGTTTGATGGAGTCACTGATTTCCCCAAGTCTATTCTCATTTTGCATATTTCTTCTTATTCTCCTTTTTTAAGCTTCATTGTTTTCCATTACTTTGTCTTCTAGGTCATTACTTGGTTCTTCTGCTTCTTTCAGCCTGCTGTTCATTGAGTCATGTGTGTTTTTAATCTCATTTATTGCACTCTTCATCTCTGATTCTTTTTTGACTTTCACCTCTGTGGTAAGGGTCTCACTGATGTGTTCCATATTTTTCTCTAGCCCAGTGAGTATACTTATGTTCCTTTCTTTAAATTTCTTTAAATTCTCTATCAGTCATGTTACTTATATCTGTCTTGGTTAGTTCTTTGGCTGTGGCCTTATCTTTCTCTTCCACTTGGGATAAATTCCTCCTTTGCATTTTGTCTAAGTCTCTGCCTTCTTCTGTGTTAAAAAAAAATTAACAGATACATCTCCTGAAAGTAATGGCCATGTGAAAAAGAGGTCCTGTGGTGACCAGGGCCTGCTACTTCAGAAAGTACCTTCAGTGTGTGCTACATGTGCTCTGCTCTTGTGTTCTGGCTCCTTTAGGCCAGTTGTCTACAGAGGTGCTTCTTGCCTGCTGTGGCCAGTGTTCGTTTCCTGGCTTGAATGTTGTGAGTCTTAACCAGGTGTGCTTTGGTCTGCTCATGAAATGAGACATGTCACCACTGGTGTCAGAACTGGGGCTCTGCAAAACTCTTGGTTTGGAGATGTAGTGTGGCCAGGGGTTTGTGCTCATCTTCTGGTGGAATAGCCCTCCATGCTGGGACTGAAGCAAGTGTGACTGAAAAGGATGGTTCCAGTGGAGCTCGGGGAAGTGGGGTTTGGTGTAAACAAGTTATGCAGCCAGCGTCAGCACTGTGTTGCTTCCCACAGGTGGCTCTGTGTTTATGTTCATGGCCAGGGGAGGGAAATGGCCCCAGCCAACTCCTTTTTTCTCAGAGATGTCTTTCAGTAAATGTCTGCCTTTCGGGGGGCAAACTCCAAGAAGTGCAAATAATCTCCACACTGTGTGTCCCAGGTGTTGTTCAGATTGCTCTTTGTATGCTGTATGACCCTGGGTTGTTTGCCTTCCTTCTCTCCCGAAACAGGGCAGTGCCCTCCTGACTATCCCAGCCGTAATAACTGACCTTCAAAACCCCAGGCTTTTTAACCCCTCTGGTAGCAAAAACTCTTGAAACTCAGCCCCTATCCTTTATCAAACAAGTGTCTTTGGTGAAATGTTCTTGTGCATTGCCCTGTGTGCTCCTCCCTCTTTCACTCTTCTCCTCAACCACAGCCCCCTCTCCTTTGCAGCACTGTGATATGTTTCTCTCCTAAACCACATGGCTGCACTTCCTACCTTGCTTGATGTGGCCTCTAGTTGTGGAGTTTGTTCTCTCAGTCTTCAAGTCAATTTCTGGGATATTTAGGATGATTTGAAAGTTATCTGGTTGTATTGGTGGTCCAAGGTGAGCCTAGGGTCCTATTACCCCACTGCCATCTTCCTGTCTCCTCTGGATTCTTCATTCTTCTATGAGAAAGTTTTGAGAATTAAATGTTTTTAGTGTCATGATAATGGAACAGAGCTATTTTGATTTTTCAGTTCAGATTGTTCCAACATAGTGTCTTAGGAGGTTTGATTTTTGGATACCACTTCTCATATCAGAGATTGATTATTTTTATTCACTGATAATATTTTTAAATGCTTCAGGTTCTGAGAATGTGCTTTGTAATCCTGGTTTGGTCATGGGACTGCATGGTGGGGATTTTAATCCATCAATTCACCTTTGAAATTCCCATCTCTCTTCTTAAATTAGCTAGTCATAAACTTGACTCATATCATGGCTTTACTTTTTGCAGAAAAACTCACATAGCAATTTGAAGATGTGATCTCAAATACTCAGTAGGATTAAATTTATTAATAAAGCAAATTATAATATCCATAGTTGTTTCTTCATGTAAGAGAAGTGTTCACAAAGAGCTGTATTTGAGTTTTATTGTAATTGGACTAGACAAATTTGATGTGATACTTTTAAGCTGAAGATTTTTAATTTAAATTCTTAAGAATTGAAAGTTGAAAGTTTATGTTTTACTTATCTAGTTCACATGTGTGCATGCTTTTCTGTGTGCATGTGGGCTGGGTCAAAAATAAGACTGTTAGGAACCCTGTCCCTGAAAAGCATTCTGGATGCTGCCCCTATATATAATTCAAAATAAAGTGATTTTAATGATAGACAAATTCTTATTTTTCTTATGATGGTAAGTAACGCTTTCTCTAAAGTATAATTTGTCATTTTTTTTCAATAAATATCTTCACAAGGCCTTGCTTCACTGATGTCCTAAGCACAGAGCATTCTGTGAATGTGGGTACCCACTTCAAGATTGTTGTTTTAATAAAATTAACCAGATATTGACAAATTTCTGCCTCCTCTTTGAGCAGAGCTTCAAAGTACATCTTCCAAGCTATTTCATTTTTCTAAGTGTTTGTTTTTAACCTAATTTATCCTCTTAGTCTCAGTGGGAAGAAGAAAATTTCAGTGAAATATGTGCTCAGTTTATTGTTTGATCCCTAATGAAATTTGTACTCGAAAAAAGCTTAGTGTTTTGGAAAATTTTAGCATTAAAAAGAAATATTTGACTCCAGTTACTTTTTTAAACCAAAATAAAGTACCTCTAGTGAAAAAGTCCAAATCACAGCATTGAAGAACTTTTCCATAATAATCCCTGAATATAAATTAAAGTGCTTTGTTTTCTCTGTAATTATTTTTTTGGATAATCTCATAGAGCCTAGTCTGGGGAGTAAATTATGAGTTTATCCATTAAATTTGTTTCTGCTGTACATTAATGCCTAGTGTTTTATAGGCTTACAGTTGTCTTTCTTTGGGAACTTTATACATAGTTTCCAGCTGACATGGTTGTGAGCAGAAGCTAATGAACTAAAGTCATTGTACACCAACTGGAGTGGATTTGTTTGATTTACTCTTCTGTGCAGTTGTTTTCTTTCCGTCTTGCATTTTGGTTTCCAAAGCAACTAAGGACTAATTTCATGAACCACCTGTGGTAGTTCTTTAGCCTAAGGTTATTAAAAAATATGGCCCCAGACGGAACTACTGATGAAAGGAACAGGAGAGAGGATAGAACTGACAGTCATAGATTAAAGCCAAAGTACAGAAAAGAAACAATAATCCAGAACATTTGAGGGATCACAATAAGTCAGGTCTGAAAGTGGCAGCATAGACTAGGATTGTCTCTTAAAACGCAACATAGATGCAAAAATTTTGTAAGGGCAGAATCAAAGTAGGGAAAGCCCCAGCGTCCACATAGGACTGAGTGGGGAGAAGCCGGAAGATAAAGGGAGTTTTTTTTTAAGAGCACAGGTGAATACCAATATTAGAGATGAGCTTATAACAATAATACTAATGGCCAATAAAAACAACAGAAATATCATAAGAATAATGCCAGCAATAGAGATGATCCTATAAGAATGCAGGGTGTGAGGTAACACAGTGTCACTGTGTGACAGAAGGCAGAGAAAAATAGGCAGCAATGGTGGGAGAGAGGGAAGAAGAGAAAGTAAAAAGAGGGATGAATGGAAAATGAGAGAAAATGATGACTACTGGTATGTTACCTAAGGTAAAACTAAGAACATTTAGCTTTGTGGCAGTTCTGAGATATATTTATTCATTTGTGTTTCTAACTATGTTATCTTATTTCTAGAATAACAGTTCAGGCACAGGAGACCAAAATGCTGGTCAAAGAACTAGTACTTCTTTGTTTTATTATTATGGTTACATTAGGTCTCAGTTTGCTCATTTGTAGTATCTGTCTGAAAGAGACTGAGACTTTGACACACACACACACACACACACACACACACACACACGTAAGAGAGAGCGGAAAGATTTAAATACAATTCATGCTTTATCTGTTTCCAAAAATGATTTGAAGATTTAATAACATTGAAATATACACAGTATAAGAAAGTTATATGGCATAAAAGCCAAGATGTAAGATCTTGTAGAAAGATACACATAGGGGTGCCTGTGTGGCTCAGTGGGTTAAGCCGCTGCCTTCGGCTCAGGTCATGATCTCAGGGTCCTGGGATGGAGCCCCACATTGGGCTCTCTGCTCAGCGGGGAGCCTGCTTCCCCTTCTCTCTCTGCCTGCCTTTCTGCCTACTTATGATCTCTGTCTGTCAAATAAATGAATAAAAGTCTTTAAAAAAAAAGAAAGATACACATATACTGTAGTAAATGGAAAGCAGTACTTATTTTATTTACTAAGTTGGCTAAATTTAGCTCTCAGCTTCCCAGTAGCAGAGAAAAGGGCAAAACAGGAAAATGGGGAGAGTTTTCACTGTCAGATACGGAGACATAGTACACGTTGAAGTAAAAATAACAAAATTTTTCTCTCATTTTCCTTTTATGAGCCATTTATCACATATATGAGAGTTTAGAAAACTACATCCCATGGGCCAAATGCATTTTTTGCCTCTTCTTGTTAATAAAGTTTTATTGGCATACAGTCACATCTATTTGATTACCTATTGTCTATAGCTACTTTCTTGCTACGGTGGCAGAGTTGAGTAGTTGGTACAGAGACCACGTGGCCCAACAAACCTAAAATATTTGGTATCTTGTTCTTTACAGAAATAGTTTGTCACCCCCAAGCTTTCTGAAATGAACACTGAGTAAAATAATGTACATTCTGCTAAATAATGGCTAAAAAATGTTACTTAGACTTCTCTGAGGAGATTTGTTAATACCATATAAATATTCAAGTTAACACTTTAACTTATATTTAGTGAAAGCATTTGTGTTTGTTATGGCAGGGCAGGGAGGCTCTTAAGACTAATACACTGTAGGATTTTTGCTCTCTTCTTTTTTTTTTAAGGCTTTTGGTTTTTTTAAGCTTTTATTTACTTATTTACTTATTTGAGAGAGAGAGAGAGAGAGAAAGAGAGCATGGAAGGGGGAAGGGCAGAGGGAGAACCAGACCCCCTGCTGAGCAGGGAGCCCTATGCGGGGCTCAATCCCGGAACTCCAGGATCATGACCTGAGCTGAAGGCAGTCACACAACCAACTGAGCCACCCAGGTGTCCCTGCTCTTTTTTTTTTTTTTTTAATTTTATTTTTTATAAACATATATTTTTATCCCCAGGTGTACAGGTCTGTGAATCCCCAGGTTTACACACTTCACCGCACTCATCATCCTGCTCTTTTTTTTTAATGAATGTGTGGTAGAGCCATATTTCTGAGAAAAATTCTTTTTTATTTCTAGATTTATTAAGCTGTAAGTGACATCAAACATTGTGTAAATTTAAAATGTATATGTTGATTTCATATACTTAAATATTGCAGAATTATTGCCACCAATAATTAGCATCAGCTAACACCTCATCATATCATGTAATTCTTTAATGTGGTGAAAATATTTATTATTTACTCTCTTAGCATCTTTTAAGTATGTAATATAGTATTATTAACTATCATCACCATGATGCATTTTAGATCACCAGAACTTAGTTATTTTATGATGAGAAGCTTGTACTCTAACCAATATCTCCCCATTTCGCCTACCCTCTAGCACCTGGTAACCAACATTCTCTGTGTTTCTTTGATTCCTGCTCATACAGTATCTCATACAGTGTTATCTTTCTGTGACTTACTTCACTTAGCATAATGCTCTCAAGGTTGACTAAAAATCTTTTAGAACTAATCAATTAAGTAAAGTTGTAGGTTACCTAATTAACATATAGACAACAGTTGCATTTCTGTATACTAACAGTGAAATTTCTGAAAAGGAAATATAACAATCCTAATCACAATAGCATCAAAAATAATAAAATATTTAGGAATCAATTTAACCAGGAGATGAAAGAGTTATATACAGAAAACTATAAGACTTGAATGAAAGAAATTGAAAAACTTAACCAGTGGAAAGTTATTCTATGTTCATGGATCAGAAAAATTAATATTGTTAAAATGTTCATACTACCCAAAGTCATCTATAGATTCAGTGCAATCCCTATCAAAATTCTGATGGCATTTTTTTTTTACAGAAAGAAAAACAACAGTTCTAAACTTTGGATGGAAATACAAAAGACCCCAAAACACAAAGCAGTCCCAAGAAAGAACAAAAAAGCCGGAGGCATGATACTTCCTGATGTTGAACTATAGTCCAGAGCTTAAGTAATCAAAATAGTATGGCACTGGCATAAACATAGATACATAGATCAGTGAAACAGAATTGAGAGCCCAGAAATAAAGTTTCGCTCTCTGGTTGTAGTGGGTATTTACTGCTCTGAGATACTGATACAGTATCTCCATAGAGATAAAAGCCACCTAACTATGTTCAGATATCTCTGTCTCTCCCATGCCCTCTAAGTGCTTTATGATAAAACCACCATACATCTACCTTCCCCTCCACCTATACTCTAAGGTTGAACTCTGATTGTCTCACATCAGTCACCATACTCCATTCCTCTAGCCACAGTGCTTGATTCAGGTATTGGGCACAAAACCCATTGTCATGAGACAATGAATATGAGTAGAGATTTTTTTCTAGAAGCTCCATAAGACACATTCGTTTTATGCAAGACGCAAGAAAGTATGGAGTTCCTAGACACCATACACTGACATTGTGTATCATTAAGGAAAAGTAACTTTGAAGGAAACACATACAGGGGGAAGGTAAGGAAGAAAATGGTAAATTAATGATTGTTTGGTAAATCAAGCCTTAGCTGAAAGTTATGCCATCTCTGTTCTCACTGACATCATGAAGTTTAAAAGTTGTCATTATGTAAGCAACTTTGAAAAGTTATGTTATTTTTTAGTGAAAGATTTGTCATAAACTAGTCATCTTCCAGTATAATATAGAGAAGTGAGAGACTGAAGAATGATTAGTTAATGAATATCAGAAATCTTATCTAAACTTTTGGCTAAATCAAAGTCTACTCTTCATAGAAACTTCAAAATGCCTGGAACATAGAGATATCATGGGCTGTACTATGCTTTATGTGTTTGATGGACAGATGGCAAATCTAACCCTCTCTTGGGAAAACTCAGTGTATTCTTTCTAAGAGAACCATTTCACTTTGGAGAAAGGAAGGCTTCAAGGAGTATTGCAAAGTATTAAAAAGAAAAGAGCTTTTTTTTTTTCTTAAAAGAGCTTTATCAGAGCCTTCATTGAATAATAATGATTGTTCCTGTTTAGTGCAAATGAAGTGCAGCAGGGAGCTCTGGGAAAATACTGTTGTCATGGTAACTGATAACACTTTTTCCCTGCTGGAAGTCCAGATAGTCAAAGAAGCTACACAAGGCCACGTTTCTTTAGAGACTTTTCCTAAGTAAAGGAAATAAGAAAAAGAGGGAAAAAGGAAGATCTGTCACTCAGTTGAACTCTGTTCTGCCCACTAAGATAACAGACTTCTAAGGAAATGCTGTTTTGCATAGTTAGCTGACTCAGGTAGGTGAAAAATGGGATGTCTCTTTCATAATACAATCAACTTAATACAGGTGGGCAGATGAGTATTTTGTAACCAAAGTCTGAGAAAGTACTGCCCAGAAGAAAATTCTGAGTAAGTTTAAAATGAAAATTAAGTTCTTCAGCGACAACATTTAATATTTAATGTGAGGAGGGATTGCTTTTCTTCTGGAGTTGGGTATGAACCAAAAACTGAAAAACAGTATTTAAATGCTCTTTAGAACACATCTGAGTTTTCTGAACCTAAGTTTTCTTCCCTGTGAAATCAGCACTTTGAGAGAGGTCTAGTTTTTCAAACATTTTTCTTAATAAAAGCCTGAAGAAGAAAGTTTCCCCTTATTCCCTGCTAGGTTTTTTGACTGGTCTAATAAGTGATGTAAGACAGATTAACAGGAGAAAAACAGAAGTTTGATAATAGATATGCCTCCAGTGCACTTGGGGGAGATGCAGGAAAACGTAGTAACTCCCATAAATAGCCTAAGCCTTTGGTTTAAACACCATCTCTCGCTAAAGATAAAAGAACCTGTTGCGTCTGGGAAGTCAGTTAGGGGAGGTTACCAGGAAAGCACAGTAAACAAGGGAATAGTTGTTGGGCAGATTTAAATTGGTGCCTTCACCATTGGTAACTATTTCCAGAGATTTAGAGTCATCCCCTTCTTCCTGGTAGAGCCTGGGAGACACCCTTATAAATGGAGATTTCCCTAATAGATGTAAATGTCTCTCATAAAGCGGTCACTTCTATTTGGTATTCAGAGCTGCTCCTGTGTTTGCAGTTTTTTAAAAAATAACCAGCTTAAAATACAGTCTGCTGGGACACCTGGGTGGCTCAGTTGGTTAAGCAGCTGCCTTCGGCTCAGGTCATGATCTCAGCGTCCTGGGATCGAGTCCCACATCGGGCTCCTTGCTCGGCAGGGAGCCTGCTTCTCCCTCTGCCTCTGCCTGCCTCTCTGTCTGCCTGTGCTCGCTCACTCTCTCTCCATCTCTGACAAATAAATAAATAAATAAAATCTTTAAAAAAAAAATAGTCTGCCAAAGGCATATCTTGGGGTGGCAAAATTTCCTTCTCTTCACATGTAAACAGATAAAATTGCAGAGTCTCTGGATGGAGCCTTAGCAGGAAGCTCAGAAACAGAGCTGCTGAGTTTCCTTTCTCTCTGTAATAGTCCTTAAGACATTATATAGGAAATAATTGACAGACGTATGTGTTTTAAAGCTTCTGCCTTTTAAATAGTCACACTTGAAATGTCTTAATTGCTCTTAAAAGGAACTATTCTCCATCTGGTAGCAGCTTTCCAAGTAACTCAGGAAGGAGGCAACAACTAGATCAGAGTAATCAACTCTAGGGTTGAATGAATTGATGTTTGAAAGTTCTGTCTTATGCTTCTGGAAGGAAATAATTAAATTCTAGTGATCTTGCTTTACAAATCTTTACCTATTATGTGAAAATATCTTAATGAAAACTGATACATACTCCTATTCTACAATCTGATACAATTCTTGTGATATTAACAAAGGCAAATTTAAATGCTGAATATGAAAGCTGTTTTAAAAGCTGAGGAAAGATCTCACCTCTAAACTGGTTTCTCTAATCTAATATACTGGCTTAAAATAAGATTTCAAGTCCAGCTCATGGACATACTGTAAGAATGTATTGAATAAACATAAGATTATAAGGGCCTATTTAGCCAGAGTGGCCCCACCTCGGTTGAACAGCCATTTTGTTGTTTATGCAGTAAAACTTAAATTGCCCCAGCCCCCCCCCCCCAAACTTACTTAAAAGCAAGTCCGGGAAACCGGGAAACCAGTCCGAGGTAACAAAGCCCAAATACAAGGTTGGGTCAGGTCAGGTGGAGATAACAGCCCGAATGCAGGGATGAATTGGATCAGGTGGAGACATCCAATCAGTGGGGGCGCATACTGTCTCCCTAGCTACCAAGGAGTGTGGGCCCACCTTTTGGGCGCCAATTCTGACCACGGTGAATTGCTAGTTCAAATAGCTACTATGGGGTGGATAGTAATTCAATTGGCCACCCGTGTGTGACCTAGCATGACTGTGCAGCTTTCTCTGTGTGTTGCAATCTCATTGGCCACCTGTGTATGGCCAGGCCCAACCATATGGCCTTTGCTCTATAAAAGTTAGTCTGTAAGGCAGGGAGGGGTCGCCCTCTCTGTAAGAGGCAGCCCCTACTGGTCTGTTTGACGGTTGGTTTGATTCTTGATGCTTGGCGAGAAATAAAGCTTTGCTTGACCTTCGCTTTGTATCAGTCTCGCTCCTTTGACCATGGACCCATTATTGTGGGACCCAACAAGATCCTGCTCCAAGTTGTGTGAAATTAATAACATTTATAGAAATTTTGACATATTATTTAAATGTGGATTCTAGTTTAAATTGAGCTGGAACATTTTTGAGAATGAAAGGGGAACTAAGTAAAGGTAGCAGCACTGACTGATTTATAACAGTTATAAACGGGACAGTCTTAGGAAATCAGACATATGGTTACCCTATTTACAGTACTTTTAATGGCGGCAGATCAACTGGCCTGAGTCCTATAACAATAACATATTACCCTAACTAGCTTCCTTCTAAGTATTTAACTCTGGTCCTCAGTTTTTAAAAGATAAGTACTTTTGTAACTTTGAGACAAAACAGTTACCTTTCATTTATTTGAAAATCTTTCCAGATGCTCATGGAATTCTTAGTATTTAAGAACAGTACAATGAGGCATTTACCATATGTCCACTTGTTATCCTACTGGATCTTAGCTAAAACCTGCTATATGACCTGTTATATCTTGAAGACAGTGTCTGTCTTTTTTTTTAAGATTTTATTTATTTATTTGACAGACAGAGATCACAAGCAGGCAGAGAGGCAGGCAGAGAAGGGGGGAGGGGAAGCAGGCTCCCTGCTGAGCAGAGAGCCCAATGCGGGGACTCAGTCCCAGGACCCTGAGATTATGACCTGAGCAGGAGGCAGAGGCTTAATCCACTGAGCCACCCAGGTGCCCTGACAGTGTCTGTCTTTAAGATATTGATACTCTGTTCTCTATTATAGGTGTTTATGTCTTCATATGATCCCTTAAATTTATGGAAGATTTAATTGGTACTCTTTCATGTTTCTCTTCTAGAAAGGCTTAATCTTTCTGCTTGCTATCATATGATTGAAAAGGAAACTACAAGCATGGATTTGTGAAGGGGGAGAGACTGGATTGGGTGGAGGCATGGGCAGTGAAAGAATTCACCCAAGGCAGAACAAAGGTGATAGTTTATTGAATATACTGCAAGGGACAGTGGGCAGGACAGAAGAGGAGAGACTGTTTGCCTAGAAGCAGTGGTCAGGGGCTATAGGAGTGAGGAGGTATGAGAATGTATGGAATTTTCCTTTTTTGGTACCTGTGCCCAGTTGTAAGTAGCACATTGGTCAGCTAGGGCTTCTGGATATTGTGAGGTGTGTTGCCTAATGAGCCTGTTTGCATTCAGCTTGGTGGTCCCTGTGGGCCCTTTCATCTTTCTCACGTCTCCGTTGCTAAAGACTATTGCCTAAAAGCAACCTCTACATTGTGTACTTCTCATTTATTCCATTGTCATCATTTTCTCCTCTGGATCATTGCTGTCATAGATTATGTTTGAAAGACTGTTGTTTTAAAATATCTTATGAAAACCTACTGCTTTTGGAAAAGATTTTCATGTGTTTTCTCTGTCTCCCTTCCTGTCTGTCTCCAGTTGTATCAAATGAACAAAGCACTAGTTAAGAATGGATGATAATAACCATGATAAAATAACCAATAGTGGCAAACCCTTGAAGTCAGTGGTTCACACTTTCTGCACATTAGAATCTTTTGGGGGGCTTTTAAAATAATGCTGCGCAAGCCACATTTCAGATCAGTGACTTGAGAAACTCTGTAAGTGGGACCCACACATTAGTACTTTGAGTTTCCACGTGATTCTGGTAAGCAGACGAGGGCACATACCACCTCTCTCTAGGTACTCCATAATATGAACTAACCCACAGGAAATTATAGCTCTTTTAGGGACACAGTTCTGAAAGGAAGGAGTGTATCTATGTGTAGTTGTGTGTGTGTGTGAAGTATTTGACAGTAATAAAATTAGGACCTTGAAGAAAAAAAAGTGTGCTGTAAAAGGAGGTAATGATACTTTCCATATCTACAGATAACGCCCCCCCCAAAACAAATAAATAGTTTGTAACAGATTTTTTTTTCTGGAAAGAAAACTTGGAAGAATACTGGTATTGAAAGAATTAAAGTTAGCTCCCCAAACCACATTAGTACAGTATTATAATTTTCTTTAATCTTATTTCTAGATTTGCTGGATAATTGTTAGCATGGCTTTAATCAGGTTTAATTGTTTTTAGTTTATGAGTTGAATTTTGTCTTGGGGCAACTTTTTTTTTTTTTTAAATAGGCTCCATGCCCAACTTGGAGCGCAACATGGGGCTTGAACTCACAACCATGAGATCAAGACCTGAACTGATACCAAGTGTCAGTCGTTTAACTGATTGAGCCACCCAGGCTTCCTTTCATGTTCCCCTGCCTCTACCATGAGAATCTACATAGACCAGCCTACTAGAAGATGAGGAGAGATACATGGAAGAAAGTAGTGTCATCCCAGCCAAGACCATCTTAGACCAGCTAGACATTATCCAATCTGCCAGCTGACCAAAAACAAATGAACAAGTCCAACAAAGATCAGCTATGTCTGGGTCAGATCAGCAGAACCACCTAGCTACCCCCACAGACAACTAAGAAATAATAAATGGGTTTTGTTTTGAGCCATTGAATTTTGAGATAATTTGTTATGCAGCATTAATGTAGCAGTAGATCACTGATAAAAAAGACCATGCCTATCTGAGTTTAGTTATAAGATGCCATCATGATTGAATGACCAATGTCTTTAATGTATTGTATCTTTATATAGGTTTGAATGGCAGAGATAAAGAGTTTCCTCAGGCCTCTTGCTATGAATTTGTGGTTGTGACTTTGATGAAAATGTCATTCCTAGGTATTCTTGTTTCCAAATGAAGTGTTTCTAGGCTTGCTGTAATAACACAGTGTTGAATACAATTTTAATGATTTTAATGACCTTTATTTCCACTTGTGAGCAGTCAGTGAAGGAGCTGCACATGTTTTTCTAAGCCATTTAAGGACTTACATGTACCTCAGTCCCTTGTTAAGTGTTCCTAAAGGCTCTCTTGTAATCATCTTCCACTCTATCCTATAACATGCACTGGCAGAACATGGTCAATATGCAGGAATAGCTCCAAGAGAAAGAGAAAAGTTGCCTAGGACAGTGTGGGTGTGATTTATATACAGATATTTAAATGGTTCCCTTCTTTCTAAAATTTTCAATTAATAGGTAGCTTCTGAGTACAGTTCTATTTTAGATTGGAATCAGTCACATTCCCCTGTCTCTCCTGAATCATCTTCTTTGGTAGTTAAGAATTTAAAGTGACAATATTCAAAGTAATTATGTTTCTCTCTTGTAGTATTTTCTACCTACTTGACAATTGCTATTAACTTTTTATGATCTCACAGTCCCATAATGGGGTGTACCAGGGTTCTTGTACCTGAACAACCCCATATCTGATAGGTTTATTTCAATAATCCCTTAAGATGCTATGGTTAAGTCATTAGTCATTATTTTTTTAAGATTTTTTACTTATTTGAGAGAGAGAGAGCATATGGGCTGGGAGAAGGGGCAGAGGGAGAGGGAAAAGCAGACTCCCCACTGAGCAGGGAACCTGAGGTGGGGCTAAATCCCAGGACCCTGAGAGCATGACCTGAGCTGAAGGCTGACCCTTAACCAACTGAGCTATCCAGGGTCCCCAGTTCTTATTTTTTTTTTTAATGAAGAACATGAAAATTCTATTTCCTGAATTCCTGTTTTTTGTTGTTAACACACATTCGTTCATCATTTTATTTGTTGATTGAACAAACATTTATTGACTTTTGGCTAAGTACCAGGCATTATTTTAAGTATATCAGGAAAAAAAATCTGAGCTCAGGTCCTACTCTTTTGTGATTAATCTATGTTGTTCAACATGGATACTGACAAGCTTTCCCCCTACCCCCCATATCTTTGAAGGTAAATATTTTTGTTAATATGTATCTAAAACTGGAGTTGTTGAAATCACTTTTGCCTGGTACAATTCGCTTTTTGCATTTTTCCTCTTAGTCATTTTTTTCATCAGTTTTATTACTGCTTCTATTCCAGTTCCTTCTTTTCCCAAAAAAGACTTGAATTCTTAAATTGGTTCCTCGTTCTTTATATATTGTCAAATAGTTTAAACTTTTTTTTTTTGCCTTTTGCAAGAATGTCCCAAATGTGCCCACTAATTTAATCAGCATCCACTCCAGTAATTTGATTTTCAGAATGAATTCTCTTCACTGCCTCCAGTGGGACTTAATTCTGTATTGTTTTTAATTTCACTGTGATTCTTAGCTCATCCATTTCCTTTATATATTGTTCTGCTATCTTTTCTTCTTTGCCTGTACTCTTATGTGATTGATGTGGTCCCTTTTAATAATTTTTTAAGATTTTGAGCTTTGCTTTTCCTGAATTTTACAGAGGATATATTTTTCCCTTATGTTTCATAGACCCCATGTTGTTTTATATTTCTGTTTGGCTTATGTTATGTATGTTCATATAAGGAAATATATCAAGATAATGTGTATTTGCAAACTGGCAGGTATATGAATGCCTCTGGCTTTCCTATTTGTCGAATCCTCTTTTTATATCAGTAGCTAATACTTGTTGATATCTATAGATCAATTTGGAGCACTTACCCTATTTTCTAACATGGGATTATTGAACTGATTCAGAACATTCTCCTATCCTTATTATCTGGATGAATTAATAGGTAATTTTAAAAATACTGTAATTCCCTGTCTGTAATCCCTTTGGACCCTCATTTTATCTATTTCTGCTTGTGGTGTTTATGTGTAAGTAACTACTGTTTTTGAATTTAATATTTCTGAGAGTTTCCTATCCACTTGTGATTCTCTGGTGTTATGGAAATTTCAGACTCAAAGTGCTTGTAGCAAGATACAAACCAAAGGTAGAAGGACTGGAGGCAGAAAGATGACTAGTCAGTGAAAGGATGGATTCCCAACTCTCTAGTTGGTACAGACTTTAGTTTCTGAATAAAGAATTCAGAGGAACAAAGTGTCTTCCAACTACCTTTTAGAGGAGCTTAGCATTGTTTCCAACAACAGTGTTTTCAATCTTTCCATCAGCTTTGTCTTAGTTGAAATTTCTCTCATTCTAAAAACAGATTGGTAGTAAATCTAGTTTTTCATTCCTTTGAGTTGTCTTTTTTCATATCATCAAAGTTATTTTCAGTGTGGGTTAAGAGAAGTTTCAACAGAGGCTGCTAACCAGATTCTATGGTGGAGGTAGGGAATAAGATAAAGTGACAAATAGAAGCAAAACTTCTCAGAATATTTCTTGTTTATAGATTTAACTTTCAAAAAATTATAAAAATGTTTTTATATGAGTAAAACAAAAATTAAATTAAAAAATTGCTTTGGGGGCACCTGGATGGCTCTGTGGGTTAAGCCTCTGCCTTCAGCTCAGGTCATGATCTCAGGGTACTGGGATCGAGTCCCACATCGGGCTCTCGGCTCAGTGGGGAGCCTGCTTCCCCCCGCCCCCGCCTGCCTCTGCCTACTTGTGATCTCTGTGTCTCTGTCAAATAAATAAATAAATAAAATATTTTAAAAAAATTGCTTTGGCACTCAAAGTGAATAAGTATTCTGTTGTTTTAGGATGGAATGTTCTCTATATATCTATGAAGTCCATCTGGTCCAATGTGTCTTTCAAAGCTTTTGTTTCTTTGTTGATCTGCTTAGATGATCTGTCCATTGCTGTGAGTGCAGTGTTGAAGTCCCCTCCTATTATTGTATTATTATCAATATGTTTCTTTATTTTGGTTATTACGTGGTTTATATACTTGGCTGCTCCCACATTGGGTGCGTAGATATTTACAATTGTTAGACCTTATTGGGTAGACCCTTGAAGTATGATATAGTGTCCCTGTACATCTCTTACTACAATCATTGGTTTAAAATCTAATTTGTCTGATATGAGGATTGCTATCCCAGCTTTCTTTTGAGGACCATTAGTGTGGTAAATGGCCCTCCATCCCTTAACTTTCAATCTGGAGATGTCTTTAGGTTCAAAATGAGCCTCTTGTAGACAGCATATGGATGGGTCCTGCTTTTTTATCCAGTCTGATACTCCATCTTTTTATTGGAGCATTCAGCCCATTTACATTTAGAGTAACTGTTGAAAGGTATGAATTTAAGGCCATCACATTGCCTGCAAAGTCCCTGTTTCTGTAGATTGTCTATGTTACTTTCTGGTCTATGTTACTCTTAGGGTCTCTCTTTGCTTCCACTATACCTCTTAATATTTCTTGCAGGGCTGGCTTGGTGGTCACATAATCTTTCAGTTCCTTTCTGTCCTGGAAACTCTTTATTTCTCCTTCCATTCTGAATGATAGCCTTGTTGGATAAAGTATTCCTGGCTATATATTCTTCTCATTTAGTACCCTGAATATATCTTGCCAGCCCTTTCTAGCCTACCAGGTTTCTGTGGATAGGTCTGATGTTATTCTGACATTCCTCCCTCTGTATGTAAGCAGTCTCTCCCCTAAATGCTCTCAGCATAGCTCCCTTGGCTCTAAGATTTGCAAGCTTCACTGTTATATGTTGCGGTGTTAATCAATTTTATTGGTTTTGGGAGGGGTTCTCTGTGCCTCTTAGACAAGAATGCTTGTTTCCTTCCCAAGATTTAGGGAAGTTCTCAGTATGCACATGGAACTTTCTCCAGAATAGATCACATACTGGGTCACAAAACAGGTCTCAACTGATATCAAAAGACTGAGATTATTCCCTGCATATTTTCAGACCACAGTGCTTTGAAACTGGAACTCAATGACAAGAAGAAATTTGGAAGGAACACAAACACTTGGAGGTTAAAAAGTATCCTGCTAAAGAATGAATGGGTCAGGGTGTCTGTGTGGCTCAGTCACTAAGCATTTACCTTCAGCTCAGGCCCTGATCCCAGGGTCCTGGGATTCAGCCCCGCATCAAGCTCCCTACTTGGCAGGGAATCTGCTTCTCCCTCTCCCTCTCCCCCTGCTTGTGTTCCCTTTCTCGCGGTGTCTCTGTCAAATAAATAAAATCTTAAAAAAAAAAAAGAATGAATGGGTCAACTAGGAAATTAAAGAACTTAAACAATTCACTGAAACCAATGGAAATGAAAACACATTGGTTCAAAACCTGTGGGATATTGCAAAGGTGGTCCCAAGAGGGAAACACATAGCCATCCAAACCTCTCTCATAAAATTAGAAAAATTCCAAATGCACAAGCTAACCTTATACCTAAAGACCTGGAGTAGAATAGCAAATAAAGCCTAAACCAAACAGGAGAAGAGAAATAATAAATATTAGAGCAGAAATCAGTGAAATAGAAACCGGAAGAACAGTAGAACAGATCACGGAAACTAGAAGCTGGTTCTTTGAAAGAATTATTGATAAACCTCTGGCCAGATTTAGCCAAAAGAAAAGGGAAAGGACTCAAATCAATAAAATCATAGATGAAAGGGGAGAGATGATGACTAATACCAAGGAAATAGAGACAGTTGTTAGAAATTATTGCCAGCAGCTATATGCCAACAAATTAGGCAATCTGGAAGGAATGAATGCATTCCTGGAAACTTGTAAACAACCAAGACTGACATAAGAGGAACTAGACAATCTGAACAGACCAATAACCAGCAAGGAAATTGAAGCAATGGTCAAAAACCTCCCAAAACGCAAGAGTTCCAAGGCCAAATGGCTTCCTAGGGGAATTCTACCAAACATTTAATGAAGAAATAATACCTGTTCTACTGAAGATGTTTCAAAAAAGAGAAACAGAAGGAAGACTTCCAAATTCCTTCCATGAGGCCAGCATTACCTGGATCTCAAAACCAGGCAAAGACTGGATCAAAAAGAAGAATTACAGACCAATATCTCTGATGAACATGGATGCCACAATTCTCACCAAGATCTTAGCCAATAGGATACAATAGTACATTAAAAGGATTATTCACCATGACCAGGTGGGATTTATTCCTGGGAGGCAGGAAATTCACAAATCAATGAACATGATAGAGCACATTAATAAAAGAAGAGACAAGAGCCATACAATCCTCTCAATTGATGCAGAAAAAGCATTTGACAAAATACAGCATCCTTTCTTGATTAAAACTTTCCATAGTGTAGGGATATAGGGAACATACCTCAGTATCATAACAGCAATCTCTGAAAAGCCCACAGCAAATATTATTCTCAGTGGGGAAGTGCTGAGAGCTTTTCCCTTAAGGTCGGGAACATGACAAGGATGCCCACTCTTGCCACTTTTGTTCAACATTGTACTAGGAGTCCTAGCCTCAGCAATCAGACCACAAAAAGAAATAAAAGGGATTCAAATTGGCAAAGAAGAGTCAAACTCTCTCTCTTCACAGAGGACATGGTACTTTATGTGGAAAACCCAAAAAATTCCACCCCCAAATTACTAGAACTCATACAGCAATTCAGCAACATGGAGGATACAAAATCAATGCACAGAAGTCAGTTGCAATTCTATATATTAACAGTGTGACTGAAGAAAGAGAAATTAAGGAATTAATTCCATTTATAATAATACCCCAAACCATAAGTTACCTAGGAATAAACCTAAACAAAGAGGTAAAGGATCTATATTCTAGAAAATACAGAACAATTATGAAAGAAATTGAGGAAACATAGAGATAGAAAAACATTCCATGCTCATGGATTGGAAGAATAAACATTGTTAAAATGTCTATGCTGCCCAGAGCAATCTACACATTGAATGCAATCCCTGTCAAAATAACATTGACATTTTTTGCAGGGCTGGAACAAATAATCCTAAAATTTGCATGGAACCAGAAAAGACCCCAAATCTCCAGGGGAATGTTGAGAAAGAATTAGGCCATCTGGGGACATCACAATGCCTGACTTCAACCCATATTACAAAGCTGTGATCATTAAGACAGCATGGTATTGGCACAAAAACAGACACATAGACCAGTGGAACAGAATAGAGAGCTCAGAAATGGAACCTCAGCTGTATGGTCAACTAATCTTCAACCAAGCAGGAAAGAATATCCAATGGAAAAAAGACAGTCTCTTCAATAAATAGTGCTGGGGAAATGGGACAGCCATATGCAGAATAATGAAACTGAACCATTCTCTCATACTACACACAAAGATAAACTCAAAATGGATGAAAGACCTCAGTGTGAGGCAAGAATCCATCAAAATCCTAGAGGAGAACATACACAGTAACCTCTTCGACCTTGGCCACAGCAGCTTCTTTAAGACACATCTCCAAAGGCAAGGGAAACAAAAGCAAAAATGAACTTTTGGGACTTCATCAAGATAAAAAGCTTCTGCACAGCAAAGGAAACAGTCAACTAAAAGGCAACCCATGGAATGGGAGAAGATATTTGCAAATGAAATAACAGATAAAGGCTTGGTATCCAAAATCTGTGAAGAATTTATCAAACTCAACACCCAAAAAACAAATAATCCTGTCAAGAAATGGGCAGAAGGCGTGATCAGACACCTCTTCAAAGAAGACATACAAATAGTTGACACATGAAAAAATGCTCAGCATCACTAGCCATTGGGGAAATACAAATCAAAACCACAATGAGATACTACCTTACACCAGTTAGAATGGCTAAAATTAACAAGACAGGGAAGAAAAAGTATGGGCGAGGATCTGGAGAAAGCAGAACCTTCTTACACTCTTGGAGGGAATGCATGCTGGTACAGCCACTCTGGAAAACAGTATGGGGGTTTCTCAAGACATTAAAAATAGAGCTAGCTACCCTATAACCCAGCAATTGCTCTACTAGGTATTTACCCCAAAGATACAGATGTAGTGAAAAGAAGGGCCATATGCACCCCAATTTTTAGAGCAGCAATGTCCACAATAGCCAAACTGTGGAAGAAGCCACGATGCCCTTCAACAGACGAATGGATAAAGATGTGGTCCATCCATATATACAATGGAATATTATTCAGCCATCGGAAAGGATAAATACCCACTATTTGCATTGACATGGATGGAACTGGAGGGGATTATACTAAGTAAGTCAATCAGAGAAAGACAATTATCCTATGGTTTTACTCACATGTGGAATATAAGGAATAGCGCAGAGGACCATAGGGGAAGGGAGGGAAAACTGAGTGGGAAGAAATCAGAGAGGGAGACAAACCATGAGAGACTCTAGACTCTTGGAACCAAACTGAGGGTTACAGAAGGGAGGGAGGATGGGGTAACCAGGTGATGGGTATTAAGAGGGGCATGTGATGTGATGAGCACTGGGTGTTATATGTAACTAATGAATTGTTGACTACATCAATGATTAATAATCAATTAATTATTAATATTATTCTTTAACAATAATTATATTATTAATATATTATTATATATTACATGTTATATTAATAATATTAATATATTATAGAATGTATAATTACTAATATATTAATTAATAATATAGTTATTATTAATTAATATATCAATTAATAATATTAATGGACAAAATTAACAAGACAGTAAACAACATGTGTTGGAGAAGTCATGGAGAAAGGGGAACTCTCTTACACTGTTGGTGGGAATGCAAGTTGGCACAGCCACTTTGGAAAACAGTGTGGAGATTCCTCAAGAAATTAAAAATAGAGCTACCCTATGACCCTGCAATTGCACTACTGGGTATTTACCCCAGACATACAGATGTAGTGAAAAGAAGGGCCATCTGTATCCTAATGTTCATAGCAGCAATGGCCACAGTTGCCAAACTGTGGAAAGAAACAAGATGCCCTTCAATGGATGAATGGATAAAGGTGTGGTTCATATATACAATGGAGTATTATGCCTCCATCAGAAAAGATGAATACCCAACTTTTGTATCAACATGAATGGGACTAGAGGAGATTATGCTGAGTGAAATAAGTCAAGCAGAGAGAATCAATTATCATATGGTTTCGCTTATTTGTGGAGCATAAGGAATAACATGGAGGACATGGGGAGATGGAGAGGAAAAGTGAGTTGGGGGAAATTGGAGGGGGAGATGAACCATGAAAGACTGTGGACTCTGAGGAACTAACTGAGAGTTTTGGAGGTATGGGGGGTGGGAGGTTGGGTGATCCTGGTGGTAGGTATTGTGGAGAGCACGTATTGCATGGAGCACTGGGTGTGGTGCATAAAAAATGAATTCTGGAACACCAAAAAGAAATTTAAAGAAATAAATAAAAATTTAAATAAATAAATAAATAAATAAATGCAGCCAGGAACTCTTTTTAAAAAAAAAAAAAAAAGAAAACCCACAACAATTAATGATATACTATATATTGGCTAATTGAACATAATAAAAAAAAACTTCAAAAAGTTGCCCTTTTTTCAGTCTGTATAGTTTTTCCTTCTACCTCCTTGTCCACAGTTGTGCATCCTTTACTTACCCCGTCACATGGATGTGTCCCAGGATATGCGCAATCCAAGATGTCATAGGTCATTTCTCCTTATTTTCAACCCCTTTGTCACTTAGTATGTAGGTTCTCTCCTTTCCTAACTATTCGAGGAGCTACTGCACCTTTTCTTTTTCTTCCTTACACCTTTTTGGGGCTGAAAGCTAAAGAAGATGGAGGAGCAGTAGACAGAAGAGTTTTCTTAGTTCTATCTGTGCTTGTTGAGATATGATGGGTTTCATGGTCCCAGATGGAGATGATATAAGCTTTTGGGGTTCATATAAATTTGGGAAGTTATGAAGCATTAATTCACTATGTTTTCCAGGGACATTTTTATGAAGAGACATTTTTAACTCAGATGTTCTGAGTTTTAAATCAGTAGTAAATTCAAGCTATTCAAGATTTTAAACTATAATACATTTGTCCTAAGCATGAAAATAAAGCAATATTATTTAATCCTACTTTATATTTCACATGGTATTGAGGATTGTGAGGAACACTGAGGAAGGGATTCTGTCCTCTGTCCTTAAGGATAAGAAATACTAGTTATTGAAGATAATGCTACACTTCAACAGGACAACATGATTAAAGCTAAAATATATGGTGTAGACTCAGTGTAGTGTAAGAACCAAACGATGTGATTTACTAGGGTATTGAAATATGAGATCAATTAGGTCTTAGAAGTTCAGCGTACTTTTAGTGGAACAGAGTGAAGGAGTGAATGTAGCAGAATGATCCTGAAAATGGAGAGATCTTTAACCTTTCTGTTGTTTAATTTTATTTTGACAACCACTCCAATTTGATTTTTTAAAGTTTTTATTTAAATTCCAGTTAATGTACAATGTAATATTAGTTTCAGGTATACAATATAGTGATTCAACACTTCCATATAACACCTGGTGCTCATTATAGCAAGTGTGCTCATTAATCCCCCCCCACCTCCCCTCAGGTAGCATCAGTTTATTCTCTGTCTGTTTCTTGGTGCCCCCACTTTGTTCCTTAAATTTCACATTTGAGTGAAATCATATGGCATTTATATCTGATTGATATATTTCACTTAGCATAATACTCTGTAGCTTCATCCATGTCATTGTAAATGGCAAAATTTCATTCTTTTGTATGGTTGAGTAATATTCCATTATAGATATATTTACTATGTATTCCTTATAGATCTGTTACTTTTCAGGTGCAGTATCTGTTTCCTTCTGAAACTCAATATTTTTTTATTTAATTTTTTAATTTTTTTATAAACATATAATGTATTTTTAGCCCCAGGGGTACAGGTCTGTGAATTGCCAGGTTTACACACTTCACAGCACTCACCATAGCACATACCCTCCCCAATGTCCATAACTCCACCCCCCTCTCCCAAACCCCCTCCCCCCAGCAACCCTCAGTTTGTTTTGTGAGATTAAGAGTCTCTTATGGTTTGTCTCCCTCCCGATCCATCTTGTTTCATTTATTCTTTTCCTACCCCCCAGACCCCCCACGTTGCATCTCCACTTCCTCATACAGGGAGATCATATGATAGTTGTCTTTCTCCGATTGACTTATTTCACTAAGCATAATACCCTCTAGTTCCATCCATGTTGTTGCAAATGGCAAGATTTCATTTCTTTTGATGGCTGCAACCACGACCAAGTGGGATTTATTCCAGGGCTGCAAGTTTGGTTCAACATCCGCAAATCAATCAATGTGATACAACACATTAATAAAAGAAAGAACAAGAACCATATGATACTCTCCATAGATGCTGAAAAAGCATTTGACAAAGTCCAGCATCCCTTCCTGATCAACACTCTTCAAAGTGTAGGGATAGAGGGCACATACCTCAATATTATCAAAGCCATCTATGAAAAACCCACCGCAAATATCATTCTCAATGGAGAAAAACTGAAAGCTTTTCCGCTAAGGTCAGGAACACGGCAGGGATGTCCATTATCACCACTGCTATTCAACATAGTACTAGAAGTCCTAGCCTCAGCAATCAGACAACAAAAGGAAATTAAAGGCATCCAAATCGGCAAAGAAGAAGTCAAACTATCACTCTTCGCAGATGATATGATCTATATGTGGAAAACCCAAAAGACTCGACTCCAAAACTGCTAGAACTTGTATAGGAATTCAGTAAAGTGTCAGGATATAAAATCAATGCACAGAAATCAGTTGCATTTCATTACACCAACAACACCAACAACAAGACAGAAGAAAGAGAAATTAAGGAGTCAGTCCCATTTACAATTGCACCTAAAACCATAAGATACCTAGGAATAAACCTAACCAAAGAGGCAAAGAATCATACTCAGAAAACTATAAAGTACTCATGAAAGAAATTGAGGAAGACACAAAGAAATGGAAAAAATGTTCCATGCTCCTGG